>NC_090922.1:1499358027-1499665911 GCF_040938575.1 Ambystoma mexicanum | reverse complement strand
GTTACTTGAGGGTCACCAGGAAATCGGCAGGCCGTATTCTCAAAGGTGACCGGCGCATTTCAGAGGGGCATCTGCACCAGTGCAAAGAATGCAGTGGCTGTCCCCATTGCATACAGTAGTGCCGGGAAAAGATCCTGTCGTGCACTGGGCACCTGGCCCTGCATGTTGAGACTGGTGCAGGGAAACAGGGATGCACTTTAGAAAGAACGGAACCACGCCCCTCTTTGCACTTTTCCGCAAAGAGGTGCAAAGGGTTGAGAATGTGGGCTTCTGTGATACACATTCGGATGGCCTTTATAGACAGGGCGCAACGTGTTTTTTGCCCAAGGTTTCGAGAATATGATCGCCCCCTCAGCCATGCCCACATCAGAGATGCGTTTTGTTCTGGGCAGGTTAATCCGCATTGGCACGTGTGGGCAGGCTGCCTGCGAGGGAGAGGCTGGCATGGGCCTCTTTACCTGTCAGAAAGATTACAGCAGCACCCAGCGAGGAGGCCAGGGGGAGACACCTGGAAGCCAAGAAGGTTTTCACACCTGCCCGCGTCAGTCTGTTGCCGGCGGGGTGGGTGGGTGTGTGCAGGAGGTGTCGACGCCTGGCACCCAGCGAAGCACAGCGCCTTTTTCTCAGGGCCTCGCCTGCCACCCTCCATTCCGCTCACCTGTGTATCTTGGACATTCTTGGCGTCAGCAGACCATGAGATGGGCGCTGCCCTGTCTGAGAACCGGAGCCTGGCCCCTACTAATCTAATCCCCAGTCTTCAGTGACTGTCACTTCCCATCAGTCCTGCACTTCACCCTCTCACTCAGGCAAATAATGCAGGGCCACGGTTCAGATGAGTTCAGCAGAAACCTTCTATGGTATTGTATGGTTAAGCGCATATACACAAAGCAAGTTATTCAAGGCACTTTACAAATAAACATTGCCATATTGTCTGTAAAGTTCACAGTTTAGGAAAGGGGGGTGTAACCTTCGGCTCCCCAGATGGGTCGTACTAAAGCAGCCCTCAGCCCTAGACAGAATAGTCATTGCCTATTACACTAAGTTCAAAACAACACAGCTGGGAATGTGCCACGTCATCGCTCATAACAATTAGATGGACAAGAAAGAAAAAGTGGAAAATATACCTAGGACAACCGGATACATAGACCAAGAACTATATAAATGCCATATCATATCATTTTATATAAGAATTTTGCGACATGTAACCCACTAACCCTATGCTCAAATCTCTGCATACCTAACTCACACAACCATCCTCTCGCTCAGCAAACCGCACGCACTTCCTCATACCACAACAACACATAAACCGCACCAACAGCACACAAGGTCTCGCATCAGTCCGATATTCACACCAAAGCTCAGCGCACTGTGAAAACTGAGCTGACGCTGTCAACAGCACCCCACTTCCTCCCTTCTCTCACTTTCCTACTCCCTCTTCACCCGACTAATCCCCCACTCCCCTTCTTGTTTGTAGATCCGACAGAGCGCCTGCGGCCCAACTCCATTGGTGACAGCACGCGGTACAAATACCTTTAACACTAACATTAACATTGGGAGGGATCATGGGACTTGTAGTCCCGCAAAACTACCGCAGAACCCTTCTCTAGGACTTAATTGTCTAGATTATTTTACTAGGAGTTTCTGTAAAGCGCTTATGAAAAGAGTGTGGCAGCTTCAGGGTGCAAAGGCACATGGAGGTGGAGGATGGGAAATGTCAAAAAAGGTGGCGGGGGGCCGAAGAGACGACGGGGGCCGAGAGGAAGGCGAGGGCACAGAGTCCGGAAGGGATGAGACACGGGACGTGCAGAGTTCACCGCCTGCCAGAGGCGTAGCGCTGTGTGGCCATTTTCAGATGCTAAAGTCAATGTGGTGGGCCAACTACAGTAGCTTCAGGCCCCTACCTGTTAGACAATCCTGGCTACGCCTCTGCCTCCAGCACCGCAA
Source organism: Ambystoma mexicanum (assembly GCF_040938575.1). Classification (NCBI taxonomy): domain Eukaryota; kingdom Metazoa; phylum Chordata; class Amphibia; order Caudata; family Ambystomatidae; genus Ambystoma; species Ambystoma mexicanum. Next base: position 1,499,663,967 of record NC_090922.1, on the reverse strand, counting down.
TTTACCACATATAGACACAACTGCCTTCCCTTACATGCCTCATTGTCTCACGTGGAGGGGGGCGCAAATAAACATGATAACGCCTATAAACCTTGGTCCTTTGAGAAGACTAAAACAGACGCAAAATGTTGGCTCACCTGCCACCCTCCAAAAATCCTACTTTTCTGCAGAAAAGAAATGTAAAGGGGGCGTATTTTCAATCTCCAGCATCTAGAACCCAGCCCCAGGGTCGGACTGGGGCATAACATTGTCTCGGCCACCAACAAAAAAGTGTCCCACAGTTGCAAATGGGAATTCTTTCCTTTTGTGAAGCTGTTTGAAAAGGACTCAAGGGGGAGGTTTTTGATAAAATTTGATGCTAAGTGTACATTTGAAAGAATATTTATTCAGCAAAACTGGTCAAAACTTTTAGCCGCAGAGTGACGTAACTCATCAAACTGGCCCACATTGGCCAAAACACTGCCCCACACAAGCATGTTGTGTTTTTGGTTCGGCCATGGGCTTATTGCCTGATAAGCTGTTCTGAGCCTGCCCAGCCCTTGGTTGCTCCACTAGCAAATCGGGGTGTGGGGGGGGGGCTGTGGAGGGGGGTTAAAGCAGCCACCTGATGGTCTTGGATCCAGGTAACCAAACAGTAGACAACACATTTCAACCTAAATAATTAGGTAATTCCCCCGCTCTGCCCTGAGCTGGATCCCTACCAACACAACACAAGAAATCCAATGTGTGTCAAGAACCGGAGGGGGGGACCCACAAGCCTCTGCGTTGTCGCCACCTTTCAGTGGAAACAGAAGACGGACGTCTATGCACGCCAGGTCCTATCATTTGCAACAGTCTGTCTGCTGATGGTAAAATCCAAAAGGACCCCCACCAAATTCTGGAATATTCTAAAATGGGAACCAATGCCTAATAAAGGTACCCCCAAGTTTGGAGTTGTGACAACAAAACTAGCTGACACAGGTTGTGAATATAACTGAGGCTTTGTGACTTTTTAAGAACTGCAGCTTCAGACTTCTGCCCTTGACTCTCTGGAGTCACCAGCCTCGGTTTCCCCTTTCCACTGGCGCCATGAAGAGCGTTGCAATACATGTTGGCACATTATAAATTCCCTGTACAATCTTTTTCTAAGAAAGGTGTGGAAATCTGGGTTCATGTATGATGACTCTGACATCATGGTGTGGATGAGTAACTTTTTAATTAAGTTTCCGAGTGTAAGATCCAGTTTTTAGAGTCATTGTTACAAGATGGTAAGTTCCAGTTCATAGTGTCAAGCACCGGCATCCTCCAACTGCCCTCTAGAGAACACCAGTCACACATAAACCTTCTATCCAGCAGCATTCCAATGTCAGTCAAACATCTCTTCCCTAGATTCTACTAGGATGCAAAAGGAATACAGATCCTTACATCTCTCACCCCTTAGGAATATTAAAATCACGACCAACTGGACCTAACACACACATGCCAACACTACAATTTGAATCCATATGCATCATATCCCCAACTAAGACAATCAGCTAAACAACCTCCAAAACCATGAGCGTCCACACCGCAGTGGGACAAAACTTTACACCAATGCCCCTCCCCCTTTCTGCTAAGTGAAGAAGAGACATCACCAACCACATGCAATACCATAACCAAACTTTGCACACAGTGAGGCACCCAAACCTCTCGTCCTTATCCAATCTCCAACAATCCACAATGAAACAAACATTCAAACGCCCTCACACCCTTCATTCACAACTCAAGGTGTGTCTAAACACACCGCTCCCAACCAGGCTGAGTATATCTGATACTCGGGTAGCTACTTCACCAAAACTCAGTGGCCCCACCACCCCTCATGTGACCGTGTTGAAAGTACTCTTCACAGAAAAAACGGAACTCCGGGAGCACTGCAATACATACATACCACTAGCGTAACACACCCCACTAGCATATCACTCAACTATACTCTCTACCTAACTTATACATATTCACCATTCTGTACAGATGATTGGTCCATGTATGTCCTTATTCAAGTGTAAAGTTGTAATCGGACACTTAGATTCATGGATTTTTGTGCACGGTTCAAAGTGACTTTGCACTGCTGAACAGTGACTTTTCACTGTGGAAATAAACCCCGAGTCATGGAACTGTGCAAAGTACGTGCAAAGTCATTTTCTTTTGCAAAAATGACTTTGCATTGACTTTGCACTGCACAAAATACATTTTGCACACTTCCATGAATCAGGTTTTGTGTCAGTATTGAAAAGTCACTTTTCAGCAGTGCAAAGTCACTTTGAACCGTGCAAAAAATGCCATGAATTAGAGGCCCTTAGACTATTGCAGTGCCCCAGAAGCAACACCTTGACACATGTTGCACTGTGCTTCCGCCTACCCTCTTCCCTGTCGAGACCACAGGTCCACTAGTATTTTCGATCCACTTCTAAAACTGCAACTGACCTCACCCCTGTCCCTCTTTTCAATCCCACCTCTCCCCCTCCTACCTGTCTATGCAACTAACACCTTAGTGCCTGTGGTCGTTGTGCACTTTATAAACGGAAAAAAAGAAAAAATGCAAACTGCATGCCACAGCAGGATGTTTACTTCCCCTTCAACAGATAGAATAGTGTGAGAAACTTGAAGGTTTCTCCCTGGCTAAACCCTGGGGATGTGTCATCCAGGTGGCCAGGTCACGGCCATTGCTTTTGGATCCAGTTCCTGGAGGTGGTCCAGTGAGGCAGGATCACCTGTATGGGGGGTCCTCGGGGAGTGGGGTTTCCTAAAATGTAATTTCCTTCATTAGGGAGTGGGCACTTTAGTTTCCCCTTCCATCTCTGCGTTGTGGATATGACATGTCACCCCCTTTCCTCATTCATTATGGAGTGGGCACAGCAGTCTCCCCTTCCATTTTTATGTTGGAGTGTATGGCGTGGCACCTCATTTCTTCCTTTGTTTCCAGGTCCCTGGGGTTCTCACCGGACTCCACTCTCACATCCAGGCTGGAAGTTAAGGAAGTTAGTTCTCTAATAAAAGATAGAAAAAGTGTTTCAGTACTTTTTACACAAATATTTCCCTGGAAGATTTACATAGAATTTACAACAACAAAAACATACAATTATAACATCGTTGCAGAGGGGTTGGAGATTCTTACGGAGTCAGCGCTGTACACAAGATTCATATATGAAAGAAGACATGTGTTTCGACCACTAGGGGGTCTTTATCAAGGTGGGTGGATAATTGGCACAAACACCTCCTCACCGACCGGTTAGAGAAGCAGAACCTATTTGCAGCAACCGCTGCTTACAGATTCACTATCTAGTGTGATCATTTACCAACCATTACGGCAACTCATACCAGTGTTCGTGCCAATTATCTACCCGCCTTGATAAAGACCCCTTAGTGGTCAAAACATGTGTCAGCACCTCAGTAACATTAATAAACAATGACACGATGCACGATTCAAGTTGTCGCAACTTTTTGGAATTGAATTATGACAAATGCAATGTCACGCCACGGGAGCGGTTTTCAAGAAACCCGCTGGTCACCAAGCGTCTCGCTAAATCTGATGTAAGACGGAAGGGCAGCAAAAGAATCCTGCTTTTCCGACCAAACTCACGCAGAAGGGCTTGGAAGTTACCTTGGCAACGGTGGAAGCCGTTGTCAAGGGGAGGGAATCGGCGTCCAGGAAGGAACCCTTAGTCACTTGACTTCCCCTTCTTAAACTCCGCCCTGTCCTATGCTCAGTGCTTCTGATTGAGCATTTCGGTTTACTGCTTCGATCCGTGCTATGTTGATTCTGCTTACGCTTTGTTCGGACCTGCTTTTTGGATTACCCTAGTCTGCCTTGGTACCTGGAACTTTTGATTTGTTTTCGACTTACGGCATTCGTCCCTGGATTCGCTACTTGCCTGTCCCCTGGTTCTGTCACCGCTCGTCTGTGTTTTCGATTCGGACTGGACTTTGGCTTGATGTGCTTGACCCTCTTGTTGTTTACGCCTTTTGGATATCGGATTTTCCGTGCTTTGACTTCCTTTCTTTCTCTAGCTCGCTTCCGTGGAATCTGAAGTTCTCAGCCTCAGCTGCACTGCGGGATCCTGCCAGCCTCCGCTGCATCGTGGGATTAGTAGTTCTCAGCCTGTTTGACTGCGATGCACTAATTGCAGCCATGGGTAAAGTGTTCGATACACGGTACAAGGCCCAGGTTATGGAGTTGGAGTTGTTAAGTTTACAACAGGGGGATTCAACTCTTCTGGCTTATTTGGCACCGCAGGATCCTGTCAGCCTCCGCTGCATCGTGGGATTTGTAGTTCTCAGCCTCAGCTGCACCGCGGGATCAATAACTTCACGTACGGTAACTAGTGCTTCATTCTTATTTTTTCTTTGTTGAGGGAAGTGGGTCACCTCAATCCATACTAGTAGATAGGACCTTCCATCACATTGGCTGTCCAAGGGTTATTCCTACCTATACCAACTGTTTAGTTTACATAGCACTTAGGGTATTGGTTATATCATTTATTTTCTCAGTTATTCTGTTCTTTTCACGCAGTGGTTTCTGTTACGTGACGTTTCCATGACTCCCGACTAGAAATCTATAGTTCTGGGTTTGCTATTGAAGTCACCAAGTAATTATTGTATCTTTCTTCACAGCCACGAGGTCTCCAAGGATTCCGGTCTTTCAATTAATCAATCTTTCTGGATGTTCCTTTGTACATTCAGAGAGGTATATTGATCGAAAGAATTCTTCCTCTACACTACGGGGTCAAGTTTGTGAGGAAGAATTCTGACAAAATCAGAAGCCTCATAAATGGAATCTAACGAGACCCTGGCTAATTTGTTTCAGTTAGTGGCAGATTTGCGCACTGACATGGCTAATGCACATGCCACGACCCAATAACAGATCCTAGAGATTCAAACGGCCATGCACCCCTCCTCTCTTCAGACTCATTCACCTCCGTCCACTTCGAGTGGAGGTGCCGCAGCCGCACAGGCCGAGGCAGGGCCGGTTTACGTCACCTCACAGTTTCCGCTAGCTCCTCCTGAGCGGTTTCATGGGGATCCTAAACATTTCAGGACCTTTTTGAATCAATGCCGGTTACACTTCTTATGTCGCCCAGGATCTTTCCCTGATTCCGCAACTAAAGCAGCCTTCCTGTTATCCCACCTTGGGGGTACTGCTGCAGCGTGGGCTAACCCTTTATTGGAAGAGGGTAGCCCCCTACTGTTTGACTGCGATGCACTAATTGCAGCCATGGGTAAAGTGTTCGATACACGGTACAAGGCCCAGGTTATGGAGTTGGAGTTGTTAAGTTTACAACAGGGGGATTCAACTCTTCTGGCTTATTTGGCCAAGTTCAATCAACTGGCTGCTGAGACAGGGTGGCCAGATGATAAGAAGGCCTCGCTCTTTTACAAGGGGCTATCCGATTCATTGAAAGACACTCTTGCTTTGGTACCAGTTGTTCCAAACACATTTCCAGGATTGTTGGAACTGGTTCTACAGATCGATGCCCATAAAGCCGCCAGAAAGGGTGAGAAGAGGGGGTTACCTCCTCCAATATCTATTAACCCCATTCCAACTGCAGGTGGTCCTGAGCCCATGCAGATCGGAGCGGCTACACGGGGACCCCTTTCCCCAGAAGAAAGGGAAAATAGACGAAAGAATCGTTTATGTTTCTATTGTGGTGCTTCAGATCATCTCTTGAAAGAGTGTACTAAGAAACCCATGAAGAAACAGGGAAACTTGAAAGCTCGACAATAAGAGGAGTCCGTTTGTCGAGTCCTTCTGTGTTAATGGACTCCAACTTGGTAACGCCTTTCACCATCCAAGTTATGTTTCTGTTCCCTCCTGGGAAACCGGTTCCAGCTACTGCAGTGCTCGATTCGGGTGCTACTGGAAATTATATCGACTCACTATACGCCAAGGAGCTAGCCTTACCTGTTCTTGCGAAAGACAAACCGGTGGCTGTTAATGCTGTTGATGGTTCTTCCTTGTTGTCTGGTATGGTTACCCATCAGACCATTGACCTGGTTATGGAAACTTGTCAGGGGCATACTGAGACCATTGGATTCGATGTCATTTCAGCCCCACAGCTCAAGCTAATTCTAGGGATACCCTGGCTTAGAACACATAATCCAACCATTGATTGGTTTACGAATAATATTGAATTCTTGTCGGAACACTGTGAAAACCAGTGTTGGCAGTCGAGATCACCAGGAGATAATCCATGTCGTCCATTGATGGAGGCTACGTCCACCATCGGAGCAGTGCTCACAGGGGAATTACCTAAAGAACATGTTGAATTCCAAGACGTATTTGACGAAGGAAGTGCCATGGTTTTACCGCCTCATAGACCTTATGACTGCCCCATAGATCTTATTCCCGGATCTAAGATACCTTCTGGGAGGGTTTATTCATTGACACACAAGGAGGACCTAGTACTTAAAGAATACATTGACCAGTCTCTTAAATCTGGGTTCATTTGTCCTTCTCGGTCTCCCGTGGCTTCTCCCCTCTTTTTTGTTCCGAAGAAAGAAGGGGAGCTGCGTCCATGTATCGACTACAGGGCCTTGAATCTAATCACTATTAGGAATCAATATCCTATTCCTCTAATCTCGGTCTTGTTAGACCAGCTGGGTTCTTCAGCCATATTTACCAAATTAGATCTCCGAGGAGCCTACAATTTGGTTAGAATTCGTAGTGGGGATGAATGGAAGACTGCATTCAAAACTAAATATGGCCTTTTTGAATACAGGGTTATGCCATTCGGACTTTGTAATGCCCCGGCTACCTTTCAGTACTTCATAAATGATGTCTTTCACGATATGATCGATCAATTCCTTGTTATCTACTTGGATGACATTTTGATTTACTCAGCTAACTATGATATTCATGTGCAACATGTCAACCAGGTCTTACAACGGCTTCGAGAGAACCGCCTGTATGCTAAATTAGAGAAATGTATCTTCCATGCCACAGAAGTGGAATTTCTCGGGTATGACATCACGTCCAAGGGAATACAAATGAGTCAATCTAAAGTCAAGGCCGTGTTAGACTGGCCAATACCTAAATCACTTAAAGCTCTCCAATCCTTTTTGGGATTTGCAAACTTCTACAGAAGATTCATTAGGGACTTCTCTACAGTGGCGGCTCCTTTAACTGCTCTCACAAGCAGTAAAAAGTCATTTATATGGGAAGAGGACTGCACTAATGCTTTTGTTAACCTCAAGACAGCGTTTACAACCGCTCCCATTCTTCAACATCCAGATCCTTCTCTTCCTTTTGTGGTTGAAGCTGATGCTTCTGACATAGCCCTGGGTGCGATCCTGTCTCAAGTATGCCCAGATACTCACGGGTTACACCCAGTCGCTTTTCATTCACGTAAACTAACATCTTATGAAAGCAACTATACCATAACAGAAAAAGAGTTGTTGGCCATCAGGGATGCATTTATGACCTGGCGGCATCACTTGTTAGGTTCAGCGGTACCAGTCCAGGTATTCACAGATCACAAGAACTTACTAGCCCTACAATCAATTAAATGTTCCACGGCTCGACATGCAAGGTGGCATGAGTTCTTTGCAATGTTTAACTTTACCATAACATACAGACCTGGGTCCTTACATACCAAAGCTGATGCATTGTCACGTATGCATGGTGTTCCTTCTGCGAACCGACCCGAGAAGCAGCTGCTACTACCCCATCAGGTAGTATGCGCTTGTACTCTAAAACCTAGTCTTCGTTCTGAACTGCTGGTTTGGGTGCAGAAAAGTCCAGACGAAGTTAAACGTTTGAGTCTTGATGTTATCAGGGGTCTTCCGTATGTTAAGGGATTGTTATACTTACCAGACGAGAACACCCGAAAGAAAGCAGTTAGTTGGTGCCATGATTCTAAGGTGGCAGCACATCCTGGTACTAAGAAAACCATGGATCTATTACATCGGTGGTGTTGGTGGCCATCCATGGGCAAAGATGTCCCTGAATACATCGCTCGTTGTTATGTTTGCGCTCAGTGTAAGAGCACCCATGCTAAACCAGTAGGTTTGCTTCAATCCATGCCCATACCAGACCAGCCCTGGTATATGATATCTATGGACTTCGTAGTGGAACTGCCTCCAGTGTCCGGTTTCGATACCATTTGGGTCGTCGTTGACTATTTCACCAAGTTAGCCTTGTTCGTACCTTGTCATGGGATACCTACTGCTCCGGTGTTGGCGGAGTTGTTTCTAAAGAATGTCTTCCGTTTCTTTGGTCTTCCCTCAATTATCATCTCGGATAGGGGTTCACAATTTACCTCTCATTTCTGGAAATCCTTAACTACCTCTTTTGGTATCGACGACAGATATTCTAGCTCATATCATCCCCAGACGGATGGGCAAACGGAACGTTTGAATTCCACCATGGAGCAATACCTAAGATGTCTGACCCATCAATATCAGGACGACTGGCTCTCAGTCCTTACCATGGCGGAGTTTGCATATAATAATTCTCTGCACTCTTCTACTCAGTCTTCGCCTTTTTTTGCATTATTTGGACGTCATCCTAGGTCTTTGCCGGTGTCCCCTGTTTGTCCTTCTAACCATCCCGCGGCAACCTCTTGTGTGGAGCGTTTGGTGTCGATCCGTAGTCAGGTTAGACGTCATTTGGAACTGGCACAGGTACGCACCAAACACTATGCTGATGCTCATCGTTCTCCAGCCCCTAACTATTCTGTGGGTGGGAAGGTGTGGTTATCTACAAAAAATCTACACTTGCCAGGCAGAAGGGTCCTCTTGCCTCGTTATGTGGGTCCTTATTCGATCACTGCATTAATAAATCCGGTGACGGTGCGTCTGCGCCTTCCTTTGAAGTGGCGGATACATCCGGTATTCCATGTGTCCCTTCTGAAACCTTTCTACCCAAACACCTCCCTGCCTTCACGCCCCCGCTACCTCTACAGATACAGGGAGAGGAGGAATATGAAGTTCACAAGATCCTCTCTACTAAGGTTTCCAAGGGTGTTCGATGGTATTTCGTTGATTGGAAGGGTTATGGGCCAGAGGACCGTACTTGGGAACCCGTGGATCATATCCATGCCCCACGCTTGATTGCCGACTTCTGGGCGTCCCGGAGAGGGGGTCTACCTTTTGGGGAGGGTACTGTCACGCCACGGGAGCGGTTTTCAAGAAACCCGCTGGTCACCAAGCGTCTCGCTAAATCTGATGTAAGACGGAAGGGCAGCAAAAGAATCCTGCTTTTCCGACCGAACTCACGCAGAAGGGCTTGGAAGTTACCTTGGCAACGGTGGAAGCCGTTGTCAAGGGGAGGGAATCGGCGTCCAGGAAGGAACCCTTAGTCACTTGACTTCCCCTTCTTAAACTCCGCCCTGTCCTATGCTCAGTGCTTCTGATTGAGCATTTCGGTTTACTGCTTCGATCCGTGCTATGTTGATTCTGCTTACGCTTTGTTCGGACCTGCTTTTTGGATTACCCTAGTCTGCCTTGGTACCTGGAACTTTTGATTTGTTTTCGACTTACGGCATTCGTCCCTGGATTCGCTACTTGCCTGTCCCCTGGTTCTGTCACCGCTCGTCTGTGTTTTCGATTCGGACTGGACTTTGGCTTGATGTGCTTGACCCTCTTGTTGTTTACGCCTTTTGGATATCGGATTTTCCGTGCTTTGACTTCCTTTCTTTCTCTAACTCGCTTCAGTGGAATCTGAAGTTCTCAGCCTCAGCTGCACCGCGGGATCCTGCCAGCCTCCGCTGCATCGTGGGATTAGTAGTTCTCAGCCTCAGCTGCACCGCGTGATCCTGTCAGCCTCCGCTGCATCGTGGGATTTGTAGTTCTCAGCCTCAGCTGCACCGCAGGATCAATAACTTCACGTACGGTAACTAGTGCTTCATTCTTATTTTTTCTTTGTTGAGGGAAGTGGGTCACCTCAATCCATACTAGTAGATAGGACCTTCCCTCACATTGGCTGTCCAAGGGTTATTCCTACCTATACCAACTGTTTAGTTTACATAGCACTTAGGGTATTGGTTATATCATTTATTTTCTCAGTTATTCTGTTCTTTTCACGCAGTGGTTTCTGTTACGTGACGTTTCCATGACTCCCGACTAGAAATCTATAGTTCTGGGTTTGCTATTGAAGTCACCAAGTAATTATTGTATCTTTCTTCACAGCCACGAGGTCTCCAAGGATTCCGGTCTTTCAATTAATCAATCTTTCTGGATGTTCCTTTGTACATTCAGAGAGGTATATTGATCGAAAGAATTCTTCCTCTACACTACGGGGTCAAGTTTGTGAGGAAGAATTCTGACATGCAATTGAAGTCATCTATCATATATGAATCTTGTGTACAGCGCTGATTCCAAAAGAATCTCCAAGCGCTCTGCAACAATTCACCAGGGGCTTGGAGTACTGCCCCACTGGGTTCTTACAACAGGCTGTAAGTATGCACTAACCTCCAAGCAGTATGCTCCAGCGCAGTAGCCACACCTTCCGAGTGCCCAGTGCTCAACAAAATAAAAGTCTTGAAATACAATTACAACATGACATTTCCCCATTTCACAAACCCATTTTATTTATTTTCATTTATATAATGACACCAAGTAATTTACTGTTATATAAATATATCTGTCTTAGTTTCCATCTGATTGTTCATCCTTCCTTTTCATTCTTCAGATGGTTCCTTTGCACGACTTTCATTTGGCTCATCAACTAGTCATTGTCTGGTCCTGAATCCTTGTCTGCAGGAGCTGCTGAGCCCCACAGTCCCTCCAAGATGTGTGTAGGTAACAGCACAAATCTCAACACCCCCGAGGGAAAGGGGAAGTGGAGAAAACAAAAAAGACACAGGTCACTCTCTTCTAGTGGCGGAGCACCTGCAAAGGAAGAGAAAGTTAGAAATGTTATTTTCTTTCAATAAACATACCCCTCCTAGTCCCCTTGTAGTGTTAATACCCGTTAGGCCTTCCTGGGAGCCGGAAAGCGTAATTCGGCAGTTTCTTTGTGAATTCCTTTTCTTAATATCTTGTTCAAGAAGAAAATTCCTTAGAACTATTTCTACTGAAGGCAAATATCTTGTTTTTACCAAAGGAATGCAGTTCTTGAAGATTTAGAAGTTTGACTGGATTAAGTTCTCTATAGCAAGTAATTGGGTTCTTTTTTAGAAGAACATATGTCTTTAAACATTTGAGCAGAGTGCAGTTTTAAATGTTCAAATTGACTTGTTCACTAGAATGTTCATTCCTTATAAAGAATTGAAAACACCTATAGTTGTTTGTCCTTCAAACATTTCCTTGAGTAAAATCACTTGAAGTCTTTCTTTAAGGAAATGTCCAAATTTACTATCAGTATTCCCAAAGAGACTTAACGTCTTGCTGTGTGAAATATTGAGTTTTAAACATGAAAACTGACATCTTTCAGAAACGTGTTACTCCTTGTGTAGAGAAAAATACACTAATCTCTTTTGATGTGCGTGTGACTAAAGTAAACAAAAGAACACTAGCCTTTGCACATGCTCCTTTAACAAATAATTACTGAATTAAACACTCGCAAGCAGCTTCAACTACTGAACCTTTGCTGCTGCGCATACATTTAATTTAATGTTATTTAGTCATGCGCGAAGGCTGCACACGTCTACTGACACTTGCTGACTCCCTTAAATCAGATAACTTTTCTCCATCACTGAAGCATGCACGTGGGCATTTATGGCGATAACTTGAATCCCGCCGTGCACATGCCTGGAAACCATACAGAGAATTTATCCTGCACCTGAGCAGCAAAATCCTGTAATTTCGCTCGACACTGCGCATGTACTGTGGAAGTACACAAATGTTTATTCTCCTGAAAGGTTGAAAGCTTTATGGAGTTATTCTTCGTACTTGACTCGCGCGAGGGAAACAACATGAGCAAGATCTGTATAGCATTCACTCTCTTGAGGAAATGAATTAACAAAGCGTAGAGATGCAGTTTGCCTCTCAACAAACTCTAACTGCCAAGACAGTTTCCTTAATGTACCTTAAACCTTACTAACTAAATACCTAAGCTTACTAAACATATAATTGAATGTCTTTAGGAAATAATTTCCTTGTTTGAACTGTAGATGAAAGGCTGATTTATATTGTCTCTGTGATCATGAAACTAGAGCGCATCGCTCCGACCAAAATGTCTGCTTGTCTTGTCCCACACAGTTCTCTGTCCAAACCTGCTCACTAAACAGCTTGCTTAAATTACAAGGGGCATACAGTTGGGCCTTAACTTAGGACACTCTAGAAACAGGACCTTCCTGTTTAGGGATTGACAATGAAAGGTAGTTTAGAACCCTACAGCTGTTCCCAAGTACCCTTATCCTTCAATAATCTTGCAGCTTCTTCCTGACCAATCAATGTTCAGCTTCCTCAGCACCATACTGGATTGGGACACCCTCCCTATAAAAACAATGAAAGTTAAGGACTGATCAGATCAAAATTTAGTAAAAACATAAAATAAGGAATATCTACAGCTTTAAAGAACCTAGGAAGTATGGGAAACTTGACAGTCATAAAGCATGTCTGGGGTGACAGCTTTTCAACTGATTGATGTGGACCCATTTTCTTCTGTCTGTTCTCCTTTTGGGATGTGGATATTGTAAGCAGCAGGTGATATTTTATTTACAATTTCAAAGGCACCACACCAAGATGGGAGGAATTTCTGCTCATTTGTCTAATTCCTTTGAAATTTGTATAGGTAAATCTTGTCACATACTTCATACTCTTTCTTGGTGGTCTTTAGATCATAATAGGTCTTCTTTCCACCAGCCAATGTTTCTAAATTGAACTGATCATAAGCAAAAGCATGCTGGAGGTGCTTCCTTACATTTTCAATGTAGTCATGAGTAGTGGATGAATTTATCAGTGTCTGCTCCTGAGTCCTATAGAGCAGATTCTACAGTAGCACCATTTTTCACCCAGTCATGTACTCAAATGGAGACATCTTTGTTGCAAAAGATTGTGTAGACCTAACAGCCATAAGGGCAAGCAGCAATCACATGATCCATCTGGGCCCAGAGTCTGCCACTCACAATTGTTTTGTTGATTCTCTCTACCCCCTGCTTGAGGCCTGGCTGTAGGCAATGTGGAGTTTTGTTTTTACCCCTAGAATCTCCCACATATTCGCCATCACCTCAGTGGTAAAATGACTTCTTCGGTCCAACTCAATCCTTTGTGGTAGGCCGAAATGAGAGAAGATGTGGTTGTTCATTAGTGCAGCAGCTGTCTCTGCCTTACAATTTGGGGCTGGAAGACATTCTACCCACTTTGTGAACAAGCAAATCACTGGCCCGATGAAATCTACTTGCAAATCTGACCAAGGCAGTGTCATTCCCTTTTTTGTAGGGGAGCTCTGTGTGTGAGTGGACTGGAATGAAAATGAGCACACAAAAGTCACCCCTTTTAGTCCCATGTGTGGCCAGTGGGGAATCTCACGCAAAATTTTTAATGTCATATGAAACACCCTATGACCACCAGTTGACATGTCATCGGCATGATTAAACATCAGGCTTCAACATCAGGCTTCGGAATGAGGTAGGTACCACCCAATGGTCACAGCCAGATAGGGCTCTCCTTAGCAACAAATCATCTTGGATCCAGAACATCTTGCAAAACTTAATCAACACCTGAAGATCCTCTTTACCGGTACAATCCAATGCTAACATTTCCCAATGATTGGGTCCTCTTTCTGTGCAGCGATCAAATCAGCATCTAGGATATCTTTACTCCACTGGGCTGTCGAGAGTTCGCTGTTAGCCCAAGTTTGTAGTCTGGTGACAGCTGCCATTTGAATTTCACCCAACAGGGATTCTGTTTCTATGAAACCCATCTGCAGAACTCTGGTTTTAGCCAGCTGGTCAGCCAGTTCATTCCAAGTCTTATCTGGTCCTTCTATCTTCGAATGATCCCTTATTTTCTTCCAATAGATGGTCATCTCATTGGAGGTCACCAGATCGTCGATTGACTGGATCAGTTTGGCATGCTTTAGGGGTTTGTTGTTGGCACAAAGCATGCCTTGATTCTTCCAGTTAATCAGTTGGTCCACAAACCCATTCCTGACATAATCAATTGAGTTGGTGGTGCACTGCAGTGAGGTTGCTTGATAAACAGCCATCAACTCTGCAGCCTGACTACTTCAGGGTCCTTTTTTATAACCAGCAGAGGGTTTTGGGGTGTCATTCACACAGGCATTCCCAACACAAGCCATCAGTTATTTTTCCCTGTTGCTATAAACATGGTAGGATCACCCATCCACATAAACTCTGGGTATCCCCTGACATATGTCTTCTTCATAGACCTTGTGTGGGGAAATTAGGTACGCCTCCATGTTGTTGTTGGTCATTTGACTTTTGTCCTTAAGCACAATCATGTAAATCTGCCAACCCTTGAACTAGGGGACTCCTCTTTTTTTGGCCATATCTGACCTCCACAGGGAAGTCTTGCATGGACAGAATCCAGGATCGAATTCTGGATTTTCTAACGTCACCAGCACTCATTCTGTCAATGTGTAGATATTGCAAGGGTTGTTGAGGAATCTCAGCAATGATGTGCATCCCCTGTATGAATGGGCAGTCATTTTTCAGCGCCCACACCATTGCCAAGAGTGTCTTCTTGCAATCATTGAATTTTTCCTCCACAGAGGACAAAGTCTTTCTCGCGTATCAGATGACTTTGTTGACCTTATCATGCTTTTGAGACAATACCGCTGTTATGCAAGTATCTGAGAACCCCGTCTCCAGGAAGAACTTCTTGTTCATTATAGGGTAAGCCAACAAGGTGCCTGGAAAAGGCTTCTTTTCAGTTGTTTAACTGCCTCAGATTGTTCCGGACCCAACTTCCACTTGACTCAGGCCTTTAGTAAATGGACCAAAGGTCGAGTGCCCTCTGCATAGTCTTTAATGAACTTACGACTATAATTAGTGAGTACAAGAAGCCTTCTTAATTATCGCAGAGTGGTAGGCGCTTTCAATTTCAATAACACTTCCACCTTCTTTGCCTGTGGATTAATTCCCTTGGGGGTGATCTTGTGCCCTAAGAAGTACACTTGGGTCTTATACTACTGTGCCTTCTGAAAGTATAGTTTTGCTCTGGCTTCCTGCAACTGTGTTAGAACATAGCAGAGTTCTGCTATATGTTCCTCCACAGTTGAGCTCTTGATCAAAACATCATCCACATAGGCCAGAGTTCCCCTTTCACCCAAATCAAGCATAGCCTTATGAAGTAAGATGTTGGACACATTTCTGGAGTGTATGTATCCAAAGGAGGTTAGGTTCCACGTGTACTGCTACCCCTCAAAGGTAAAGGCAAGCTTGTACTGGTCTTCTCTACTCACAGGTACTGTCCAGTAACCGTTTCTTTGACAGTGGATCTGGGCCAGTTCCTGATCTATGTAGGGAAGGGGCCATCTTGACATGTGGACCCAAATGTTTAACTCCCTCCGGTTTACACATAGTCTGCATTGGCTGTTTGGTTTGAGTATCCCCAGTACCGGGTTGTTGAAGGTACTGTGGATCGGATGAATTATTCCACTGGAATCTGAATTGTTAATAATTTCTGTGAGTGACTTCAGGGATGTGAGAGGTCACCGGTATGACTTCACAAATCCGTCGGAATGGTGGTTGAACAAATAGATGTGCGTCCTAAAAGTCCACTGAAAAGACAGCTTGGATTTCCATGAAGACCTGTTTTAGCTTTTGTCTTTGCTCATCAGTTTCACAGGGATCAGTGAGTTTGATCATTTCCCCGACCATCTGCTTGAAACCTGGGAATACCTCAGGCTTGGCAATTTCAGCAGCATTGTACAGTTGGGTGGAGAGATCTCTTTTGAAGGTATTGACCTAAACCAGGGAATTTGAGGTAGTGGTCCTTGACTCTGAACACTACCTCCTCCCTCCTAATGTCACAGGTTACCTTTTCCACACCGTAGGGGCAGGAAGAGTACACCAGGAAATACCCCATATGCCTAGTAAAAATCTTTCTGGAGGAATACTGTTGCTGATGTCAAAACAGTTGTTTGGGATTGGTCCCATGATTTCATTACCTAAATCAAAAGAATAATTTTGGGAATCAATTGCCATTCCAATAAAGGTGTCTGTGCCTAAAGTGATACTACAAGGGTTGCTGTTACCCACCAATATTCAAATGGTGCTGTGTTCTAGGTCTACTAGAGGTGTCGGATTTCAATACAAACCTTGTTGGAGATGGGAAACAAGTGTGGGGGCATACTGAACCCTTCAATAGGGACACAGGCAACATTCCAACTTTAATGTATCTGTCCAATTGGTAACAGCCAGCCTTTCAGAATCTTCCCCAGCAACAGACGTCTCCTGGAGGAATATGTTGTGGGATGTTTTTACCCATGCATCCAAGCCCTACCATACAACGCTGCAGTACTGGCATGGAAAACATCATGATGGCCAGAACTCCCCAGAGAGTGCACAGGGAAAACATGAAGAATAGGCTGCCACCCATTTTTGCCTATGTTGTGAGCACAGGAGAGCACCGCCTTAAACCACCATTGGGCTAAACACACAGTAGCCTGAAACCATTGGGAATGGCAATGCTGATTGCCAAAAGCAACCCAGAACTGTGGGGAATTCATTTTCTTAATGTCAAAAATGGATGCAGTACCGGTGCTCACCACTGTCAGAAAGCCGGCGTTTTAAAACCACCAGACTTTTGTGTAAAACTGAACAAATGAACCGAAACCAGGCCAAGGAAAGACTTGCTAAGAGGTGGATACAATGTAAAACTATATTCTGAAATGACTTGAAGGAAGTAATTATTTAATGTATATGTAAACAAATTGTAAGTTTGATTTAAACTGGGAACTAAAGTGACATTTAGCTGAATTCTGTCTGACAACTACCCCCGACAGGAGAAACCTGCTTAGCCACTCTTCCCATGCCTGGCTGCATCCTGCTGGCCCCACCAAAAGGAGATCACATGGCCCTGTTGATTAAAAGGGGAGTGGCACCAGGGGACTACAGGGAACTGAACAATGGGCCTTCTTTGGCTCAGGCAAATGTTATATTGGGGGGGCCGTAAAGTGGCTTCCTCTTGGGGGAAACTGGGAGGGGCCGTGCCTCTGCTAGCAGCTGAGCTTGGGGGAAGTGGATAAACCAGTTATTCCACCCTGTGATGTGGGAAGCCACACCCCTTTTTGACCAGGGCATAATTTTAAAAAGATAGATAACTCATTGTGCGGACTGGTCAAAATTATATAATTAATACCATTATTCTTGTGATTTTTCCGTGCACATTTTAAAAGGTGTTAGGACCCTGTGGGATGTTCTTGGGGATAGTAGCGGAAAAAAGGTTGTTACTCTAAATGTATGCATGTTAAAAATCTGACACTTTATCATCTGAAACCCATATCCCTGGTGCACATTTGTGTAAAATCTGGAAAGGTTTAGAGGTCGTTATCTGGATGAAAAGGGGAGAATTTTGTCATCAGTGGACACAACATCATACAAAGACAGGGATCGGATGGTTTGGTGCTACAGAAAATATGTTAACTGGACCTATAATATGAGAAAAATGGTACATAGATACATATGTATTTGGATCAGAAATAGATTTGTGTGCAATTTGACAAGGGGAGATTCCTCTGACCATAAAACCTACAGCATCACTCTGACACTCCATTTCTTCCCCCCAATCAAGGGAGAGAGGAAAGCTTGGCCAAAGATAAGTGAGAGGGGCAGGCTTAGCTAGGCCCAGGCACACACCCATTTTCAAAACACATAAAAAGGAACATTGAAACCCAGGTAGGGAAGTTCACTTTCCACTTTCTTGCGGGACGCTTTGCCGGGAGACTCCAGACTTCAAATCCATCAACCTCCAGAGATCAAGAGAGATCAGAGATCCAGAGAGACCAGAGATCCAGAGAGACTAGAACTGTGCAGTGCTGAGAGCAGAACCAGAGACCAGACCGCTGTTCAGAACCACCCGCCGGAAGTCCCGTCCAACCTGATCAGAACTTGACGGCTTATTTCAAAAATATAGTGTGAGTACTCACTGTGCAAAACCAATTTCTTAGTTTAAAATAATCTAATCCAAACTATTTTAGCCTATTAGAACTGCCTCCTAGAATCGTGTCATTCTGTCATCTTTAAAACTGAAAACTGTCATCTGTCATTTTGAACTTTTAAAATTTCGAATCCGAAAGACTACTTTCACAAAATCGTTCGTGTCTCCAGAACCGTTTGTGCTAGGAACGAGATTTAACTTTCATCTTAAAGCTAAGATCCTAGGCTTTCCGACAAACCTAGAAACGACTTCCTACTCCTTATAGTGTCTCCGTAATTACGCTCGACGCGCATGATTAAATTTGCCGCAATTTGATATTTTGCACAATCTCAGCCACGTGTAAAAATCAGCAGCTCCTTGCTTTCCTGTGCTAAAATTCGTTTTAACCTGCTGGTTACTCATAGCGAATTGCTAAAGTGTGCCTGAACTAATATAAACTAGATATCAACCACCCTGAACCCCCTATAGGGAATTAAAAGCATTTTTAGCACATTTCTCACTTCATTGTCATCACATTGGGGCCTGTGTTTTAAACTTCTACCTGTTTTCCTTGCTGAGGGGGGAACTGAATTTCGTATTGTATTTGATTGCATTCCTGAGAACTGTGTGCTCCTCCTTCCATTTCTTACATTGCACAGGGGGGGGGTGAATTGCCAGAGAAAAAGTGATTATATTATCTTTTGCTAAAATCATAACAAGTATTTCTGTACTGCAATCTATTCCTCATTGCTTTTCCCTTGAAACCATAAAAGTATTTTCGCTGCCTTATCCATCCTATACCAACTCCTCATTGACTGTAAAGAAGTGTGCTAGTGTTAGGTTACCCATTGCTGATCAACATTATATTCATAAGTGTGATATCAATTATTAATTTCTTATAAAACTGAAATATATATATATATATATTTATATATATATATATATATATATATTGTTTAATTTTTCAAATAAACCTTTTAAGTTTGCAAAACAAGCCTACTTCTTGGCTCAGTGGGGTCAAGGGGGATTCTAAGAGAGGGGTGTTATACAAGGGTTCATCATCCAGATTATAATTTGCCATAAAAATATATAAATAAGGGCTTCCCTTGGGCATCCCAGACAAGGCACTGACTTAGTGGGATTGCTTGATTGGAGTTGCTTACATAGTGGGGGCTCGTCCGGGATGTTCTGGGTTAGATTTACCACTTGTGCAGATTAATACAGTGTGCCAACTGACCAGATACACATATCCGGTTAGATCACCACGCTGTTTTACACTGTGAAAGCATCCCTCAAAGGAACGCTCTAAGGAAACTTTCTGTTTTGCAAAATAAAATACTAACTGTTGTAAATCAGGAGGGAGATCAATCTCCAGCATGACATCCGTGGTAGATATGAAAATAGCGAGGGAGCACCTCTTACATAAGCTATTTGTGAGAGGTGAGTGGACTAATCAGGACCAGGCGGTCTGGTTGCAGGCAATCGCGCAACAGGTCACTGAAACAGGATCAGAAAAATGGAGAGATCAGGGTCCCCTACATGTGGCCCTGAGCGAACTATATATGGCCCCTAAGGCAAAAGATGAACACAATAAGATTGCCAGGATAGGGGCATATTTGTATCTATATATGGAAGTCATGCAGGACAAATGTGCTGAAGGCCAAGATCTGACAAATAGGCAACAGATGGCGTTAGAAAAGGCCCAATCTGACCTGGTCTCTTCTGAGCAGAGGCTGCACGGGAGCCAGGAGTCAGAAAATGACAGCAGACAGTACATCACTAAAATAAAGGAGGATATGGATAGGCTGCAACAGGAAAAGGCTGACCAGGATACCAGATTTCTGGCCTTGCAGAAGGAGTACCAAGAAGGTTTGGAATCCCTTCTGCAGAGCCAGAAAAAGCTGGAGCAACAAATGGACTTCAACAGGGCATGCACAGAGCAGGTAGCCACCCTGCAAATTCGATTAGACAGAGAGAAAGAGGAAAGCAAAAAAATTGATTCTGAAAGACCTGGATACCCAGGCAGAGTTTGATCAGGAACGCCAGAAAGCTGGTGCCTTCCAAAGGCAAAGGGATGACCTGGCGGCACAGATGCAGGCTCTTAGTCAGGAAAGGGATACCTTACCCCAGGAAGTCTGCCACTTAAAAAGGAAAATGGAAGAAAATCACCTGGCCCTCCAGGGACTGGGTGACCTCCAAAAAGAACACCAGAACTTGCTAGTGCACACCAGGAGGGTGGAGGATGCTCTGGCAAGAAAGGAGCAGGCCAATAGGGACACAGCTCAGGAGGTAACCCTCCTGCAGCAAAGACTGGCCCAGTACTCCAGGACCAATCAGGAGGCACAGAGAGAGAGAATGAGGCTCTCTGCCAGCACAATGATAGGCTCCAGCAACAGGTAGCAATGCAGGGGAGACAGGGGAGACTGATAGAGTCTAGTGAGGCCTTAACTGAGGAACTGAAAGCGCAGGCTCTTGCATTGCAACAGGGAGCAGGGGCGTATAGAGATGAGGTTTGCTGGGAAAGAGAAACTCCTGAGCATATCCTCAGGAGCTCTAGTGCCAGAGGCCTTCACCTCTACCAGTCCCTGGACTCTGCCACCCCCATGTTCCATGGCGCACATGAGCACAGGGCCACAGGGATGGCAGATTACTATCCAGCTAAAAGTATGGGGCTCATAGGCCAGTACCACCCAGGAATGGAGGGGCGGGCATCCGGGTATGGGCACCCAAGCACAGTGCAATTTAGTGGGGAACCCCATGAGAGTAGGCCCACTAAGGGCATCCTGAAAACCTCTGCCCAGTTAGGTCAGTGAGGGGGATACCCATCAAATCCTGGTAGCAAGGAGGGATCTGAAGACTCCTCTGAGCGTCACAGGACACAAGAGACCAGGTCCCCACATTCTGGCAGCCATTCCCAGGCTCGTAGAATCCGGGAAAACCTGGAAGATCAGACAGGCACCTCTGGGAGCAGCGCTTCTGAGTCGGAGGATGAATGGACCAGGGTTACCCGAACCAAAAAGGCCAATAAGGCAAAAAGGGCTTTGCTTAAGGATCCATTGAAACAAATAAAGGCAATAAGGAGTGTCATCACGTCTTATCATAAGAACGCCAAGTATTCTGTTTGGGAACACTTGGAGCTCTATGAGCAAATGATGGAGACTTTCCATTTGAAGGACAGCCAAAGCTGTATTCAATATGTAAAGTGGACCTTAGAGCCCCGTATCAGCCTGAGCGGGTTTCCCAGTTAGAGCGCCAGGTCCAAAGTATGGCACAGGATCTGGGTCACATACTGAGGGCTCAACAGAACCCTCAGATGAGCATGCCCCAAACTCTGGACCTGGTGCTCCAGAACAATGACGGGGGCAGCGCCCCGATAACCCACCGGTTCCCAGGGAGGAGGCACAAGGGGAAGGGGGGTGTAAAGCCTTGGAGGAAGCTTCCTTCCCAACTTGTAAACAGCCCCCAAATCTCTTGCCCCTGAAAGCCTGCCTCCCAAGGAGCAGAGGGGGGGTAGGAGAAACAAAGGACCCAAACAGACCCACTTTGTGGAGGAGGTACAGGTCTTCCAATTTGGGGGACAGGGATCCTCAGAAGATCCTGGGAAAAGGATCTTCTCCTTCAGAGATAGGGGAACTCCTCCCAAGGAAAAATGGGTCCCAAGGGATGCCAATTCAGACTGGGGAGATGTGGAGACTGAGCTACCGCCGCCCATCATCTCATCCCAGAACCGACAATACCAAAATCCCATGGGTCAAACCCATCCTGATGACTGCCTCCAAAAAGGGGGGGGCGGCCCAGAACCCGAAACCATTTCCAGTTGCCAACTTTTTCTTTCAGATTCCCCAGGCTCTCCACAGAATTCTGCCCAAATCTCTTCGCTAGCAATGTCCAAAACCAGAAAGTTAGCCCACCAGTTGTCCAAAAATGTGCATTGTCTGTGCCCCCTTGAGGAGAAGGAGGGAAGATATTATGCCCCGGTACAAGTACAGGGGCAGGGTACAATTTCGGCACTGGTGGACACTGGATCCCAAGCTACCCTTCTGTCCAAAAGGGCCTTTGATGAACTAAATGCAGGAAGGGGGGGAGAATTACCGTATTCCTCTCACCTCTCTTCCTGGACAACTGCAGAACTTTGACGGGAAGGAAATTCCTGTCGAGGGGACTGCAGATTTGGACATCAAAATTGGGCGACACAAGGTGAAACACCCGGTCATAGTAGTGACTCCAGAGGGCACCCCTTGTTTACTAGGGAATGACCTCCTGAGAAGGTTGTCACCCCTAATACATTGCATAAACAAGGTCCTCTGGACCCAGACTAGCCGACCAATAAAATTAAAACAGAGTGTCAACCATGTTAGTTTAAACAGCACATGCCACATGGTTGAACAAAAATCAGACCAAGTAGAATTTCACTTCCAGAACAACCAAATTCCAGACGTGACAGTAATAGCAGTAGTACAACAGACTGGTGATGGGGGGTCCTCTCTATTTCTGAAAATCAACCTTCCTTCCAGTTTAAGGTGGTACTCCAAACTGGAAGGAAACACTCTGAAATTCTTTACCAATCCACAATCAGACACTCCCACTCCTATAGTCCAGAAAGATGTGAAATCAGCTCAGGGCCTGGCTGATATTCAGCAACTTGGAGAGCAGTTGTTCATCCCTGTTCAGTTAAATGATGGGAAGGACACTGTTCTCGCCCGAGTGTGTGTGAACAACGGTAAGAGCTTCATCAGCGAAGCCATGTTCCGCCAACTCCCAAAAGATCCAGCCATTCCCACATTCAAACTGAGAGATAAATGGGAAATGGACCTGGAAGCACCCAATTCCAAACATCTCCTGCCAAGCAGGTGTATGCTCAAAATCTCCATTGGAAACAAGAGCATAGTCCATAATTGCTGGGTCGTGCGAGACGTCACTGCCGCCTTTTACTTAGGCAGTGACATTCTCAATCGCTTCGCCATTAGTTTGGACCTAATAAACTTCAAACCTTGGTCCCGATTAGCGGATAATCCCATGGGCTTTGATGATCCAGAAAAAGCATTTAGGTCAGCTCAATTGCTACCTTATGCAGTTGAAATTCAGATTAAAGAGGAAGTCACCATCCCGGAAAGGACCCGACATGTAGCTGAAAGTCAGACCTGGGAGGTCATCAAGTTCTCTTTCACCCTACAAATATAATTCCAAAGGAAAATGACCAGGATGTCCTATAGACTACCTACTCTGTCCATCAACATATCCGGCTTACTTGTTGATCCGACTAGAATTTTAAGTAAACCTTTACTGGTACTTTTAGGGAGATGCAGCCATCTGGTCACCCCCTTCTTTCCCACGTCAGGTAGGATCAGACTTGCAGTTCTTGAAGTTTAGTGCCCCAGAGTGGAGCCAGCTTTTTTCATGGGATGGACATTCATCACTGTGGTGGTCCTGTTTAGCCATGCATGCGACCTCCTAGCTTCTGAGGTTTTGCTCAGCTGGTGCTGGAAATTTTCTTAGGGTGTGGGCCAGAATTCTATTGCTCGACATGTGTAGAACTGACTCGGTCAGGGAATTTCCCACATGTGTTGGCATGCCCGGGCATCTGCTGCTGTACTTGGTTATACTTGCCTTCTGCTTAGTGTCTTTTGGGTGGGCGGAGACGGGCACCTTCCCTCCGGTTGTGAACCCAGAGCGACCTTTCTATCTCGGTGAGCCAAGACTTGGCCTTGGACTTGCCCTCCTGCATCTTGGTACTCTATGGTATCTGCTGTTGGACTTGGTCAGCCTTTCCCTTCACTTTGCACTTTGGGCGCTCAACGACAGTAACCTATTCTACAGGTGAGGTAACAGTCATCCGTGCCAGCCTCTTGGAGCCATTTGGCCACTCAGCCAGTGCCCACGCCTTTATTGCGCCGGAGGGTGTCACTCGGCCCTTTAATGCGTTATCTGTTGGACTCATTGATCTGTGGTTCAAGTTGGGTTGGATGAGTGACTGACATCACAGCCGAAGACTAATCTCCATCGCGGGTCATCCAGCTCAGTGGCGCAATGAAGTGGGCAACCATTGAGAACCGTCCACTCCAGCTGCACTGAGAGGGGCCAGACGAGTTGCTAGTGTAGTGAGTGGCAAAGGTCAGCCACAATTTTTTCATTTCAAAACTGTTGCCAGGTGTCTGTAACACTCTCTGCCAGAGCCATAGGCAATATCTGCCCCCCACAATTGCCTCTGAAGTGTGGACCTGTCGTTTGTCGTCACTTTGCAAGGGCATGGCAGCATCATGAACCATGAATGGGTGATGGGCCCGTTGTGCCCGTAGAGATGTCGGGAAAGTATAATGCCTCTTCCTCTCCCCAAGGCTGGTCAGCATAAAGGCCCATGTCTGGGGGCCTTTCAACTTAATGAACAGTGTGTCACGAAAAGCGAAATGCCAGCCCATAAAGCACTGGCGTGATTTTCCTTGTGAAACAGGAATTGGGAGATTTGCAATAGGCTAATCGTGCGCTCTGGAAGCATCTGGTAAACTCATTTAGGGTGGCTTTGCTCCAGAAAGTAGGTCTGTTTCCCAGCAGGGGCTGGGTGGGTGCTGACTCTCTGGATCTTTAGGAAGGTTTTTCACACAAGACTAGGAGAAGCTGCTGTGTTTCTGGCTGAGAAGCCTTCGAGTGATGGGAAGTAAGGGAGGCAGGCGGCCTCTGTCATCTGTATGAACTTTCCCTGCCTCACTCCAGTCTGACTGTCAGATCCCAAATGGAACAAGTCAGTAATTTCAGGGCAATGCCAGCTGTGGACTGACCTACAGGAAAATATGGAGAGTGCATGGCATAATACGGCGGAGGCGACTCGGGCAGTAGACAGACTTTGGCCCCGCCCTACTGGCCACTGTGCAGTAGTGCACTACACTGATAGTCCCCATCCACTACTCTCATACAACCTTCATACAACATCAAGGACTGGACACCTGGACTTGTCATGCTCTAGGGACATTCAGAAGGCATTTCAGGTTATATTAAAATAAGTCAAGGAAAGAAAAGGTATTTGATTAAGAGATAATTGGCTTTGGGTATTCATCATTTAGGAATTATCAGAGTATTTCATGTACATGTTTTTATTTTTAAATTTATCCCTGTCAAAGTCTTTCCATCCCTAATGACTTCTAACGCACTCTGTTGCTTCCTGCAGCTAGGTCACCGCTCAATAAATATAATAATAATAATAATAACAATAATAATAATAATAATAATAATAATAATAATAATAATAATAATAATAATAATAATGATGGTGTATTGGTCTTGGATGCATAATTTATTTAAAATCTTAATTCTCATAGGTGATTCCATGGTGGACTAGATTATGTCCAGGGAAATCATCGCTCGTTGAGTTTTGTGCTCCAGCCCTTGGCACTGTTAGGTTTCCTGCACTATGGGAAACAATACGAACGTTCTAAAGCACTGCAGCCACCTGGAGCCGAAAGTAGCCGTGTGCTTACAGACAGATGCAAATGAGTCATTTGTGCAAAAAGTGGAACAGTTGAACACAAAATGCAAATATGTGTAATGTCAGAATTCTGTTCATTGCAGCTTGAAGGTCTGATCCTTGATGTCTACAAATCGTTTCAGCTTTGTTTCGGCCGACAAAGTACGAAGGAGGCCTTCATCAGCACCTTGTTGCTCGGGGGATGTCCCTAGTTGAAAACGCAAAGGAACGTAGAACCATTGCATTCACATGGGCTGGCATACATGAATCACACACAGTATTAGAAATGAACACATCTAAGTTCAGTGCTGCACTGCATGGCATTCAGTAGCTGTACCATGGGCCGCATTACGAGGATGCGTAACTGGCTGGTGCTACCGTGGATTGCCGCCGTCCTCGTAAACACCCAATCCACTGCCTGATATCCCGGTGTCTCCATGACATTACAAGTCCCAGCGGCCTGGCACATCAGGCGGCGGAATCGAGAAATCCCCATGGGAATGGGGTCACGGAAGCACCTGCCGGGCATAACGCCCCCCACTCGCAGAGTCGGAGTGTGACGGTCCAGAAAGGGTGCCGGTACGTTGCTACCTGCACCCTTATTTCCAGACGACCACAATCATAATGAGGCCCTATGATACCTAATTTCAATTGCAAAAGTAAATTAATCAGATAGAAAGATTTAATTTAGCTGACGTTACTGTAGGATTTTAATTAAAACATTTGGCACTTATTAATACACTCTAAACAAATGCAGTTGATCTTATATGTAAAAATATGCCCAGCTGAATTCTTTAAATAATTACATAATTTCATTGATGAAATAAATAAGTTATATAAAAATGCAGGGCTCTTGTGATTGATGAAGGCCTGGACAGGCCCTACTTGTGATAAAGTGCTCAATGGTCTTCCTAGAAAAAGAGCAACAATTTCTTTATTTCTTAATATTTTGTGAACTTGTGTTTGTAGTGAGCAGCATGTTATTTGCCAGGTAGAGGGAAAGAACAATATCGGTGCCCAATGTAGACAAAATACAAAAATGTATTCTATACCGAAATAAAGTCAGAAAAGTGGGAGGGGGAGGGAGCAACGCGCCAGACACTATCTTTCTGGGGTGGATTAGAAATAGAGAGCCGGGAGCCTTACGCTGAAAAACAGAGCCAAGAAGCAACTGATCGCTAGATCACTGAGATTTTCAATCTGACCCAGGACGCAACAGAGTGCCAGATACCTGAGACTGGAACTGAGCCAAGAAGCAGCTGAGTGCCAGATTCCTGAGACTGTGAAACTGAGCCAGGACGCAACGGAGTGCCAGATACCTGAGACTGGAACTGAGCCAAGAAGCTACTGATTGTCAGATTCCTGAGACTGTGAACCTGAGCCAAGAAGCAACTGATTGCCAGATACCTGTGACTCTGAAACTGAGCCAAGAAGTGACCGAGTGCCAGATCCCTGAGACTGTGAAACTGAGACCAGAAGTGACTGATTGATGAATCCCTGAGACTGTGAAACTGAGCCAAGAAGCGACTGAGTGCCAGATCCCTGAGACTCTGCAACTGAGCCAAGAAGTGACTGATTGCTGGATACCTGAGACTGTGAAACTGAGCCAAGAAGTGACTGATTGCTTAATACCTGAGAGTGTGGAACTGAGCCAAGAAGTGACTGAGTGCCAGATGCCTAACACTGTGAAAGTGAGCCAAGAAGGGACTGATTGCTGAATCCCTGACACTGTGAAACTGGGCCAAGAAGTGACTGATTGCTAGAAACCTGAGACTGTGAAACTGAGCCAAGAAGTGACTGATTGCTGAATCCCTGAGAATGTGAAACTGAGCCAAGAAGTGACTGAGTGCCAGTTCTCTCAGACTCTGACACTGAGCCAAGAAGTGACTGATTGATAGATCTCTGAGACTTTAAAACTGAGCCAAGAAGACACTGATTGCCAGATCCTTGAGAAGCGGAAACTGAGCCAAAAAGCAACTGAGTGCCAGATTTCTGAGACTCTGAAACTGAGCCAAGAATTGACTGAGTGCTAGATACCTGAGACCGTGAATCTAAGGCAAGAAGCGTCTGTGCAATTTATCCCTGAAACTGTGAATCTGAACCAGGAATCAACTGAGAGCTAGATATCTGAGACTGTGAATCTTTTGCAATAAACTGCTGTGCGATATATCCCTGAAACTGTGAAAATGAGCCAAGAGCCGACTTATTGCCAGATCCTTGAGACTGTGAATCTGAACAAAGAAGCAACTCGGTGCCAGATCCCTGAGACAGTGATTCTGAGCCAAGAAGTCACTGATTGCTAGATCCTGAGACTGTGAATCTTAACAAAGAATTGACTGAATGCTAGATCTCTGAGACTGTGACTCTGAGCCAAGAAGTGACTGATTGCTAGATCCTTGAGACTGTGAAACTGAGCCAAGAAGCGACTGATTGCTAGATCCTTGAGACTGTGAAACTGAGCCAAGAAGCTATGGATTGCTAAATCCTTGAGAGTGTGAAACTGAGCCAATAAGTGACTGACTGATAGATCCCTGAGGGTGAAACAGAGCCAAGAAATGACTGATTGCTAGATCCCTGAGACTGGGAAACTGAGCCAAGAAGTGACTGAGTGCCAGTTCTCTCAGACTCTGACACTGAGCCAAGAAGTGACTGATTGCTAGATCTCTAAGACTTTAAAACTGAGCCAAGAAGACACTGATTGCCAGATCCTTGAGAAGCGGAAACTGAGCCAAAAAGCAACTGAGTGCCAGATCTCTGAGACTCTGAAACTGAGCCAAGAATTGACGGAGTGCTAGATACCTGAGACCGTGAATCTAAGGCAAGAAGCGGCTGTGCAATTTATCCCTGAAACTGTGAATCTGAACCAGGAATCAACTGAGAGCTAGATATCTGAGACTGTGAATCTTTAGCAATAAACTGCTCTGCGATATATCCCTGAAACTGTGAAAATGAGCCAAGAGGCGACTTATTGCCAGATCCTTGAGACTGTGAATCTGAGCTAAGAAGCAACTGGGTGCCAGATCCCTGAGACATTGATTCTGAGCCAAGAAGTCACTTATTGCTAGATCCTGAGACTGTGAATCTTAACAAAAAATTGACTGAATGCTAGATCTCTGAGACTGTGACTCTGAGCCAAGAAGTGACTGATTGCTAGATCCTTGAGACTGCGAAACTGAGCCAAGAAGTGACTGATTGCTAGATCCTTGAGACTGTGAAACTGAGCCAAAAAGTGACTGATTGCTAGATCCTTGAGACTGTGAAACTGAGCCAAGAAGCTATGGATTGCTAGATCCTTGAGACTGTGAAACTGAGCCAATAAGTGACTGACTGACAGATCCCTGAGGGTGAACAGAGCCAAGAAGTGACTGATTGCTAGATCCCCGAGACTGGGAAACTGAGCCAAGAAGTGACTGAGTGCCAGTTCTCTCAGACTCTGGCACTGAGCCAAGAAGTGACTGATTGCTAGATCTCTGAGACTTTAAAACTGAGCCAAGAAGACACTGATTGCCATATCCTTGAGAAGCGGAAACTGAGCCAAAAAGCAACTGAGTGCCAGATCTCTGAGACTCTGAAACTGAGCCAAGAATTGACTGAGTGCTAGATACCTGAGACCGTGAATCTAAGGCAAGAAGCGGCTGTGCAATTTATCCCTGAAACTGTGAATATGAACCAGGAATCATCTGAGAGCGAGATATCTGAGACTGTGAATCTTTTGCAATAAACTGCTGTGTGATATATCCCTGAAACTGTGAACATGAGCCAAGAGGTGACTTATTGCCAGATCCTTGAGACTGTGAATCTGAGCTAAGAAGCAACTGGGTGCCAGATCCCTGAGACAGTGATTCTGAGCCAAGAAGTCACTGTTTGCTAGATCCTGAGACTGTGAATCTTAACAAAGAATTGACTGAGTGTTAGATCTCTGAGACTGTGAATCTGAGCCAAGAAGTGACTGATTGCTAGATCCTTGAGACTGTGAAACTGAGCCAAGAAGCGACGGATTGCTAGATCCTTGAGACTGTGAAACTGAGCCAAGAAGACTGATTGCTAGATCCTTGAGACTGTGAAACTGAGCCAAGAAGCTATGGATTGCTAGATCATTGAGACTGTAAAACTGAGCCAATAAGTGACTGACTGACAGATCCCTGAGGGTGAAACAGAGCCAAGAAGTGACTGATTGCTAGATCCCTGAGACTGGGAAACTGAGCCAAGAAGTGACTGAGTGCCAGTTCTCTCAGACTCTGACACTGAGCCAAGAAGTGACTGATTGCTAAATCGCTGAGACTTTAAAACTGAGCCAAGAAGCAGCTGAGTGCCCCATCCCCAAGACTCTGCAACTAAGCCAACAAGCGACTGAGTGCCAGATCCCTGAGACTGTGAAACTGAGCCAAGAAGCAACTGTTTGCCAGATCCCCGAGACTCTTAAACTGAGCCAAGAAGTGACTGATTGCTAGATACCTGAGAATGTGAAATTGAGTCAAAAAGTGACAGTGCCAGATCCTTGAGACTGTGAAACTGAGCCAAGAAGTGACTGAGTGCTAGATCCCTGAGACTTTGAAACTGAGCCAAGAAGTGGCTGAGTGCCATATCCCTGAGACTGTGAAACTGAGACAAGAAGTGACTGATTGCTGAATCCCTGACACTGTGAAACTGAGCCAAAACACAAATGATTGCCAGATCCCTGAGACTCTGAAACTGAGCCAAGAAGCTAGATCATTGAGACTGTGAAACTGAGCCAAGAAGCAAATGGTTGCTAGATACTTGAGACTGTGAAACTGAGCCAAGAAGCGACTGATTGCTAGATCCTTGAGACTGTGAAACTGAGCCAACAAGCTATGGATTGCTAGATCCTCGAGACTGTGAAACTGAGCCAATACGTGACTGACTGACAGATCCCGGAGGGTGAAACAGAGCCAAGAAGTGACTGATTGCTAGATCCCTGAGGGTGAAACAGAGCCAGGAAGTGACTGATTGCTAGATCCCTGAGACATGGAAACTGAGCCAAGAAGTGACTGAGTGCCAGTTCTCTCAGACTCTGACACTGAGCCAAAAAGTGGCTGATTGCTAGATCTCTGAGACTTTAAAACTGAGCCAAGAAGACACTGATTGCCAGATCCTTGAGAAGCGGAAACTGAGCCAAAAAGCAACTGAGTGCCAGATCTCTGAGACTCTGAAACTGAGCCAAGAACTGACTGAGTGCTAGATACCTGAGACTGTGAATCTAAGGCAAGAAGCGGCTGTGCGATTTATCCCTGAAACTGTGAATCTGAACCAGGAATCAACTGAGAGCTAGATACCTGAGACTGTGAATCTTTTGCAATAAGCTGCTGTGCGATATATCCCTGAAACTGTGAAAATGAGCCAAGAAGTCACTGATTGCTAAATCCTGAGACTGTGAATCTTAGCAAAGAAGTGACTGAGTGCTAGATCTCTGAGACTTTGACTCTGAGCTAAGAAGTGACTGATTGCTGAATCCCTGAGGCAGTGAAACTGAGCTAAGGAGCAACCGAGTGCCAGATCCTTGAGACAGTGATTCTGAGCCAAGAAGTGACTGATTGATAGAGCTTGAGACTGTGAATCTGAGCCAAGAAGTGACTGATTGATATAGTTTGATACTGTGAATCTGAGCAATGATGTGACTGAGTGATATATCTCTGGGACTGGGACTCTGAGCAAAGATGTGGCTGATCGCTATTCCATGGAACTGTGAATCTGGGCAAAAATCTGGGACTGAGTGCTAGGTCACTGGGAATGTGAATATAAGCCATGAAGCTACTTTGCGCTGTATCCTGAGACTGCACATCTGAGCCCTAGACTGTGCTTCACCCTTCCTGACAGTGTTGATTCAGGCCCCTACTAAGCTCTGTACAGGGAAAATAGTGGGTTGGATTAACAATAATATAACAGACTCACATGTTAACTTGAACAGAACTCATCTTTTAAATCTGTTTAAAAAGATCCCTGTGTTACGAGATATAACTACAGATGATATAGATGCCATATCTCTTCCCAACTGCAACAACCACAGAATGGTAAGTTGCTTTCATTCAGAAATGGTGGCAGATATGGTGCGTGCCCAAGAAAAAAATCTTAATTCTTTGGGCTATGATCTACTCTCATTAGCAGATAAGAAAGAGGCCAATAATTTTCTTGAATATCAGGAACCGAATAACAGTCAAATCAAACAAATTATTCAACTTGATAATAATAAATTTGAAAACTTGGGCCCAGGGTTGGCATTGATTTCAAGCCTCCTGAATAATAATCAGGATTGGTCATGGTTACAACCGGCACTCAAAACCCTGGAAACATTTAGACAAGACAAGATGTGTTCCTAACTATATAGAGATTGAGGTGATCTCTTGGAACTCTTGTGGGGGAATCAATCTCAACACGTTTTTGAATAAAAGGGAAAATTATGTACGCCCCCGTATCTATTTCTTACAGGAAACTATGATGCTTTCAGACATGCACATAGAAGGTTTCTACACTTTTTCTTCAGTAGCTACCAGGGGTCAGCTGGGCAGACCCAGCGGAGGCCTGGTTATTGCAATCAATCGCAATTTGGGGTTAGTAGGTGAGGTGATATTTAGGAGTAACTGGCTCCTGGCTCTTATGCTATCTAGGGAGAATAATCTAGAGCCGATTCTCCTTTTGAACCTCTACTGGAATCCGCTAAAAGTAGACATTGAGGAAGTGGAGGACTCTCTAGATAAAATCTTGGGAAATTGGTTTGAGAAAGGGTTAGGAAATCGCATTATTTTGGGAGGAGATTTCAACTCAGCTTGTGCCGATGGTTCGGTGCTTAATGAAAGAGGGGTATTACCTAGACTTCTTAGTACGACGACAAAAAGAGGTATAAGGTGGGACAACTACTTAGATAACTGGGATTTGGGTCTTTTAGACTACGCCTTAGATTGGAATCTTCCTAAACATACTTGGAAAAGAGGAAGTAAGAGCTCTAGAATTGATTTCTTCTATGTATCTAATGGCTGGAAGCAAGCCTGTGGAAAACTATCACATATGGAGGTCGAATTAAGCGACCACGTTCCCTTATGTTTTTCTCTCTTGATCCCCGTCAGGAGTATTTTTGTCAATCCCATGTTGCAAGGTTTAGAGGTGGGAAACAATGGGAGAAGAGTTATTTGGAATAAGAAAATAATTAAGAAATTTAATACCATGGTGTTGGAAAATTTGTCACATGTGCAGCTTCATAGTATCAGGGAGGATGACATTGAGTTGGGAGGTTCCTACTATAACATTATTTTGTCATGTGTTTATAAAATTAGTAGGGCCAGAGATCTGGAGGTGCCGACACTGAGGGTGCTGGTGGCTGATCCCAGAATTCAAACAGCCAAGCATACTAAATATAGGGAAATTAAAGCCTTGAAAAAAGGATCTATTCCTCTCGAGGAATTTAGGCTGAAAAAGAAAAAAATAATTCAGAGCTATAAAAACTTTATCAAGTCTCTTAGAATGGATCACTATCAAGAAACACATCAACTGATGATGTATAATCTATGTAAGGGCAGAGAGGTTAAATTTTGGTCTACCATCAACTCCATACTTACGCCCTCTAAAGACAAATTAGATTGCCCCATTCAAGCGGATGTGTGGACTCTCTTTTATAAAGCAAAGTTCGCTCTACCCGCTAATCTCGCTAGGGAACAGGATGTGAACTTGGGCCCTCCGGTTGTAAGTGAGTGTTTGTGGGATATAGAAGATATCAAATGGGCCATTAACAAGCTCAAACCTTCTAGAGCACCGGGCCCCGATGGTATTCCCCCCTTTGTTATAAAGGCGGCCCCAGAAATGTGGGCTAAGTTACTCAAACCCATATTTGATGATGTATTTACATATCACACTATCCCTAAAACCTGGTCGCAGAGCATTATAATTCCAATCTACAAAAAAGGGGATGTCCTAAATCCACAGAACTACAGGCCTATTGCACTGTTAGATGCAGCGAGCAAAGTCTTTAGCATTTTGCTCTTGAGGGACCTTAATAAGGTTATTAGAGGGAAGGCCTGCTATAGTAAATTCCAGGTGGGCTTCAGAGAGGGCTTGGGAACCGACCTAAATGGGATGATTTTGGCTCATTTAAGGGATACAGTCCACCAAACTAAAATGGGAGATGTATACATGGCTTCCCTGGACCTCTCTAATGCCTTTGATGGGGCCATTAGAGCTAGATTGTGGACAAAAATGTTAGCTATGAACGTCCCACGCAAGATTGTCCAAATCTTGGCCCTCTTACACAGGAATACCACCGTTAGGGTACGCTTATCTCAAGAAGGCTCCCTTTCCGAGGCAGTTGCTACTGAGGTTGGGGTCAAACAGGGCTGCTCCCTTGCACCCACGCTCTTTAACCTGTACGTCAGCGATGTGGAGGACCTGTGGCAGGGCCCTTCTATTACTCCGGTCAGGTTGGGTAGCTTGGCTATCGAGTGGATGGCCTTCGCAGATGACTTTATCCTCTTTGATCGTACCCCGAGGGGCCTTCGCAGAAAGATGGATATTTTTTATCAATATGCTCTGGCGAATAATCTCTCCCCCAACGCTTCGAAATCCCAAACGATTGTAATTTCTAGGAAAAGAGTTGCCAAACCTTGTATCTGGAAGATGGGAGATAACTCGGTGGATCAGGTTCAGGCCATAACCTATCTAGGTTATAATTTTTCCAACCAATCTAGCTTAAAGATGTGGAAACTGAATCTTGGGAATAAAACAGCTAAACTAAAGAATCAGATGAAATTTCTGAGGGGAAAGGTCTGTAAATTTTCGCTTCTGCCTATTAGACGATTCTACCTTGCGAAATGTGAACCGGTTCTTTTATACGGTTTGGATATTTGTACAAAAGACTTGAGCTCTCATCTTAATGTGATCCAGGGGAAATTGTGGAAGGAAGCTATGGGCCTTTCTAGGGCTATCCCCAATTCCATTATTCGGCACGAGTTATGTCTCATATCTCTTAAAGCCAGATACTTGTGGAGGCAACTCTCCTCTTTTAGAAAAATATATGATCCTCCGATAAATACTTTATATGAGTTGTTGAATAGGGTTGTCAAAACAGGGACGGTACCATCCATTAAGAGTTTCAGCGATAGAATGTTCTTTTTGTTGGAATCGCTGGGACTCTGCTTGGACGATCTGATTCAACGACCGGGACTAGTCAAAAAATCTTTATTTAGGTCAGACTGGGTAGACACAGTAAATGATATTGAATCCCATGTTACCTACAAAGAGTACGCTAAATTTTTTCATGCAAGGGAATCAATTCCTCTATATATTCAAAGATTTCCTTGCCAGAAGGCGAGAAATACATTTATGCGTTTCAGACTAAATCAGATGCCCACTCTAGAATATAAAGAAAACAACACTTTGATTCCAATGTCTGGATTCTATTGCTTGGAATTGAATAATATGATGTCTTGCTACTGAATAGAATATTATGGATATTAGTTCCAAGCACGGTGACAGTCTTGCAACATTCAATCAATTATTGTCATTGCCGGATGAATCTTTAGTGCAAGATTCTCAGTTTGTGAGACTCCCGCAGCTGGATGACTCACACCTGTTAATTATAATAATTAAATAGGCCAGGTGAATATCGCACAGGACCAAGTATCTATCCACTACGATTCAATTAGCCTTTTGGTTGTAGCCCTTGAGTTTGGTGGGAGTTTTAGGGTGTCTCTCTTATCAATCCACTGAGTCTTGTATAAAGCGAACTGGACACTTTGCTCGCCGCAAACTTACCGTTCCACAACAGTTGCGTAATTCAGGGCATTCGATCTGCTTGCAGATCATTTAATTGCGATTAAGCAAAACCATCTGTTGTTGGCGGCGAGGACTGTGAGGTAAGGAGAGGTTTTGGGGAGTGGTAGGTGTGTGTGTGTGAGCGTGCATGTGCGGGTGCGTGTGTGGCGTATGTCGGAAACGAGGGACGGGGTGGCTGGAGTGGCAGAGCAGACGACTAGGCCTGGGGGAGGGAACGGAGGTTGCAGGGGTGCCCCCCGCATTTTAAACAGAGAGGGAAGAGGTCGCAGAAAGGGTTAAGAGACTTTCCTTGCTGCGCCGAAATCGGTCCCGGGCAAACAACCTTTGATGAAATCGGCCTGTGGGGAAACGTCCGTTTCACGTGAAATGCAGACATGAACATGCCCCATTCCAGTTGAGAGATGCTAGTCCAGTCCTTGTGTGCACGTTGCCTTCTGGTACTGGTAGTCCTAAATTTATAATGGCAAAATATGTGATTTCAAATCTCAGAATACAAAGTTAAAACCAGGACTGGACTAGCATCTCCTGACCGGAATGGGGCATTTTACCCTGAATTTCAGGTGTTATCCAAATATACCGCCCGCGCTCTTCTATTTGCTCTATTCTGCCACCTATGGAGCCATCAAGGGAACCAAACTGATTTATTAGTGATGACCTTTGGCCGTGAGTTGGCAGATGTATGAAGGAAGAGGAATTCACCCTATAAATGTTAAGAAGCCCTGATAGCCCCCTTTGATGACCACCATATTGGTAGAAGGTAGCAGGTTCACTGCCCAAAGGGGGATTTCCCCACTGTTAGTTTGAGCCCTAACATTAATAATAATTAATGGTTGTTGCCCATTTTAAACTCTAAGCCTAGGTAAAGTGCCATCCTTTGCCTAATCATTTCTGTGGTGGACGCAGGCAGAAGGTGGGGTACTGCCCAGCCACAGGGCCTCCCATTTTTCCCTACAGGCCTGGGACACAGCCACGTATTTGTCTGGGCAGGTGGTGCTGCCAGGAGAGCCCCCGGCCTCCGCTGATACAATGCATGGCCTATGAGAGCAAACACGGCCTTGCGAGCGGTGCCCCCCGCCCTCTCCCTCCTCTTTCATGAATTGCCCCTTATCTGGGGCAGGGAAGGGTGCGGCAGCGCACCACTCAGCACGCGCTCCTAGTCTCATTTCAGGAAGTGTGCAGTGCACCTTATCAGAGATAACCGGCCTCTCTGACAGCTAGCTCAAAGCAGTCAGAAGGGACAGGGTGCGGCCCACGAGGAACCGATTCCTGAGTGGCTGCTTCCAAGCCTTTTAAAGTCCCATTAGGCAAAACAAACTGTGCCGGCACCTGGATACGCCATTGTTTACCCATCAGACTAATGGCTGTCCCTTTAAATAAATATATTGTGAAATCCCTGGGGCTGACCCTCGAGGTGGTACCCTCAGCCATTGTTTCCACACACCTGTGTCTGCCCTCTATTTTGGTTCACTCTATTTACAAAAAAAATGTATTCCATTTGAAAAGAACCCCCCACCCCTCCCCTGAAGACGTGTATTTGTAGAAAACGTGTGCTTGCATCACTCACTAAACGTATTAATGCCTTTCACACATGGGCCTCCCTTTAACCCTCTGGCAAACGGAAGAATGTTTAGGTTCTAGTACACTCATCAGGTGTGTGGCACACGTGTTTGCCATGTGCAGCCTTTTCAGAGCTCTCAAGTTGCCACATGCGTGAGGGTCACAGTGCTGTATTCCCTTTCCAGCCTGTGAAATGTAGTCCCGAATTTAAAATGACTAACAAAGAGAAGTGAAACTACATGTTCCAGAATGCAAAGAATAAAACTACACCTAGACAGCCTATTCATACATGGCATGGGGAACTTGCACTAATCCTACACGCCCAGGGCATGCAAGCAAACATGCCCCCTGCCATTCGAGATACAGTGGTGCTTTTATTCTATGTAGTTCAGGGTAGAGGTCCCAGGCCAGGATGGGCAACTCCACAAGACATTAGACATGTTGGCACGACAGCCCATCCGGTCTCATCATCAGGATAGGCGAACACTCCTGGGGCCAGATTACAGAAATGTTGCACTGGTGCAAGTGCAAAGTTTGCACGGTATTAGCACTAGGGCAAAGATTGCCCTATTTTGAAAAACACTGGGACACATGGAAAAACCATTGCACTGTGACAAGTGCAGTTTGGCATATTAAAAGCACTTGGGCTAAAAATGCCCTAGTGCTAAAAAGATACATTTTTGATGCATTTTTGCATCAGGGCAAAGTTTGCACTAGTGCTAATACCATTCCTTATTAGCGCTAGTGCAAACTTTGCCCTGGTGCAAACATGTAGTGAAAATACATATTTTTTGCACTAGGGCAATTTTTGCCCTGGTGCTTTCAATATGCCAAACTGCACTTGTCGAGGTGAAATGGTTTTTTAATGTGCCCCAATTTTTTAAAGATAGGGCAAACTTTGCCTTAGTGGTGATACCGTGCAAACTTTGCACTTGCACCAGTGCAAAGTTTCTGCAATCTGGCCCCCGGAGGTTGAACTTCCTTTTTGCTCTGCTTTTAGGCCAATGCTTAGACCTAGACATCATAGCTTACAAGTCCCAGGATGCAAAGTGCTGTGGTCTACAATGCCAGGACTGGATCCAGGCTCCCTCAATGGCCAGGAGCTGGTTGGCAACTGCAGCGACCCGGGAATTGGAGCACTGCCACTAGCAATGTGCACTGGATCAGTCAAACAAGTGGCTTGAGAAATGGAGGGGGGCTCTGCAAAGAGGGCACGTCCTAGCATGTGGGGGCGTGGCTTTCTGATCAGTAGTGGAATGCTAGTGATGTAGATTGCCTTATTCTCTTTTCACTGTTGGCCCAAAAGGGGCTCAGCAGTAATGTCAAGCATCTGCTCAGGGCTTCCATATCACTTCCATTTCTATTTTGGAGTATTTATTGGCGCTGGTGCCACCTATAGGCCAAAATGATTTCTTCTTCTTCTCCTTCTTCTTAATTATCAGATGGTGGGCGGACCCACGCAGGCGCTTCCCCATCCTAAAGGATGATGTGCACCAGACCCACCAATCAGAACTTAGCTCCCATAAACTCACAACTCCTCCCACCACCCAGTCTGCCTCCAAAATCCAACATCACACTGTCATTAGGGAGAAATGGCCTATGAGGAGGGACACACAGTTTGTAGGTGTTGTTTAGTTCTGTGTCCACCGATTGACTGCCCATGGCCATGCTAATCCCCGTGGCATTCCCACAGTGTTCCTGCCCCTGCCTGCCCAAAACACCTCAAGGGGACCCTGTGAGTTCGCTTTATCAAGCCTTAGCGTCAAAATTGGCACTCAAAGTGCCTACCAGTATTCTGAGAGCTAATTCCTTAATTCATGATTTGTTCATTTCCTTAGTTAATGTGATTTGGTTTACATAATAAACTTAACACATAATATATGAAAAGAAGAAAAATAAAAAGGAAATAACATATTATCTGTAAAACCAGAAAAGGGAAACATGAGAAAACAAGCATAGTCATTTAATTATATTCACAACATAAGAATAAATAGGATAAAAACAAAACTCATATTTCCCAAATTCCACAATACCTATCTGCACCAAATAAACAAGCAAACAATTAGAAATTGAAAGAGACTACAAATTACAACCTATAATAACATTCAATGATTATCCTTTAGTTCCTTCACTAATATACATCGCACATTGTCCTATTTAATAGAATTTGATATTCTTGAATGAATTCCGCTAAGGTGAATATACTTGTGTGGGGTGAATTTCGAAAGGCTCCTATCCGGCTTATTGGAACCGCGTACTATTAGCTATGGGACCAATTTCTTACAATGATATGTCCAACTTGGCTTCTATCTGCAACCAAATATTGTACAAGGCAGTCAACAATCGGATACTGCTAATCTTAGTACAGTGAAGCCAGAATGACATTGCTCTAATGTTTACCCAATTATGCACATACATTCCAATGTAGTATTTAATTATATTGGACATTGTGTGGCACTCAGTCAGTAGATGCTTAGCTGTCTCGGGGATTTCCTGATCTTTACACAAGCGACAGAACTGTTGTTCTAAGGGGATCCTCTCTACAATCCCTGTCACCGTCTTAGTAGGGAGTTGCTCCATCCTAAATAGAAGAATGAAGAGTCTGAGCCTTTTGAAGGGACATAGGTTCAAATATTCCTGCGGTTTCTTAAAAGAATAGTCTGTGTTTTACAAATTGATATTTTTTTAACTTATTCAGATGATCAAAGTTATCAACCAGTCCCATAGGCCAATACTCTTCCCCAGTGCATTCTGCATTTGCTCTGTGTAGCTCCCTCCCCTACCTGACCAGCATATATCCACTAGCAATTTTTCCATGACACCTTTCAGCAAGAGGGTAGTATTTATTTTAGACATTTCCTGATATACCGCTGTTGATAATACATTTTTAGTTCTGCAGCTCATCTTAAGGTAAAGACCTGCCCTCTTTTTTAAGACTATGGCTTTTTAGGAGATCAGCCCTAGCTCCAGCCTTATGAGGACCATGGGTTTACAGGCCAAACCCCCACCAAAATTTCACCTCGATGACCTGCAGCCATTTCAGATCTGATTGCAATAGAGCTTCTAGGCCATAAGTCATCATCAGGGAAAATACTTGCACATATAGTTGGCGAGTTCCCCACCATGTAAAACACCCCCTGCTTGATGATAAAGTTATGGATCAATGCAGTCACTTGCGCAGCCCTGATGGTACGTACCTGTCTGCATGTAACATAATCTCCACTGGGATTTAAGTCATTTCCAAGATATCTGTAGTGTGGAGCATACAGGATTTCTGCATTGCCTATAAAGAGCTTAATACGAGCAATTTTTTTAACTTGCATATCTCATAACCTGGGTCTTATCCAGGTTGATAGTAAGGCCATTCGTTTCTGCATATTCCCACAGAGCTATGGCAGATCGATGAATGCCACTGATGGCATGAGCAAATTCGACAAGGTTGTCCGCATATGATAGAACGGGGCAGGGTGCCTCGCCAATTCTAGGTGGACAATTTTTGGCTGAGGCTATTGCCTCTGAATTGTCATATATGTATAGGCTGTAAATAAGGGGGCAGTAACACACCCCTGTTTTACCCCCCTGTTCTGGTATATCTTTTCTGTCATATGGCCTTCCTGGCCTAGCTTAAGTTTGACGGAGGTGCTTAGATGAAGTAATCTAAGATATTAGAGTAAGCCCTCTGGGCGACCCAAAGCCTTTAGCTTCAACCAGGGGCTGCCTCTTGGAATTGAGTTGAACGCAGCTTTGAAGTCTATATATGATGCATAAAAGGGAGGTTGTCCACCTTTCCGCACTTAGTATGCATAATGTCCATAACCATGAGGTTATGCGCAGTGGAGTATCCTTGCCTGAACCCACTTTGGTCCTTACGTAAGATGTTTGATTAGTCAACCCATGTCTGCAACTCTTTGAGTAACAAAAAGGCAAATATTTTACCCGTCGTGTCCAACATCGATAGGAGCCTATAATTATTAGGGTCCAATCGATTCCCCTTTTTAAATACAGGGAAAAGAACTGCCATCTGCCAAGAACAGGGTATTTTGCCTTCAGTTAAAATCTTCTTGAACATGATGGTTAACAGACTGGCCCAGACTGGCCCAGACTGGCCCAGACTGGCCCAAAATTCTGGTTGACTCTTGATGACTATATTGGCCAACCCATTGGGTCCAGGAGCTCGAGAGGATTTCAACTGTTTAATCTTGCCCAATATTGTATCATAAGACACGTCAATTAATGATGTCGATGGGACAATACTAAATAGTGTTGAGTCCTCCAGACTCAAGGGGTCATTACGACTTTCAAGAAACTTTACCCATTCTATAGAAACAATTGGATTCACCAGCTGCCCTTTCACAGTTCCTCTTGCTTCACTTAGGAGTGACCAGATGCTCTGCATCTTTCTAGAGCATATCGTCTTTACTAATCTTTGCCAGGATTTATTTCTATCAGCCCTTCTCTTAACCTTAATGGCTGCTCTATATCTATTCTTACTTTTCCTCACATTTGCATATTATACCTCTGTAGGAGTATTCATTTCTTTAGCACCACGGAGATCCGCCCTCAGATTCCTCTTTGCATCTCTAATCTGTCTATCGTAAGGGAGTTTTTTTTATCTACCTCTCTAAACATTAAACCCATAGAAGACGTGGCATGCTCCCCAGAGAATGTGTAGATCAAAGTTTCTATTGAGTTTGTGGACATG
Organism: Ambystoma mexicanum; assembly: GCF_040938575.1. Taxonomy (NCBI): domain Eukaryota; kingdom Metazoa; phylum Chordata; class Amphibia; order Caudata; family Ambystomatidae; genus Ambystoma; species Ambystoma mexicanum. Next base: position 1,499,622,475 of record NC_090922.1, on the reverse strand, counting down.
GCATGGAATTTGGAGAAGTTTGAGAGAATTTATCTATGGCAAGCGCTTCTACCGCATGTTCTACATTCTTGTCCGGACAACTGATTCTTACACCTGCCCGATCAACATTTATGTTTCCCATGCACTTATGCACTGTGCCACTATTTGGAATATTTAGTGTAAATGATTTGATGATGTATTATTTTTCCGATTTGTTATTTATGATTTGTTATTAATATAGCACTTTCGCCTAAGTGCTGTACTTAGAACATACATTAAAGATCACAACCAAAGTTTGTAATTGGAGCTGTAAACTCACTACTGGTGTAATACAAATATCTTAACCAGGTCTGCATTCAGCCACGCGATTTGAAACCACCATTGCGTGTCCTTCACCCAGGTCATGTTAAAAACAAGCATTGGCAAAGCCAATGGTTTGGATTGTGTATAGGTATTAAGCATCTACCAGGTGCTGATTTTAGATGTTGAGGTACTCACACCATGTTGCACCTGCAACCATCAATAGCCAGTTAGTGCCACTACGACAGTGTCTGGCAAGTGCCTTTCTGTGGGGTAAAATATAGCCCCTGAATGACAGAAATAAAGAGGCCAGGGTGATTTGAAAGAAACTGGCTAAGCTGGCTTACCATAGAAGTTTAAAGCCAGAACAGACATGGTGATGTCAGACATGAGGCCTATTGAACCCAAGACAGGCCTAAATCTCAAATGAAGGAGACATATGCTGGGAAGTTCAAACGTGTGAAGATATGCACAATGCATTGTTTTACTAAATCCATGAAAAATACACTTTTTGCTTAAAGATACAGATAGCAGCGTGTACATTATCTTCAATGTAATTTCAAATTGTGATCCAGAAATCTAAAGTGAAATCAAGCTTATTGCAATTATAAGAAAGGAAAGAACTTACTTTTTCCTCTTCCCAATCACAGTATGCAAAGATAAGTGCCCTCTTGGTTTCAAGGTGAACATGGTGTTCCCATATAACGGCCCTGTGTATGGATAATCCAGAAGTGATACTCATGTCTTTGGCAGCTGTGAGATTAAAGGAAATACATTACACATGGATATAAGGCTGGATCCCTTATAAAATGCTTCATTTAAAATGTATTGTGTGTGTGTTTAGAAGAAATTTCCTGCAGAATTGTACATGCAGCTGGTCATTTCTCCTGACATGACACTTTAACCTCAAAGACCTTATCTCTGCTTATCCCGGAGAGGGAGGTCTGGTTCTCAACAATCAACCAGGTCCATTGCTTAAAAATACAAAGGAATACACTTCCAATGATGGAAAACACAGTGGAAATAGATAAAGCCCTGCCTTTTTTCTTTTCTGATCTTGGCTTTTTCGCTTATTCCGGGAGATAACCTGCAGCTGGACTATTGCAAGAAACACCCAAGCAGAGAGGCCCCGAATCTTGCATTGGTAACAGGGACAATAAGACATTGAAGCTGAGTGGGACCCTTTGAAGGAGCCAGTGGGGACTATCATTGACTGACACCCTTGCTGTCCCAGAAGTACCCTGCTGCTCCCTGTGGCCCACGACAAGGCCTCTCCTGTAAGTAAAACTACCCCAAAGCAATAGACTTTGTAGGCCCTGCAGTCTCAAGTATTGTTTTAGTTATTTCCCCATAGCAAAATACCCTGCCTGTCTGTGTAGGTCCATAGCATATCAATTAATTCCCCTACAGAAATCACAGAATGTATTTTAATAGCAATCGAAACTAACAATCTCCTCCCAGTTTGTTTTGAGCGGGTAGTAGACAATAAAGATTGGATTGACTATTTGGAAGAACCCCCCTGGCTTCTGTACAGAAAGGGGGGTCCTGAATCCAAAAGAATGAATCCCCAAAACCCTGTTTCCAAGTGAGTGTGCAGGGAGCAAAAATTGAAATTCCCCATTGATCCCTGCATTGTAGATCAGAAATGTGAAGCCTTGTATTTCCTTTGCACGTGTGGTGGGAAAATGAAATTGCCCCTTTGTTCCCATTGTGCTCTAACCCAAACCACAAAGCCCTACCTGTTCTTTTTAGGTGTGGCAGAATAAATGTTCCCATTGCTTTTCTTTCCCTCCTATTGCCTCTGTAGCAATAAGCAAAAACAATTTCCCCCCGAATGAATCTCTGTTCCAAAGTGTGCATTTTTCTATCAGAACCCAAAACGAATTTCCCGTTGTGTTCCCACTCTCCGCCACTTGCCTTCAATTCAGATGGGTCAAGGCTCATTGATGTTTGGAGGGTGGGGGATGCTGGGAGAAAAAGTACTATAACCAAATCGGCAATCACTGTGTGTCTTGAATTGTTATTTTTCTGTATTGGGGAGTGATTTGAAAAGAAAAGCTGCGGGACATTGTGACTGTATATCTCAATGTTATCTCTGAGTTTGTACCATTATGCAAGTCATTTTTGTTCTTGTTTTGCCACGGCATTAGTAGCTGATGTTAGTCTGTTTGTCAAATGTGCTTTAAATAAATTAATAAATCTATATTTTTACAACACACCGGCTAGTACATTGTGGCACCGGGTATTTGTTGGGATTAGGCGCGAGATGGGTTGTAGGCCTTACCAAATTGAACCTTAACAAAAGAATAGCGCTTTGCTGTGCGCCACCTTGATAGGGGGAAAGGAACTCCCTGATTTGAGTGTGATCGCGTAATAAACGTCAATATTTCCCATGCCTACACGGAAGCCCAAATGGTTGGCATTGCCAATGCTTGTTCAAAATGACCTACTGAATCACTGATTCTGGGACAACCTCTTGGTGACAGCAAGGCTCAGACTGGATTATAGGGCAATAGGCCCGTGGCCGACCCAAAAACGCAAAATGCTTGTGTGGGGCAGTTTTGTGGGTCAAAGTGGGGCACTTTTTGGCCTATGTGGGCCAGTTTGATGAGTTACTTCACTATGTGGCTAATAGCTTTGACCAGTGTTGCCGAATAAATATTCTTTAAAACGCACAATTTGCATCACATTTTATCAAAAACCTCGCGCTTGGGCACTATAAAACAGCGTCACAAAAGGAGTGAATTCCCGTTTGCATCTGTGGCCCACCTTTTCGCGGGTGCCCGAGACAATGTTATGTCCCAGGCAGACTCGGACTGGCTTATAGAGAAATAGGCCCATGACCAAACTAAAAACGCTAAATGCTTGTGTGGGCCAGTTTTTTGGGTCAAAGTGGCCACTGTTTTGGCCAGTGTGGGCCAGTTTCATGAGTTACGTCACTATGCAGCTAATAGTTTTGACCAGTGTTGCTGAATAAATATTCTTTAAAACGCACAATTTGCATCACATTTTATCAAAAACCTCGCGCTTGGGCACTATAAAACAGCGTCACAAAAGGAGTGAATTCCCGTTTGCAACTGAGGGACACTTTTTCGCTGGTGCCCGAGACAATTCTATACCCCAGTCCCACCTTGGTGACAGTTCATGCCAGTAGGAGCGTTTTTTTTCTTCACATTGCCCCATAGATTACAAATCAATTAAAGCGTTGCCTAGCCTCCCCTGGCCTCATTACTGCGCAGTGGTGATGTTCTGATTCAAAATGTATTATTATATTTGTCCAGACACGACGGCTCACCAGGGGGTGGGGGGTGTTGTGATTTTAAAGTTTGAAAGTGTGGCGCCGAACCCCGGCCAGCAACACTCCCTCTCGACCCCATCTCGCCCAAGCAAGGCAAGGGGAGCTATGTGTTTGTTCACACTCCTTCATGCTCACACAGGAGAAATTCGATCATCTCAGGCGCAGGCTATGGCTAATGTGAGCCCCGACAGAGGCCCAACACGAGGCCACCTTTTGGAGACTGCCGTGGCTCCGCCCCAGCCAGCCCCGGCCCACTGAAAGCCCTGCGTGCGCCAGTGCTTCACGTGAGCTGCATCTGCGGTCACTTCCGTGTCAAGCCTCCCACTCCACTCTCCCATTGGCCAGATGCTAACGTCACTATTGCTGCTTCATGTAACCCCTGTGTCCTCATTCCTGTCTTCATTCCTGTCCTCACTTTTATTTAGGACAAACCTGAGGTGGAGGCTTAAGAAGGATAAATGATGGGGCCCTGCCATCTAGCGTTCACAGCAAAGAATGCAGCAACTGGAGCTCTCTCTCTCTCTCTCTCTCTCTCTCTCTCTCTCTCTCTCTCTCTCTCTCTCTCTCTGTCTCTCTCGCCCTCTCTCTCTCTCTGTGACGCAAAATGCATGACTCTGTATTTGTATTTGTACTTTATTTATTTGTAAAGCGCAGAGCCCTGAGGCAACTGGGCGCTAATCTCACAGGTTACACAGGCATGAGATAAAACAGGCAATACATATGGACATAGGTGAGGCATAGGTGAGGCACAATTACAAGCAAGGTCTTACCGATTGCACAGGTAAGAGATAAACAGGCAGTACATACGGGCATAGATATGGCACAACAATTTACAAACAATGACAGGCAGATATTTACAGAGGAATTGAAAAGTAGAAGCATATTAAATGGTTCACTATAAGTGTGTGCAGAAAGTCCTGTTTATTTCCAAAAACATGTAGGTGAAAGATGCATTTGAATGCACGCTTAAAATCCCTCCTCTCTGCCCTTCCCAGGACAAACCTAGAGGTGCATTTCACTCTTCCACGTTGCGGGTCCCCTCTGTGTACTTGTACACACTAGTCCCACTGTGCAGGGAGTTGGGAGGGCGCTGCTCGGGAGAGAAAGAAGTTAACAGTATGGGCTGCTGCCCTGTGGTGACTGGCAGCGGCAAAGTCCGGACATGTCCAGTCTGGCTGCTATCCGCCCATGCCTGGGCTGCCATAGAGGAGAGGTCCAGGCTGGAGCGCTGAGCTTTGATATCCTGGATCTTGTGAGTTTGGAAGTGCATGTGGGCCGAGAATAATCCGGCCATCCTTTTGTGTGGCAGCCTACTGTTCTCATACATGGATGCCAACACTATCAATTGAATTCAGGAGACGCTAATGTAGTCCTGGGGTTTAAACTGTGTATTCTGGGCCTTGTAGTCATGGATCTATAATGGTGGAATTCATGACTACAAGTCCCAGAATGCAAGATAAAGCTATGACTGGTCTAACACTTCGTGAATGGAAATAATGTTGGCATGTATGGGGATTCCCCTCTCCCACCATGCTGTCATTTTGTCTGCAACTACCTTACAGCGCTGAGAAGCTTCTTCTGCAGTGTATATGTGGTCGCCCAGGTAATGGGAAGAGTGTCCACAAGCTGTTTCATGAATGCAGTTGCTCTTACCAGCAAATGTTGTTTGCAGATAAGCTGCACAGTTCTGCTCCAAAAAGGACAACAGATAAACCTTTGCCAAAAAGCCTCCAAGGTAGACCTCACTGCCCTTGCCCGATAGAAGCTACTAGAGCCAGCTTCCTTCTGTGCTCCCTCAGTATGGGCAGAAGCCAACTTGGAGACCTGGTGTTGCCAACCCAGTGAATGGAGAACAGTGAGACCAAGTGGTCAAAAAGGTTACCAGGCCGAGGTTCCACTGCCCAATTCTTGGCCAACAACTAAACATGCAACTTATGCAGCAGAACGTTTGATGGTGCAGCTTGATAGACCCAATTCAAAGAGATCTCAAGGGTGCGTAAGGTGCCTGGAGGGGTTGTGGGTGGGAATGGCCACAGAGTTGTACATGGCCATGGGCAGTTATAACCAAACAACACCCACAAGTGTTTTTACCACCCCCCCCCATCTCCTACCTATCTGTACTCAAATGCAATTATTTCAGTTAATTGGTTGCACCTACCCTCCAGCAAACAGTAAAAACTAAAAATGCAACCCTTCTGGGGACTCTTCATAGAAAGGGGTTTTGACGAATGAAAATGGTAATTACTGCTCGTGTTACAATACCAGCCGTTGCCAATTTCACTCTACTGGGATACCACCAGTGGTAAAAGTTCCACCCGCAGTCAACGGATTCCCATTGGTACTCTCCCTCACTGGAGAAACACTTGGAGATGGTGAAAGTTGCCTCTGAAAAGAAGATCCCTCCTGACCTGATTTGATTGATTTGTTTATCTTTCCTTATAATTCGTAAGGGCTGATTGTGCTGATAGTGCTGGAGGGTGTGGAGGGAAAGCCGCTTTTCTAACAACAAACACATGTAAGTTGTGGTATTTTTACTTGATCACCCTTCTTGCTTGATTTTGTCTAGATATGAAACTGGTCTACGTTTGGTCACTTGGTAATTCTAATGGCCAAATTGTACACTCTTCGGACTAATATGCCATTTGTGGGCCAATGTCTGATTGTTTCACCGACTCACAATCCATGCCAAAGCGTGTAATTCATGCTCGCAATCCACCTCACCGAGCGCCGTCATGCTGTAGGCTCACTTCGAATACCACAGATATCTGGAATTCCGTCCTGAGTGTCCCTCTATATCGGCACCTACAAGCGTGGGGGAGTCTAATGAGGTGCCGGTCCTCCCTTCCATATTAGCACCCCCTACCATCGTGGTTGCAACTGATAAAGCACAGCAGGTGCCCCCGGTTGACTTATGCACTCTGTCCGATTCCCTTTCAGCAGGTTTGCGGAACCTGATGTGTTGGGTGACTATGCCCTTCCAGTTTGAATCAAAAGTATAATCGCTGCCTAGATCCATATGGAATAACCGTAGCCCCAAATTGTTCCACCAGTAGATCTAACTGAACCTTCACAGAATTGTGCTAATGAGGGTCTACAGACAACGCTGCAATCAATGATAATCTCCCCACAAAATACTGGTGACAATCAACCAAACCATCAAAATGAGCCGCAGGATTGCGAGCATTTGTCACAATCTCCTGTGATGTTTCCTCACTCACCTCATGAATCTTCGGTTCTGTCCATTTCTTTTACACAGCCCACCCCACGGCAGATAAAGCATAAGACCTCACCAATTCAGAATTCATCTGTGCACCCACTGTCACTATTTCCTGAAAATACTCTTCAAGCCCTGAATACGGCTCTATTTTCATTGGCAAAACTGTATGAAACCCTAGATTCACGGCTAATTGACCAAAACTTTTTTATTGCAGGAACTATTAGAAAGCAGGTCATTGCCAATTCCTCTGGACAAGCCTGCGGCAGTGTCCATTTTAACTGCCCCGTGCAAAGAGATCATGTGTCCCTTACATGATGGAATCCAGCACACGAAGTTGTCCCAAAAGAAAACAGCTGATTATGTAGAAGATTCTAAACCGGCTTGTTGTGAAATAAATCGACCAGCAGGCCAAAACCTAGGGCAAGGCTGTGGTTTGCAGGAAGGCACCGGTAACGAAATAACAGAATTGCATGATAAGGGCTCTTTAGACGTTTTCCTGAGTGAAGCTCCTCCTATCATAAAGGTGCCCTTAAACAATCCGACATATACAAAAATCAATGGGAATATTTATGTCCCACCTTTACTCTGGTCATAAATTAAAAATTGATACTAAAAGCCTTGAAAATCCCAAGCCATCATGGGATCATAAGCCTAACATAATTCCAGCATAGAGATCCTATAACATCCCGGGACCCGCACCGTGGGTACCCAAAGCAGCTTCTGTTGGCCTGCCACAGTTTAAGAAGCCGGAAATGAAGTATGGCTGGAAGAATCGACATGAGAAATGTAATGACTCTACTCATGTCAGCCTAATACTACAGTGCCGAGGTGGTGAATTTGGCTAATACGACTTAAACACATCTCCAGTTTACAGGGTTCCAAGACTGGCGATATAGCCCAAATAGAATTATTCATAATTATGATTGGTAGGTTGTTAAGATATGGATGATTTCGAGTTTAGTCAAGCATGCCATTTGGCAAATGAGAGCTGAACTATATCAACTGGGCTTTCTCCTTCTAAATCCATCTGAGACATCGTCTATGGGCAACGCTGACCTCCAAATGCCGCAAGGATTGATGCAGGGTGAACCTTGGATGAAAGCACCCATGTCGATATCGTACTCTACAACTGATGCAAATCAGTCTTGGTCCGAATCTTATCCACCGACTGGCTCTTTGTTGAATTAATGATAGCTAAGCAAAGATACTGCCAAACAAACAATACAATTGGCCTCTTGGAACACAAGAGGACATGCTCATTTGATCTCGACCTCAGTGTCACTGCTGGCTCAATACGACAACATCTTGTTACAAGAAGTGTGGCTCAACTCTCCACCGACCTGGGAAAACCACCAAGTGTCACTAGTTGCTGCAACTAACCAGGCTACAGGAAGACCGAAGGCTGGCATTATAACAGCAGTTAAAACGTCTAGTGGCCTGATTTTTTAACCTTGGGCTTCCCCCAATATCCACATTCAGCTAGTCCGAATCCCTCAGAAACATAAGATTATTGCTTGCTTGAATCTTTATTGGAACCATCTTTCAGAGACATGGATATTTGCTTTGATCTTATTGCTAAAACTCCTGCTATAAGTCATGTAATAATAATATGTAATAATTGTATAGATGGCAAAGGTGGGAAATTGAAAGATACCGTTCTGCAATGGAATCTCCTTATGAAGGAGAGAGGTCTCATCTTGGGTAATGGTTCTGTGCAGGGTGATATTCCGCCTCACTCCACGTGGCGTTGAGGTAACTATTCATCAGTTATTGACTATGTATATGTTGATAACAGATTATTTGCTATGGTGAGCTCCTTTAAAGTCATTGAACAAGTTCAAAGTCATCATAATATTCTTCACTTGAATTGGGAATGGCCTATTGGTACCAATCGGGACATAGCCCCATAATACAATATTGCCTTAGCCACCTCATCCAAAGGCAATCGATTTAGATGGACGCCCTCTGCTTTGAATGACTTATTGGTAGCAGTAACTTAGCCTGAAGACATCTTAGAACAGCATATTCACCACCAGGATGGTGATTATGTTGCTACTCTTCAGTTATTTAAAAGGAATGCACATCAAAGTTTGGTGACAAATAAAGTGCATCCACATGTGTACGATGAAGATGTTAGACTTTATAAGACTAACCTTAGAAAACAGATTTGGAATTTGATGACCCTACACATCCCTGAAAAAACTAGAGAAATCTCTAGGCTTAAGAACAGATATACAAATAAAGCTGGTACTAAAAGATGCCTGGGTTATGTTGTATTCCATAGCGTATAAAAGTTCTGCCTTGGTGTGGGGATTGATAAAGACAAAAGATGCTTATAAACAATCTGTGACACACATTAATGCAGCACCGGAGGAAGTTTGGACTCGATATTATGAATCACTATATGCTAATGTTTATTGGGCTAATCGTGCATCCTGCCCTATTGCTAACATGGTTGCTCAACTAGTGATAAATGAGGCTGATATAGGGTATAACATCAAAAAACGTAGCTCCTCCGGGGCGCCTGATCCGGACGGTCTTTCGAATGCCATGTTAAAAAGCCATCCGGAAGCATGGGCCACCAGATTGCGAGTCATATTTGAACAAACTGTATTTACTCACAAAATCCCTCATTCTTGGCAAAAGTCGATTATTGTCCCCATTTACAAAAAAGGGGACCAATTAGATCCGCGCAACTATTGACCAATCGCTCTGCTGGACGCACCTGGGAAACTATTCGCACGATTAATTTTGAATGATTTCAGCAAGTGGACCAGTGTGTCCTGTACAAATGATCCTTTCCATTCGGGCTTTGTACCTGGACTAGGCACATCAGTTAATCTACAGGTACTGCATGCCATCAAAAAACATGAGCTACAAATGAAGCAACCAATCCTTATGGCCTTTATCAATTTTGAAACTGCCTTTGATTCTGTATCAAGAAAACTATTGTTTAACAAGCTAGCCAGGAGCTCTTGTCCAGCCTACTTGCAACACTGGATATGAGAATGTCATGTCCTCTGTCATGTCCAATCGCTCACCTGCTACTGTTCCCAGTTCCCACATGCACTCCCAATGGCAGCGACAACGGCAGCGACAGCAGCAGTGGCACAGCTGCAGAGGTTTCCCGACTGGTGGACCAGTGTCTTTGCGCCCCTTTCTACGGTGGCGGTTGCCATGGCGACTCCTTCACGCTCCGCAGCGAAACAAGGGCATATGGAAACCCATGCATCACATGCCCGGAAGACGCCCGCAACGCCAATCCCTGTCTGCGTTGCGTTCCACGTGACACGCAGCTGCGGTCACGTGACCGCGTCATATGATCACGCTCGTATTGAAAAGGGCGAGCAAACATGGAAACATTGCTTCACAGCTTCTTCACGGAGAACTGCTTGGCGTTTTGGATTACTCTTGTTATTCACGTACTACCTTGATCACGGAACGTTTGTCTGGACTGTCTTTTGGATTTTCCCTACTTGGATTTTGGCGTGCTCTCTGATTACCTGGACTTGTGACCACTGGCTTGGATAATGGGCTTGGTACTTGGATTTCCCTGTCTCCAGTTCTGTCTTTTGGCTTCTGACCTCGGATTGTGTTTTGGATTGATCACGGATTACGTTCTTGTTCCATACCTAACTCAGGTGTCTACCGGAGCGTCATCAGAACACCTCAGCCTGCCGCAGCTGTTAGCATACTATCTGCCTACGCCTACAACTTCCCACCTGCCCACTATAGGTAAGCTGCTGTTACATTGTCACTACTGTCCCTACCATTGTTGTCAATTATCACAGCTTAACATAACCCTTCATTGCCTTACAGTGGTCAGGGGGTTCTTCCGGCGTTCCCGGTTCCAGGCTGACGACACTCTACACCTGTCGCCTCAAAGATGGCTCGAGTAGTGTTTTTGCTCTTACTCGTGCGGTACTTGGGGACGGAGGTATTATCTATCTACACGACCATCAAGTCAGAACAGAGAATTTCATAGCAACACCTCAATACAAGTTAGATTATCCATGGATGGCAGACTCTTGCGTTCTATTAACACCTACAAAGGAGTAATACAGGGATGCCTGCTGGCCTCTACCCTGTTCAACTATTTCATAGCTGATGTAGTGTCTGAATTCACTGAAGTAACATCTTATGCTCCTTGTTTAGGATCTAGTGCAGTCCCCTGGTTGTTTTACGCTGATGACATTGTGTTACTGGCGAAAACTCCCAGGGGCCTACAAGCATTACTGGAGCGGTTGGGGAAATATGGGAATGCTAATGAACTAATTGTTAATTTAACACAATCGAAGGTTATGAAGATTGTACCTACACACAAGACCAAGTTATCTCATCAAGTCTGGTCTTCATCGCCCACTTGAAAATGTACTGCAATATAAATATCTAGGCCTTAATGTTAATAGTCTGCAATCAGATGCCCCATACTATGATCATAAATATGGAGCTTTTCTCTGAACCTAGTGCTGACCTATTATATTCAAAAGACAGTTTCTAGTATAATATATGGTGCTGAGACTAGAACTTGGAGGAATGAGTTGTTTTGGCCTATTTTGGAAGGTGCCTTCTGGTAAACCTTGTTACGATTACCTACGGCTGTACCAATCTGTTTGTTGCGTTTTGAACTGGGTTTATACTCCTTGTATACTATGTACATGTGTAAATGATGTGGCTTGTATCGTAAGTGTATCATGAGCTGCCACGAGAACACCATTTTACATGTATTGTCGATCTACATGAAAACGACAACTCATCGCTCAATGGTTGTTTGGCGAGAGAAGGTTAAAGTATTTTTGCAAACGGCAGATGTTTCAGAAAAACTATTAACTAACCATGATATGGCCAAATATAAAATCATGCTATGGGATTGGATTAACAAGCGTGCCCAATGTCAGAACACCAAGCACGCGAAAATATACACCGCTGTTGTAAAGAAGTTGCGTACACCTCAAACATAGATATTAAAATTTCCTGGCTCTAAATTTAGAGATCTTTTCTTAAGATTTAGACTAAATACATGGCACACTAGAGATGTGTTAGCCAAATGGAAAACTATCCTCCCTGTTAAGAACATTTGCCATTTCTGCAAGGATCCTATGACAGCTGAGACTTTGCCACCTCTAATTGCATCTTGCTCGATGCTTTCTGAGAAAAGAATTCATTATTTTAAATCTCACTTCAAAGCATATCGACCTCTTGCAATTGAAAATTTCTCGTATTATGTTTATTATGCTGAATTGAACAAACTAAGAATAGACATTGTTAACTACCTATTATCACTAAAGTTACAAGATGAAAATTCTGTAAATTATCAGTGATGTTACCATGCAATTATGTGGTTAGTGAAAGCCCTAAAGGAAAGAACTTTAGTTACGCTGAGTTATTCTATTTTACTGTTTTAATGGAGTTGTTTCTTTTTATTTTGTTTGTTTTATCATTTTCTTTCCATGCTGTGGTGTATTAGTGGACCAAAATATGTGAAATGTCAAAATTGTAATGATTTAAATTTTCCTTTATGAATTTTGTATAAATATATTGAAAAGTTGATTAATCAACTATCTCAATTAAAAAGAAATATTTTTTTCTTGTTTCTTTTTTCTTGTTTCTTTCTTCCTTCTCTATCAGTCTACCTTTATGCGCTTTCTTTGCTCTTATTCTAACTTTTCTTTCCCTAACGTTTATACTTATTGCAAAAGCTGTGTCAATATACAGTTATGTTGTCTAAATGATGTTTTCTCTATTAAAATATGATGCTGTTTTTATCTTCCGCATGTTTTATAAAATGTCAATAAAAGAATTAGAAAAAATAAAAAATGCGAAAACCTGAGACAGATCCAGCTACTTGAAGACAGCAGAGGGTGTCGTTCTGCACCGGGTCTTCTCTAGCGTGTTGGAGTACTCGACTAAAAGGTAAGTCTGCAAGGTAAGGTTAGTTACCCAGTGCATTGAGCTTCATAGTCCTCCGTTTATGTTTACAGTATAATTCCCTGAGTTCATTTCAGGTCTCTGCTGGACACCATATTCCGATGGAACTAAATGCACATTCCCCTTGCAAAGTGGTGCCCGCCCACGAGACACACATTGAAAACTGCAGCGTTTACCACTAGGGTAGGGGTCTGCAACTTTTAGCTCTCTGGATGTTTTTAACTACAAGCCCCATGATCCCTGACCAGCACTGTCAATGGAAACATCTGGTGAGCCACAGCTTGCAGACCCCTGCTAGGGAGCTCAGTAATCTCAGCAGAGAGGCCATTCCTTGCCAGTGGCACTTTTTAGATGCTTATTACGAGCTGAGTACAAACACAGCAGACTCAGACTGTCATACAAATATTGACTCAGGTGGTGGGGGGATTAGGATACAGGTATATCTATGTATTTATTGTTGTTTTGTAAGGAGCCAACCACGAGTGCAGTCACTTCAAGCACCCCAAGTGAAAATGGGAGGAAAGGGGCATAGAGATGGAAGGAACTGATGGGACCTGGATCTTCAAACGTATCAACTGACTTGCACATGACTTGCACAGGATCACACAATCTGTTCAAGTGGGCATGTACAGATTAGAACCCTGGTGCTTATCCAACAACTTGACCACGAGGCCAGAAGATCTTGCAGAAGACCCTTGGAAGCTTGTAATGTGTCCATTTAGGAATCTTCAGACTACAAAAGGAGCCCTATTGTTTCGAACAGCCCTAAAAGGTATGTATTCCACAGTACGAAGGTAAGCTGATCTGGGCTGTTAAGATATCTGAGAATTTGCCCAAAACATGCAGACAGACTCGGGGCCTAATTCTCAGAAGCGTTTTATAATGGCACAACCTCATTGGAATTCACTCTGTTAATCAGGTCCTCAGCTTTTATGTCCGACCGCAATCTGAACCATAGCAGACATTTCCATGCTGTGCCAGCGTCACATCGCCTAACCCCTTTGGCATTACCTTTACTCTTCCTACGCAATTCTCTCTGTTGATGCAACGTGTTCTGTGTGGTGCCGCTGCAGCTCCAGACAGTGTGGCGACAGGCATCTTAAGTGACTCCTCAGCACGCCACCCACAAAGGGATACTGAAGCGCTGCAGGCTACGGCTGCCCTGCCATGCCCTACTTCGCATTAAAAAGTCGACAGCTGCACAGGCATGACCTACTTAATTACAAAGGCCACTGCTTCTCTATCATGCTGACAGTACTTCAGAAAGGTTACTGCTACTCTGCCCTGCAATTCATTCAGAGACGCATCATTTGCTGCCCTGGCATGCCTGGCTTCCAATTAAAAGTTCACTGCTGCCCAGGCATGACCTGCTTCCTGTTAAAAGTCCCCAACAGTCCTAGGACGCCCTACTTCCTGTTAAACGTCCACTGCTGCCCTAGCCTGCCCTACTTCCTGTTAAATGTCCCCTGCTGCACTAGCATGCCCTACTTCCTGTTAAAAGTCCACTGCAGCCCTAGCACACACAACTTCCTGTTAACAGTCCACTGCTGCCCTCGCCTGACTTACTTCCTGTTAAAAGTTCACCGCTGCCCTCGCCTGACTTACTTCCTGTTCAAAGTCCACTGCGGCCATGGCCTGACTTACTTCCTGTTAAAAGTCCTCATGGTTCATGCATTTCTAATGCTTCAATGTTTCAAATAAATGATTAAATGTGTACTCTTATTACCGAACCCCAACTTTTAATAATATTCTGAATGCTCCCCACTTCCCTTTTTTCCCTCTGTTCCCTGTTCATCCTTAGTATGTGTACCGCTAGTCTGTCCAATCATATTCATCATTTGCTGATAAGATCATTAGTCTCGACCACTATATTCGTACTAGATCTTTTATAACACCCTCATTACTGGGCGGTTGCATCTATTCATTAACATTACGCATTCTTCTTCCCAGTTTTTTTGTTTATGAAAAACCTACTGATAGATTGATCTAATCATTTTTCTCACTGTTATTACTATTAAATGATAAATAAGCTCAACAAAAAAAGATGGTCCACTGCTGCCCTGGCCTGCACTATCTCCTGTTAAAATGCCCTGCTGCTCTAGAACACCCTACTTCCTGTTAAAAGTCCACTGTTGCCATGGCAGGCCCTACTTGTTAACAACCGCACAGCCATGACCTACTTTAACGAACAAAGAACACTGTTTCCCTGTTATATTGACAGTACTTTAGAAAGGTCACTGCTACTCTGCCCTGCAATTCATTCTGAGAGACATCATGTGGTACCCGGGCACGACCTTCTTTGTGTTGCAAGTCCACTGCTGCCCTAGACTGCCCCACTTCGTGTTAACTCCACTGCTGCTCTGGCATGACCTGCTTCCTGTGAAAAGTCCACTGCTGCCCTAGCCTGCCTTACTTCCTGTTAAAAGCCCACTGCTGCCATGGCATGCCTTACTTCCTGTTAAACGCCCAATGCTGCCCTAGCACACCCTACTTCCTGTTAATAGTCCACTGCTGCCCTGGCACGACCTGCGTCCTGTTAAAAGCCCACTGCTGCCCTAGCATGACCTACTTCACATTAAAAAGGCAACGGCTACCCAGGCATTGAGGTGTGTGACCCTCCCAAGTGTGCTGCCCTTTTAAGAGGGGCAAAGTTATGTGTGGCCCTCCCACATATATTGCCCTTTTAAGATGGGCCATGACTCTGTCATGGCCCAAGCTAATGAAAGGAGCAAGTGTAGGTATATGCCTCAGGCTGGCTGCAGACTCCACCAGGGAATGACTGAGTCTGTGTCTCTTTAGGCCTGCAGGCCATGATGCTGTGGGGCCCTCGTGCCTGCAAGGTGGCTAGGCTCTGCATGGTCTGGGTATGGCCCGCTCTGCTCCTGCATAAGACTGGTGTCCCTTGGCAAACCCCCCAGGCAGTGGACCTCCAGGGTGCCGGTGTCCACAGCACCCATGGGGCCGGCTTCTGGTCTCCATAACAATGGCGATGAGGTATGGAATCCTTGCGATGCGCCCACCCCCTGTACTCCTATGACTTTCAAGAACAATTTTTTTGGAGGGGCGGGGGAGTTGGGGGATGGTGAGTTGGGGCTCGGCTGCCGCGGCAGTGTTCCCTGGAAGAGGGGAGGATGTAGCATACATGCCGCGAGAAAGGAGAAGTGTGGGTGCTCCATGCACCCACCCATTTGCCTTCAGTAAAGAGGGTGCTTGTGCGGCTGGGGAATGGCGAAGAGGCAGCCTCTGAGGGAGGGGGAGAATATACCCAGCTGCAAAACGAAGTGTGGCTCCTGTGGCGTCTGCTGCCAACAGAAGGGAGCCACTGAGTGGCCGGTGCCGTATGTTGGAAGGGAGTGACCGTCTGGCCTAAACCCTCATAAAGACCCTGGGGCTGGTGAGCGGCGGGAAATAACAAGGCGGCAAGGATCGCCGCTGGAATGGGTGGAAGTCTCTTGCGTGGAGAAGAGATGCGGCCCATGCCGCAGATACGCAGTCCAGCTCCGGTGGGTGAAGACTTGAAGGCTGCCATACGCTGGAGCCCCAGAAAGTCCCCGGGCCACCCAGCGTTGAAACACGGCAGCAACTCCCTGTCGGACCAACAGCAGCCTTAAAAGTTCAGGTGTTGGGGCCTGTAGGAATGAGAGGGCCCAGCGCACCAGAAGGATCCTGGGCCGCCCGGCGGGGAAAGCAGCCTGGGTTGTTTCTGGGCTTTGAATGAGAAAGTGCTACATGTCAGAGCATGCACAAGAGAACGTCAATAGTCCTCTCCAGAACCCCGGGCCAGACCCCCGGGCCCATCGGCGATGAAAATAAATGAAGTGCCCCGTGCCGGCAGAGTAAACATACAACAGAGACAGGCCCCTGAAGATCCTAGGCCCCACTGGCGGTGAGTGCATACGCAGCTCCTTGTCACACAAGCTAAAGTGTGCCCCCTATTGTGTAGTCTGGGCTGCCCGGCAGTAAAATGCGCAGTACTCCATGTTCGCGAAAGGAAGGCTAATGTGTTGCCGACCAGGCAGTGATTGAAAAGACGCTCCAGGCGCGGGGCTGCAAAGTTGTGATCGAGCCCATGGAGGCAAAGACCCCGCTACCCAGGACAGATGCCGGGCCGTCTTTTGGAGAAAAGTGGTAGCGCTCCATGTCGGTGCAGTGAACACAAGTAAGCACATTGCCCCCAAAAGTTCACCGCCGAGCCCTCAACGCAATCCCCCGGCTTCTGGCGGTGTCACATGGAGAGCTCTGTGTCAGAGCTCATAGGCTCAGTAGTGTGGGTTCACTTTGCTTCTCTTACCAGATCCCTACCTAAGTAATAAATTACAGACTACTTATGTGTATGGAAAAGTTGTAGGCCGTAGGCATTTTATTTTCTTACAGAAAATACAACACAACAAAATATTTACACTGCCATATGCTTTTGGGCACATTGTGTCCAGTTCCAAAGTTGCCCAAGGCTCCTCCTGAGTCCTTGTTATCCCTGGGCCTTCGTTCCTGGGCACATGCCGCCTACGACGTGTCTTGGACAGTGTACCGAAAGAGTACTCGGCGTTCCTTCTTCTGCCTGCTCCTTCTTTTCTTGGACCGTGTACCGAAAGAGTACTCGGCGTTCTTACTTCCGCTTGCTCCTTCTTTCTTGGACCGTGTACCGAGAGAGTACTCGGTGTACCTGTTCCTACCTGCACCCTTCTTATTCCGTTATTATTGTAGGGTGGGTTGGGTGGCAAACGTTTTTCCTTCCCCTTCTCCAATTACTAAGAGCCTACCCGAGAGAGGTGAGCTCTTACCTGGTTTGTGCCGCCTCTCCTTTTCCAGGCTTACTTATACCCCCCGGCCTTTTGTTCCTTCCTGGGGGCGGCCAGGTTACCCCCCTGACTCCTTGCTGTTACATTTCGCACCTTCCCAGGTGCTGTTTCCTGCCCTTCCTGGGCTTTTGTTTCTTGTGGCGCCATTCGGACGCCCCTCCCTATGCTTTCGCGCCGTTTTCCCCCACCCCGCGCCTAAACTCCCAGACCCTCTATCATCCCACATTTCATGCGGCCTGGGGCCTGGGTCATAGGCTGAGTAGTGTGGGTTCACTTTGCTTCTCTTACCAGATCCCTACCTAAGTAATAAATTACAGACAACTTATGTGTAAGGAAAAGTTGTAGGTCGTAGGCATTTTATTTTCTTTCAGAAAATACAACACAAAAAAATATTTACACTGCCATATACTTTTGGGCACATTGTGTCCAGTTCCGAAGTTGCCCAAGGCTCCTCCTGAGTCCTTGTTATCCCTGAGCCTTCGTTCCTGGGCACATGCCGCCACACCTGAGTGGGTGTTCCTTACGTCCGCTCAGGTCCCCCCCAAAAGCACCTTACCTACAACCCCGTTCCTGGAGTGCCCTAAAAATGTTGTTGGAAAAAACCCCCATCCCTTCCTTTGATAGGTGCACCCCATCCTGGTGAAACATGTCTGGATTGTTCCGGTGTAAGCCATGTCTTATGAAATGCAGCCCTGTGCTCTTGCAGTACTTTTCTACTGATTTATTTAGTTTCTTTCTGGCTATTTCAATTGCGTGCCTCTTCTGTGCCCCATACCAGACCCTTCTTGGTATTATCTCTGACATAGAAATCTCGGTTTTCCACCAGCTGCGGGCTATGCTATGCAGTGACTCGCAGATGTTCCTTTGTAATTTACCCCTGCTTGTGCTCACCAGGTCGTTCCCCCCGAGATGTATAACTAGGTACTCTGTCCCTGAAACCTATCAGGTCCGACAGCCTGTCGTGGATGTCCTCCCAGTGCATCCCCGGGAGGCCCGACCATGACGTAATTGTGTTCCTGAAATGTAGTCTTTGCTTCACCTCTTCCAGCCACCTGCCCGCCCGTGTCACGAAAGAGTGCCCCACTATCCATGCCAATTTGTATGGTCCGGCCTCTGTGGAAACGGGGGAGATAAGTGTCATATCAGTTCCTCCCTTATGTATTTTTTAAAACATTGCGACTTCCATCCCCCAATTCGTCTCACCCCCTTTGCTCCCAGGCCCCCGCCCACGCAGAGGTTGCTGCCCCTATCCTGAAATAGTGTGTCCCAAATTCGGCTGGATTCCATCCTGCTTTCACCACTGCCTGTTTTAATACTGCCTGAAGCTGGTACCTGCTGAGTGCGCTGCAGTCCCTATGAATCAATAACTGTCCGTCAACCTCTGGTCGCAGATCTATGAATTCTTGGGTGATGTATCTGGGACAGTGGTCCTTTTCTCTGATACAATTGAGATCTATTGCTCTCCCCTTCCCCATTTGGTCTGTCTTAGATTTCCTTAGCATTATAGACATTCCCTTGATACCCATACTAACGTCTTTCCTTGCCAGGCCGTCTCCTGCCCCCGTATTCCTGGCCACCAGTTCCCCTATTCTGAAAGCTCCATAGTATGCTAGCGCAAATGCTGCCCTGAACAGCGCGGTTTCGTACGTGCTGCTGCATGTGTCTTGCAGCACTTTTAGCAGAATTATCAATTTCCCAAAATTTACCGGCCTTCTGCTATCTGGTTTCTTCCTCTCTAACTTTGCCCATCCCCTCATAGCGTATTTTATCTTAGCGCTGTCAGTCGGGTCCTTTATGCCCGCCACTTTTGTGGTATATGCCACCGCCGCCAGGTGCGCTGCTGCCCAGCTTTTCTTTTCCCCTCTGGCAAATGCCCCTTTGAGAAATTCACAAATGTTTTCCGTTGACCCTTTCTTTTCTCCGTTCTTCTCCCACTTCTTTTGAGTCGACCTTGTGGCCAACCGTTCTTTCCTTTCTAGTGCCTCCAACGGAACCCATGCCTTCCGTGGCATGGGCGTTCTTTCCTTGTCGGCGTCCGGTCGCAGCTCCCTGAATTTCTCCCACTGAAAGCGAGAGATTGCATCAGCCACCACATTTTCTTCCCCAGCGATATGCCTTGCCTTTATGCATGTATTCATCTTTAGGCTTTCCAGTGTTATTGCCCTCATTAATTCTAATACTATCATGCATGACGCACTTCCTTTGTTTAACACGTGCACCACCGCCATGTTATCTGACCATACCGCCAACTCCTTGTTCCCTAGCTCTTCCCCCCATGCGCATAACGCGACCCATATCGGGAAGAGCTCTAGCAGCGTTATGTTCTTTGTCCATTCCGCCACTTGCCACGATTTTGGCCACTTGCCTGCACACCATTTTTTTCCCAGTATTGCGCCACAACCAAAGCCACCTGCTGCATCGGTGAACAACACCCTTTTACCTTCCCCGTTCACCGGTGAGTGCCATATTACCGCCCCTTGAAGTTTTTCAGAAATTCTGCCCACACTTCCAGATCTCTCTTGATTCCTCCCCCTATCCTGACTCTGTGGAGCCTTTTGGTAGCACCTCTCGTTTTCAGCTCGATACTTCTCTGGAACACCTTCCCCTGCGGTATGACTCTTCCTGCGAAGTTCAGTTTTCCTGCCAGTGCTTGCAATTCTCTCACTGTTGCTTTGTTTCTTCCTTGTAATTCTTTTATTGTCTTCAGCAGCTCTGTCACCTTGTCCTCCGGGATCCGACACCTCCCCTTGTTTGAGTCGATTTCTATACCTAGGAATTGGATAACATGCGTTGGCCCCATCGTTTTCTCCTCCGCCAGAGGAAAACCCCACTCGCTTGTTATTTCCACATAGTTCCGCACCTTTGGGGCCGACAAATAAAAAATCGTCCAGGTAATGTACCATCATGGACTCCCTCAACTCCTGTGTTACTGCCCATTGTAAGAATGAACTTACCCTCTTGAAATATGCGCATGAGATGGCGCGCCCCATCGGGAGGCATTTGTCGATGAAGTATTCCCCCTCCCAATGCATGCATAGCCATCTTTCTGATCCGCTGTTGACTGGCAACGGCGAAATGCCGATTTAATGTCTGCTTTCGCCATCCATGCCCCTTCCCCCGCTTTTCTGACCAGTTCCACTGCCTCCTCGAGGTCTGAATATGATACTGTTGCCTCGCTCTGGGCGATGCCGTCGTTCACCGAGGCACCCGGGGGGTAGGATAGGTGGTGTATCAGCCTGTATTCCCCTTCGTCTTTTTTCGGCACTAGTCCTAGTGGTGAACATATAAATTCTTCGAATGGTAAGGCTGTGAACGGGCCCTCTACCCTCCCCAGTTCTACTACTTTCCTGATCTTACTGGTCACTATATCTCTGTTCTCGGTTGCCGATTTTAGATTCCTAGGAATGTCTTGCGCTCCCTGCCCGGTAAACAGGATGTTGAAACCTTCTCTAAAGCCTTGTCTGATTTGTTCTGCCATTTCTTGGTCTGGGTATTTCTGGAGCCATCTTTCCATCCTCTCGATTTTTACTGGCGTGGCCCCTTTCCCGCCCCAGTTCTTATTTCCGCGTCTCCTCTCTTCTGCCGCTTGGCGCCGCGGCCCTTGTGCACTTGGAGCTGCTGTGGTCACCCTTGCATCTCTCGCATTTGTGGCTGAACTTGCACTTCCATCCCCAGCTACAGGGTACCCCCTTTTCAAAGCTCCTGCATTGACCTGGTTCCGCTCGTGCTGTCACTGTGCTCCCACGCCCCCCCCCCCTGTGTTGTCGGGGGCAGGCTGCTCTGCCACCCTCTGTGACCCGTAATTTCTGCTCTGAAAACTCTGGTCTCTATTTCTGTCATAGCTGGATTCGTACTTTCTGCCACTGGATCTTTAATCCACTTTGTAATCGCTCTGCCAGTACTGCCTTCTCTGCTGTCCCCCTGTGCTCTGCTCCTTGGAATCCCATTACTCCTTTAGCACGTTAAAAATGTACAGATTGAAGTTTTCTTCATCCCAACCCATATCCGGAAAGCAGTCCATCTCCTTTCTGAACCCGTGGTCATACTCCAGCCATGCGTCACCTGCAAACGCTGCGTGTACCTTCAGCACCCTAATGCTACCCCGTCTTCCAGGAATTTTTGTAATATAATTGTAGACATTATGGTGAAGGCCGCCATCCAGTTGTCAAAGCTCCTCACTACTGGCCCCTTTCTTAGTAAGCTTTTCTCGTCCTCCTTCATGTCCTCTAGGGCCACATTCATCCCCCTCTTTTGACAATCTAACAATGTAAAGATATCGATCAATTCCTTCCTCCAGATTTTTTCCTTTACTTTGTCATTTATGCACCAAGCCATTGCTTTCATCGACCTGCCCTGTGTGTCTTTACCCATGGTTGGCCTGCCATATTTCGTCATGAGTGGCCCCTCCTTTTCTGCCGCTGCCACTGTCGGTGCTGCCCCCGGTGGTGTGGCCCCTGCCCCTACGTTTGGCCCTGCCGGTGCACCTTGTGGTGCCGGGGTTATTGGTGCCCCTTGCGGCGCCGGGACTACTGGTGCCCCTTGTGGTGCCGGGACTGGGGTTTCCCTGGGCTCCGCTGGTGCCCCCTGTGGTGCCGGGACCGGGGCTTCTCTGCCCCCCCTGCCCCTCTCTGTCTTTCCTTGCTCACTACCCCTCTCCATTTAACCCAAGCCCTTAGATGATCCCTTTCTTCGTCATCACTGCTTGATTCATCTGATGAACTCCCCCGCTGCTCCTCCCTGGATTTCTTCCCCCGTCTGCTCTTCTTGTCATTGGTTCTGGGCGACTTACCCGAAACCGTGACGCAATTTTTCAACATTTTTACTATTTTATTCCCCACATTATTATTCACAGTACCTTTCTTTTTATCTTTTTTCTTTCTCTTGGTCGGTGCCTCCGTCTGTCCCTCTGATCTCTTCGACTCCACTCTTCCCCTTTTCTGTCCTTGCGGTACCTCGTCTTCTCCTTCGCTGCTGCTGGGCTCTATGAACAGCAGAGGTGACGTTGCCTTTGCTATTTCCTCTTTCTGCATTAATTCCAGCACCCATTGTGCCCCATACTCCTTTTCCGTCTTTCTTGCCCATTCTGAGAACTCTTGGG
Source organism: Ambystoma mexicanum (assembly GCF_040938575.1). Classification (NCBI taxonomy): domain Eukaryota; kingdom Metazoa; phylum Chordata; class Amphibia; order Caudata; family Ambystomatidae; genus Ambystoma; species Ambystoma mexicanum. The sequence goes on along the minus strand of NC_090922.1, from coordinate 1,499,599,856 downwards.
CCCTTTTCGCTCTTCCTTCCGCCATCCTTCTCGTCTGAATTCTGTCGGTCACGCTTCTGTTTGACCACGGCGAAAGTCCTTCGTTCGTTCGTAGCTGTACTTCTGGGTTTCTCTTGCCCTGGCACCGTTGTAGCCACGGTGATCAGTATGAACTCTAGAGAGGTAGAAATGCGTGAGCCCGCAAGAGCATATGTTTTTCCTTCCCCTTCTCCAGGTACTAAGAGCCTACCCGAGAGAGGTGAGCTCTTACTTGGTTTGTGCCACCTCTCCTTTTCCAGGCTTACTTATACCCCCCGGCCTTTTGTTCCTTCCTGGGGGTGGCCGGGTTACCCCCTGACTCCTTGATGTTACGTTTTGCACCTTCCCAGGTGCTGTTTCCTGCCCTTCCTGGGCTTTTGTTTCTTGTGGCGCCATTCGGACACCCCTCCCTAGGCTTTTGTGCCGTTTTCCCCCACCCCGCGCCTAAAGTCCCAGACCCTCTATCGTCCCGCATTTCATGCGGCCCGGGGCCTGGGTCAAAGGAGGAAACATTGCGCCCGGTGTCTGCCAACGGTCTATGCTGCCGGCGGGCCCCCTCTCAGATCCTGGCCGCTGAAAGGCAGACACGAGTGCTGCCCATGAAAACGAGAGACCGACCTGCTACGTGCTGCGCTCTGGGGCAAAGAAGGTAAAAGAAAGTGTTCCGTGCCGCAGCACGTGAAGAAAAGTGCAGTGTGAGAGAGATCCTTCCAAACATCGACCTTGGCAGTTGAAGTGAGCATCAGTCTCAAAGGCGATCTACTCCCCAAACCTGTGCTCAACGGAAGCCCACCTATCCAGCGATACTTTTCTATTTAAACATGGGAATGTTTGTTTGCCAGGCAGCCAGGTTTTACAGAAGCCACACGATGGCAAAGTTACCCTTAGTAAGGATCCCCACATACCACTGCTGGTAGAGTCCTGCCTGGAAGAGCAAAATAAATAGAAAGTGCATATAATGTCCCGGGGCAAGTGCCAGTATCTGTCAAGGAAAGAGATGATAGAACAAGCCCAATACAGAACTGGACTGGCACATGTCTTCATGCAACATTAACAGAGGGTTGCAGCTCTGTAAGAGTGCGTCTGCACCCTCCTGTGCCACTACGGTAAGGTGATACTCCTGACTGGGGGAGGTTGACGTGAATGCAGCCCGCAGATGATTCCCGAACGGACTGCACCTGTGGCAGTAAAGTGAACATCTCCTGCCTAGGTGGGGAGGGACAGAGAGCAGCCTCCTGCCACCATGGGAAGAGTGAAAGAAAGAGCCGCGCTCCTGCCTGGAGGGAGCATACTAGGGATTATGGCCCTGACACCCACCACCAAGAAGTGCAATGAGCAAGTGAGGGTTTTAGCACTGTAAGAGTGCTGGAGCGCCCTCTAATACCCGCAGCGTCCTTCCCACAACTCCTACCTGGGGGAGCGAAGAAAGTGGCGAGAGCCTGACACTCTGCCACCAGTGTCGCCCTGCATGCCCTAGAACCCCTGGACCAGGCTGATGTGGCCCCGGGTTGGTGGTCTCTGCCAGCCCCTGAACTGGTACACCAGCTGTTCATTTATCCTGCCAGAAAGGAAGGAAGTTAAGCATGGCCAGGACAGCTGCTCCATCAACAGCAGTGACTCCTGCCTGAGGGAGGAGAAGAAGTGGCCCAAACACCCTGTCACATGTGTCTGGCCAATGATTTGTCTCGTTCCATAACACCTGTCACCAAGAAACAGTGTAACGAACAAGAGAGGGTTGCACCTCTGCATGAGTGCTTGTGCGCCATCCTGTGCCGCTACAGTAAAGAGACACTCCTGCCTGGGGGAGCGTGACCAAGAAAGGGGAGTGAGTAACATGCTGTCGGCCCATGCTGCTGTCACCCAATGCCCTGTCGACATCATGTTACCCAGCCTAGATGCCCTGCTACCCGCATCTTGCTGCTGCCCCAACATCAGGGCACTAAGCCGATGTGGCCCCTGGTGCTCCCAGGTGTGGCTTTGCCGGTCTGTTGAACAGTGCCATCAGTGGGCTTTTACCAGTGGTAGTGACTATCCCGAATGGACACTGATGTGAAGTGAACTGGTCTCCAGCAGTCCTGCAAGCGCTCAAAGAGGATTCAGTAAACATGTGTCTTGATGCTGTTTGTCTGCATGGAAGGTATATATGCGCATGCAAAAATTGGGCCCAGTTAAGATGCATGAAAAGCTGTGCCCCTGCGTTTTGTGGACATGCTCAATTTGGTGCCATCAGCTAACACTGGCGTCATTCAGTGGTTGAAGTTCCACTTACCTCAGGTTAATAAAGGGTCTTGTAAGATGGGGTAGAGCTGCTAACATACCACCAGCAGGTCGCCAACCCTGTCACTTGCTGAATACATGTAGAATCCTTGATATGTGTCATATGTGTGCAATTACCGGAGTCCCTCTGTATGTATCATTGGGTCATTGTAAACGACCGGAGGGGGGTGTCTGTACTTCCGCTCTCTATATGGCAGAGGAGAGGCACAGAGGACCCCAGCCAAGATTCTCTATTATTGGTATGTGGTCGAGCAATCAAGGCCTACCTTCTCAGGAGGTAATTTTGGCTGGTTCCTAAGTACAGGTAAGTCCCCAAGCACCCACAAAGGAATGTCCGCACACTGTATTAGTTAAAACACAGTCTTTATATAATTAATGTTCAAGGTTAGGTACACTATCACAATAACTCACTTTGTACTTGGTTATCTATAATGGCAAATATACAGTTCTACGTGGTACCACAAATACTATTAGATCTCTTTAAAGTGCATCAACTGTACGGTTAATTGTCACACAAATCAGTTTGTAAGGGAAACCAACAATAAGAGGAAAGCAGTTGGTTAGAACAATTGGCAGAATACTGGCCCCTACCATTATACACAGTTCTGTGTGGAGATCCCCCCACCTTGGCAACCTGTAGAATAACGATATATCACAAGCCAAGTCCATATATTCTTCACAAGAGACTTTCCAATAGTTCTGCAACCCCAAAGTACCTGGTGTTGTAGCATTCCTCGTCGGGGGTATCAACAGCGCTTCTTGAGTGCCCTCCCTTTAAGGCAGGAGTCACGGGTCGTCGACGTCCGACAGAGAACAGGGTGAACTACGATGGTGAAGTGCCATCTTCTTTCCTAGTGGTGCTCGTCGACGGGGAAGCGTAAACGTCCTGCAAGGAAGAGGCATGCGGGGCACCTCGATGTCGATAGTTCTGGACAGCAACAAGTTTGAAGAACTGTGGCCCAGCAAGGGCGTCGAGTCGTCGGCGTCTCTGTGGCCTTTGGGTGGCGGGAAACCCACCAGCGGATACTCCTCAGCAGCCTGGCCTTCTCCAGCGGGATAAGGCGGGTGATGATGCAGACGAGAGCGTCCTTGGATCAAGAGTTCTTAGGCAACGGGAGCACAGCGGCTCCAGTCGGCGATGGCGGTCGTCGACAGTGGCAGACAACAGTCCTGGCACTTTTCTTTGGGATTCTGCGGCAGTCCCCATCTTGGGTTGGCAGTCTGTCGTAGGTCTGTCTATAAGGGAGCTTTGGCAAAGATCAGCTGGTGTCCGATGGTCCCTCGTAGCTCGGGAAGATCCTCTCTGGGTCAGTCCTTGGAGACACAGCAGCTTTCAGATTAATGAAGGAGAGCAGCAGCAATTCTTCTCTTCCACGAGGGCTTCAAGGTCAAGCTTCAGTTAATCCAGTTACTCGTCGTAGTGGACTTCAGCTTCTGAACATGATTCCTAGCAGTGAGAGGTCCCCAGATATACTGTTGATCTCCCATTCACTCGAGCATCCAATCACTACGAAGGGCATTCAGCAGTCTGTCAGCCAATCAGGTGCACAGTGCATTCAGGCCATTTTTCTCCATCCGGACACTCACAACACAGAATGTGGATTCGGACCACGCCATTAAACACTACACACTGCATTCATACCAGTTTCGGGCAGGGCTGTCTCAGTCATTGTGTCAAACAACAGAAACCAGACATCCACAACAAGAAGTGCATATTCGTCACACACTCCATTCACCCAGGTCCCACCCACAGGTGTACCCACAACATACGGTCGTTGAGAAGGCTCCAGCCAGTCTGGTCGGCACTTCCCCCACACTACCATATATGGAACTTCCACCCAACAGCCAGTCAGGGGGAAGGGGCTGAGTCCGGGCTTCCTGGGACTTCAGGAAGATCAGGGTAACAGGCGATGGAGGGCAAGAGGCCACGGGGGGCATCTTGTCTCCATCAGGAATCTACTGATTCCAATGACAAGGCCTGGGCATCCCAAAATGGAGGACGCTTAGGGCACCAGTCATTTCAGCACAGAGCTGCCACCAGCCCATACCCTGCTCTGTGGGCCACACACAGGTGCCCAAAAACATACACTAGGGGCACAGGGCTGTACCCTCACCCATGGGTGCCCTAAGGGTATCCCATGGGTCTTTTCACCAAAACCAAAAGAGAGAGCTGCACCGCCAGGAGTCCCACATGAACTCCTGCACAGAAAACACAACAGAACACACAATAAAAAGCAATAAAGGACAAGGATACGGAGGCCCTGTCCCTCCGATGCATTTCCAGCATCACAGTCATCACACAATTTTCCCTATTCTATCATTTTTGTGTGGCCTAAGTATTGCCGTTCTTAACGGGGATCTGGGTGTGGGAATCAGGTCATGTTTCCATAACACATTGTTTTGTTCAGTATGAAAAAGGAGGAATGTGGTGTGTGACCACCCCAAGTGTATTGCCCTTTTAATATGGGCAGTGTTATGTGTGCCCCCCCAAGTGTATTGCCCTTTTAATATGGGCAGTTTTATGTGTGGCCCTCCCAAGGCTATTGCCCTTTTAAGAAAGGCAGTGTTATGTGTGGCGCTCCCAAGTGTATTGACCTTTTAAGATGGGCAGTGCTATGTGTGGCCTTCCCAAGGGTATTGCCCTTTTAATATGGGCAGTGTTATGTGTGGCCCTCCCAAGGGTATTGCCCTCTTAAGATGGGCAGTGTTATGTGTGGGTCTCCCAAGTGTACTGCCCTTTTAAGATGGGCAGTGTAATCTGTGGCCCTCCCTAGTGTATTGCCCCTTTAAGATGGGCAGTGTTATGTGTGGCCCTCCCAAGGGTTTTGCCCTTTTAAGATGGGCAGTGTTATGTGTGGCACTCCCAAGTGTATTGCCCTTTTAAGATGGGCAGTGTTATGTGTGGCCCTCCCAAGTGTATTGCCCTTTTAAGATGGGCAGTGTTATGTGTGGCCCTCCCAATTGTATTGCCTTTTAAGATGGGCAGTGTTGTGTGTGCACTCCCAAGAGTATTGCCCTTTTAAGTTGGGCAGTGTTATGTGTGGCCCTCCCAAATGTATTTCCCTTTTAAGATGGGCAGTGTTATGTGTGACCTTCCCTAGTGTATTGCCCTTTTAGGATGGGCAGTGTTATGTGTGGCCCTCTCAAGGGTTTTGCCCTTTTAAGATGGGCAGTGTTATTTGTGGCGCTCCCAAGTGTATTGCCCTTTTAAGATGGGCAGTGCTATGTGTGGCCCTCCCAATTGTATTGCCCTTTTAAGATGGGCAGTGTTATGTATGGCCCTCCCAACTGTATTGCCCTTTTAAGATGGGCAGTGTTATGTGTGGCCCTCCCAAGTGTATTGCCCTTTTAAGATAGGCAGTGTTATGCGTTTCCCTCCCAAGTTTTTGCTTTTTTAAGATGGGCATTGTTATGTGTGGCCCTCCCAAGTGTATTGCCCTTTTAAGATGGGCAGTGTTATGCGTTTCCCTCCCAAGTGTATTGCTCTTTTAAGATGGGCAGTCTTATGTGTGGCCCTCCCAAGTGTAGTTCCCTTTTAAGATGGGCAGTGTTATGTGTGGCCCTACCTAGTGTATTGCCCTTTTAGGATGGGCAGTGTTATGTGTGGCCCTCTCAAGGGTTTTGCCCTTTTAAGATGGGCAGTGTCATGTGTGGCGCTCCCAAGTGTATTGCCCTTTTAAGATGGGCAGTGCTATGTGTGGCCCTCCCTAGGGCATTGCCCTTTAAGATGGGCAGTGTTATGTATGCACTCCCAAGGGTATTGCCCTTTTAAGATGGGCAGTGTTATGTGTGGCCCTCCCAAGTGTATTGCCCTTTTAAGATGGGCAGTGTTGTGTGTGGACCTTCCAGGTGTATTGCCCTTTTAAGATGGGCAGTGTTATGTGTGGCCCTCCCTATGGCATTGCCCTTTAAGATGGGCAGTGTTATGTATGCACTCCCAAGGGTATTGCCCTTTTAAGATGGGCAGTGTTATGTGTGGCCCTCCCAAGTGTATTTCCCTTTTAAGATGGGCAGTGTTATGTGTGGCCCTCCCAAGTGTATTGCCCTTTTAAGATAGGCAGTGTTATGCGTTTCCCTCCCAAGTTTTTGCTTTTTTAAGATGGGCATTGTTATGTGTGGCCCTCCCAAGTGTATTGCCCTTTTAAGATGGGCAGTGTTATGCGTTTCCCTCCCAAGTGTATTGCTCTTTTAAGATGGGCAGTCTTATGTGTGGCCCTCCCAAGTGTAGTTCCCTTTTAAGATGGGCAGTGTTATGTGTGGCCCTACCTAGTGTATTGCCCTTTTAGGATGGGCAGTGTTATGTGTGGCCCTCTCAAGGGTTTTGCCCTTTTAAGATGGGCAGTGTCATGTGTGGCGCTCCCAAGTGTATTGCCCTTTTAAGATGGGCAGTGCTATGTGTGGCCCTCCCTAGGGCATTGCCCTTTAAGATGGGCAGTGTTATGTATGCACTCCCAAGGGTATTGCCCTTTTAAGATGGGCAGTGTTATGTGTGGCCCTCCCAAGTGTATTGCCCTTTTAAGATGGGCAGTGTTGTGTGTGGACCTTCCAGGTGTATTGCCCTTTTAAGATGGGCAGTGTTATGTGTGGCCCTCCCTATGGCATTGCCCTTTAAGATGGGCAGTGTTATGTATGCACTCCCAAGGGTATTGCCCTTTTAAGATGGGCAGTGTTATGTGTGGCCCTCCCAAGTGTATTTCCCTTTTAAGATGGGCAGTGTTATGTGTGGCCCTCCCAAGTGTATTGCTCTTTTAAGATGTGCAGTGTTATGCATTTTCCTCCCAAGTGTATCGCTCTTTTAAGATGGGCAGTGTTATGTGTGGCCCTCCCAAGTGTATTGCTCTTTGAAGATGGGCATTGTTATGTGTGGCCCTCCCAAGTGTATTGCCCTTTTAAGATGGGCAGTGTTATGCATTTCCCTCCCAAGTGTATAGCTCTTTTAAGATGTGCAGTGTTATGCATTTTCCTCCCAAGTGTATCGCTCTTTTAAGATGGGCAGTGTTATGTGTGGCCCTCCCAAGTGTATTGCTCTTTGAAGATGGGCAGTGTTATGTGTGGCCCTCGCAAGTGTATTGCTCTTTTAAGATAGACAGTGTTATGTGTGGCCCTCCCAATTGTATTGCCCATTTAAGCTGGGCCATGATTGTGTCATGGTGGCCCAAGCTAATAAAAGGAGTAAATTGAGACTGTTAAAGGTAGAATCGCTGGGGGGTGCTCTCTGGCTCTTAAAAAGATACAACAAATACATAAATTCATGCCTGCTGTGCCACCAACACATGGAGGCTCTACCCCAGGGCTCTGGAAAAAGTAAATGTTTCTCTGGATTAGGTTGGCGAGTCACACTAGACCAGCAAGGTCTCTATTGTTCAGTAATAGGTATCTTGATATCGTCCAGTCGTAACATAGTTTGATAATCTCATGAATATATCCAATAGTAACACAGTTTATCATAAACATGGTTTATTCGAAGTCAGGTGGCAATGCCTGCTTGCAGCCGACACGTGTTTCAACCATAGATCTTCTTCAAGGCTGTCAGTCTAAACATGGATGTTGTAAAGTATATATCATCAAATATAAACAATTCCAGATTAAGAAATATGAATTTGCTGTTACATACCATGTTCGTAATCTTGGATCAGGCCGGAGAAGCATTGGAACCAAATAGCAAGAAAACATGGAACATAGAACAGGCATGTGCTACTTGGTCAGTCCCTGATTCATTAGCATTCAGTAGATTTCAGGTTCTCTTTTTAAACCTCAGCTGGTGCTGAAAGTGGGTCCCACCATGCATTGGAAGATTACTTTCAACAGTTTCGTGGTTCACCTTACAAGTGTCCCCATTCTAAATGCTTGTTGTCTACTCATAGACATTCAGTGTTAAAATATAATTTAGTAGAAACTGGTGTTGAGAGTGATGTTAAGACATGGCAGGCAATTAAAGGTTGACCCGGTGTTCCCGTGTAATATCACACTGTGTCTTTGCCGATTAACGTGATCTATGCTATAAAGGTTGAACATGCTGACTCACCATAGAACAAAAGATTTGGTTCTCTTTATCACAAGATAAGAAACATTGTAGGTCTAAGTATGTTCTACATTACGCTTGTGAGTCTATAACAATCTCAAATGGACCGTGTCCTAACCGTCACTTACCCTATGTTTGCAAGTTAATTCTTCAAACTGGATAATGTGGATTATTGTCAGATGTGGTGACTTCTCAAATCTTTGATTTGTATTTACCTTCCAGTGGATTTGTAGCGTCTAAGTATGGGATTGCCAATATATTCCTACTAAAAAACAGAACCTGACAATTCCTTATCCCTGTGTGGCATTGCACTGTGGCTGCCCTGCTTGTCTATAAACCAAAGCACAAGTTATAGCTGGAATGTGGTTACTTCCTGCTAGATGCAAGCTTGCAACTTCAGAACACACATATGGTGTGTCTTGGGGCTAATCCCGGTTGTGCTTTAGTAAAGAAGTAACTATAGAAAAGTAAGGCGTTCTTTAATTATCGCGTTTGCTGCAATGCTTGATTGTGGCAGAGTGCCACTAGAAGGTGTCCAGTTAAAATACCTAAATCATATCAAAAGGATCGAATGCCAAAGGTGAGAGTGCATTCAACCGAAAACAAAAGGATTGAACTTTTTTTTAAAATGTATATATTTGTTGTGCTATAGTTTAGCTAAAAAAATGTGTTTTACACTAAAAACTGGGGTTTTGGGGGGGCCCCCAAACCCCCCCCCCCAAAAAAACAACAACAAAAACACATTCAATCCTTTTTTTCAGTCGAATTGACTCGACCCTTTTGTCATTCGACCCTTTTGAGTCGATACTTTGACCTATAACCCCACTAGAATACTTAAGCAAGAAAATGAGAGTCAACCTTTCCCAGGGATACGCCATATGTAACTAAAAATTAATATGCCAAATGGTGTGTTAAATAAAGATATGAAAATAAAGAACATAGTTTTAAAAGAAATCTGTGTGGCATGTTAATTCTCTTGGAAGAATGCGTAGGTTTGGTGACGTAACTGGTGCTTTGAACTGGCCTTTAGAATAAAAATGCCCCATGTTCAGTTCTTTTCACTGTGGAGCAAAACCAATGGCTTGTTAAATGAGCATTCACTTATAAATTGCCCCCACTTTAAAGGATCTGTCAACCCAAAGAGCCTAAGCTGGAGCGGTCGGTGGGGGGGGTGTTTGACTTCAGAGCATCCCAGAGGCTGCTTTTGGAATATGCATTCCTTTATATAAAACAAAGGAATGCTTAACTTTTGACCAGGGCAAACCCCCTCTCCAGCTCTCCATCAGAGGGTAGCGCGGGCTGAGCACAGTGCTTACTATAAAGAAGATGGAGGGGAAGATCTGGCGGTATTTTTGGAGTATGCCAAATTGTGTTCTCATTGGAATGATCTGCTGTGAGGTTGGAATGCTGCAATTGGAAACGGCTTGGTTGATTAAGCGTGGTGCCTATTATCTGAAATTATTGAATATGGATGCCAATAGTGGTTCACTACTGAGTTGTTTTCCAGACATGGCAAAGGGTGTAGAAGGCAAAACTAAAGATTATAGTGTATGGGAGAGGTAGTCTCTTGCTTTTTAAAAATTAATTGGTTTTGATACATAAGATCCGCTTATTCTTCCAGTTGCTATTAAGACCCTGAAGCATAGAGTGGATTGCTGGGATGGAAGTCACAGTAAATCTTGAAGTTGGCAGTAAAAACATATATGCTGACTCTGCGGTTCAGGGTTTCCCCTTTCCTCATCCTTTTAGTTATTTGGCAACGTGCAATAATACAGCTCTTAGAGATTTTGTTTTGTGCATGAGAATCAACCAACTTCAGAAATATTAAAGGGATGGTCTAGTAAAAATTTTTATTTAAAAAATAGATAGGCCACATAAAAAAAAATACTAGCATCCTCAGTTTTAAAACTTCCTATGTAAAATGTTGAGCTATTCAAGCTCAAAATTCGAAAAAGCAAGCACAGGGGCGCGGCCATTTTGTGAAATGGAGGCCCTCCTGTGCTGGCTTTTGCGGCACTAATGAAGGAAAAGCCAGCCAGCTGTAGTAAACAAAGTATACCGCTGGGTGGCTTTCCCTTCATTAGTGCCGGGACTCAGAGGACGCGGACCGGAGACCAGAGCAGGAAAGCTGCAGCTGAATCTCGGTAAGTGCTATTTATTTTTTTTACAAAAAATAAGCACTAGCTGCGGTTTTTTTTCTAAGTTTTCCGGGCTGGAGGAGCTGGAGGAGCCCGGAAAACTTAGAAATAAAACTGCAGCGTTAAAAACATTGTATTTATGTTTGCGGTCGCTTTTGAAGCGACCGCAAACATAAATACAACGTTATTGTGTTGGAAAACGCTGCGGTTTTTCTTTCCAAGTTTCTCAGGCTCCTCCGGCTCGGATTTTTCGAATTTTGAGCTTGAATAGCTCAAAATTTTACATAGGAAGTTTTAAAACGGAGGATGCTAGTATTTTTTTTTTATGTGGCCTATCTATTTTTTAAATAAAAATGTTTACTAGACCATCCCTTTAAATTATAGGTGCATGGCATAGTTTACCCTATGAATCCCGACTGTGAAGACTTTGTAGGAAGGATATTATGATATGATATGATATGATATGGTATTTGTAACGCGCCTATACACAAGTGTTTCAAGGCGCGACGAGGCAGGGAGGGAGGGAAACAAGGGGAAGACGGACAAGCGATCCTACTAGGCCAGGTGTCATTCAGATCGTGCAAGTGCAGAGGTAAGGGGAAAAGGAGAAAGTGCAGGGGGAGGAGGTGGGGGGAAAAGTGCAGTACAAGGTAAGTGGCGTAATAAAATAATAAATGATAATAAATAAAAAGGGCCAGCTGGTGGCAAGTGCGAGGTAAGTGCAGAGCAAGTGCTGGGTAGGGGGCTGTAGGGATACAGTGACAGTCCCACAGTGCAGGGGGAGCCAGGGGGGCAGTGCAAGTGGAGAGTGGCTGGGCCCTGGACCGAGGTCGCTGAGAGTGGCCCAGATGCAGGTTAAGTGCAGAATTCAGTGGGGAGTTAAGCAGGTTTAGCAGGGGAGAGGGAGAGAGAAGGCAGAAGCGAAGAGGAAGGTTTTGAGGTGCTTCCGGAACCGGAGATGGTTCTCCTCAAGTTTCAGGGAGGCAGGCAGGCTGTTCCAGAGGGAGGCCCCTGCTGCGGAGAGAGATCTACCCCCAGCACGTTGCTTCGAGAAGCGGCTGACCACGAGGGAGTTAGAGATGGATGAGCGAAGGGCTCGTGAAGGAAGATATTTAGGAAGAGAGAGTTGAAGGTATTTAGGCCCCAAGCCCCAGAAGGCCTTGTGGACAATGCAGAGGGTTTTGAACTTAATCCTCGCAGCCACTGGGAGCCAGTGAAGAGATTTCAGTCCTGGAGAGATACGGTCCCTGGGTTTGAGGCCAAGGACAAGTCTCGCAGTTCTGTTCTGGATAAGTTGCAGAGGGCGGAGAGTGGAGGCAGGGAGATTAAGATAGAGGCTGTTACAGTAGTCCAGCCTTGAGAGAACCAGGGCTCGGGAGACAGTGAGCTTCTGGGGGAAGGAGAGGAAGGGAAGAATACCTCTGAGGAGGTGCAGCTGGTAGTGTGATTTCTTAGAGACATCAGATATATGAGGAGAGAAGGAGAGTGTGGAGTCGAAGATGACCCCGAGGTTTTTAGCCTTGCAGGTAGGGGCAGGGAGGGGGCCAAGGGAGGCCGGCCAGAGAGCTGCAGGGAAGGAGGGAGTGGGTGCGCCGATGAGTAGAATCTCAGTCTTACTGGCGTTGAGGCAGAGGTCATTGGCGGCACACCATACCTGGATAGCAGACAAACAGTCGGAGATGAGGGAAGGAGAGGAGGAGGCCGAGGGTAGCCTGAAAATGAGCTGGGTATCGTCCGCATAGCACTGGAAGTGGGGGCAGAGGGCGGCGATGCGGTGGGCAAGGAGTGCCACAATACGACATGTTTTTAACTATTTGTTGTTGTCTTATAGGTAACTATGCAAAGGGTTATAATGGTTTTGTGCATAGAATTGAGGATATTGAAATTGATCAATTTTGGAGTCTCATTTTTGAGGGGAGACTTTATTTATCACCTCTGCTACTTTCTACGTTGATTTTATTTTAAAAAAGAGGTCTAAATGAATTTTTAATATGCTAATATTCTATTGTTTTTATGGTGTGGTGATGTATTTTGTATGATGGAAACTGTAGAATAGCTGTATTTATTTATTTATTTATTGCATTTGTAAAGCGCCTAGCAGCCCGGGGACATCGGGGCGCTTTTTCAAGGAAGTGTCTTAGTTACAGGGGTGAAGTTGGTGCAGGGTTACAATAGATGAATGACTTACATTAGCCCGTACATGGATGGTTGCCTTACATTAGCTATACAGTTGGCAAGATGAGCACGGACATATGAGAAGTACATACATACAGTACCAGGTCTAAAGTGGGGTTTACACGAACAACATGGTTTTTATTGCTTTTCTGAAGACCAAGTGAGACTCGATGCCTCTGATAGAGGCGGGTAACAGGTTCCAGTTGGTGGCTGCGAGGACTGGGAAGCTAGCGCTGCCTGCTCTGGTCCTAATGCTTTTAGGAATGGTTAGTCGGTTGGTGTGGCTGGATCTGATTGGTCTTTTTGAAGGGGCAAAGAGAATCTTTGCGCAAGGTAGCGAGGTGCTGTGTCATGGTGACATGTGTGGGTAAGTGCCAGTGACTTGAAAAGGATACGTTCCTTGATGGGTAGCTAGTGGACGGATTTCCTGGTGGCCGAGATGTGGTCTCTTTTAGAAACTCTGGTGGCTGCTCCGAGGGCATTGTTCTGCACCGTTTGATGTTTTTTGATGTTTTTAGCTGAGGTGCCTAGTAGGAGGTAGGAGTGCATTTCAATAGTCTAGGCGGGAACCTATGATTGCTCTGGCGATGGTGAGGGAGTTTTGCTGCGAGAGGAAGTTTCGAGTGGTAGGCTGCTGCTGAAGAGATTGCTTTCACCTGTCTCTTCATGGTGAGGTTTGAGTCCAGGTATACTCCCAGAGTTTTGACTGACTAGGAAACCGAGATGCAGGAGTTGTCAATGAGGAAGGAGTCATATTGGGATCCTTTTTTTTTTTTTTGATTGTGACTTTTTATCAATTTTGTTTAATGTGTCTAAGGTCTGTATTTAACCAAGTACACAGTAAAACAATAAAAAAAGACGTTTCTGTGAGCAGAGGGTTGAAAAATCACTCACAAATCAATACATTTGAAATTATATAGCATGTAAGGTACAAACCAAGTTCAGAAAAAATAAACAGAAATATCTGAAAATAGTAAACAATACATAAAATAAGCAAAAAGCTACAGATATATTAAGGGCCTCAGTGCTGTGATACTTACATGTTTGGGTGCATTCAATGAATGCAATAAGTAAATACTATCATTCAGCGGACAGAATGTCCCCAAAATCTGTTTGTTTCACAGTGTCCTAGGAAAGAAAGAAGAAAAGAATTTCTTAACACTTACGAGTGCCTGCTGATCGCCCCGTGCGCTGTGTGACTCCAAACAGGGCGGGTGTCTTCGGGAGGCTAAAATGGCTACTCAATTCTGTGACTTCAGTTCAGGCGTGGGGTGATGACATCTCCTAGAGGTTCTGAAGGCGAGCAGAAAGGTCTTTCAAGTTCATGATGTTGCATAGAGCGGGGGATCCCGGGTTCAGGTGTCATGGCACGGGTAGTATAGCTCAGTGGCGACACGCTCCTCTTGGAAGCAAGGCGACACAGAGCAACACAGGTTCCAATCCTGGGTCTGCACTTAGAAACCTTTTCAATGTAATAATGCCTGTGCGGGTACATGATAACCCAGGCTCAAGCTGCAAATCTCACGTCTGAGGGTTCCATGCGCTATCTGGTTAAATGTCCTTGTGATTCCACATTTTTGGGCACAGCCCCTGGGCAACAATTAATGGGTGTGGTGTTTTATATAGCACAGATGTCACCAAGAACTCAGTTTCAGAGAGCTTCATTAGCAATATTACTTTGTAGAGTCATTATTACCCAAAATGAGGTAGCCAATTAGTTTGACCTGGGTGTGATGGGAAAATGAAAGACTTGGTCGACCTGACAAGCGCATCAAGCCTCTGATGAATAAAAAAATAAATAAATAAATATATATATATTTATTTATTTTTATAGCGCCAAAACCTGCAGGCATCAGGGCGCAAAACATAAACACACAACTTGGAAATGGTTAGAGACAAGGACATGGTCTTAGCAGTACAAACAACAAATCTAGGGCAACACTGCTTATTCAAACAACCAGGTGTTCAGTTCCTTCTTAAACGACGTAGCATTGCTCCAATGGAAAGTTCAAGGGCAGTGCATGCCATGCTAAGGCCGTAAGGACTTCATAAGTGCGTCCATAGCCTTTGGACTTTTTTTTTAGCGTGGTACAGCAAGTTGTCCTTGAGTGCCTGATCGAAGATACCTAGAAGGAATGTATGGGGTTATGCGTTTCTTGAGGTAAGTGGGGGCATTTCCATGTATGCATCTGTGGGTAAAAGAGAGAGCTTTGAAGGTTGGTCTGGTGGACACCGGGAGCCAATGCATCTTCCTTCTAGCCCAGGAAATGTGTGCTTTCTTAATGATATCAAACATGATCCTAGCCGCTTCATTTTGCATTGTCTGTTATTTATTTGTACAGTGTTTATTTGCTCCTAATAGGAGGGTGTTACAGTAGTCTAGCATAGGGATGATGATGATGGCTCGGACAAGGACTTCCCGATTTTTTAGGGATAGGAACGGTTTGGCATGTCTCAATACTCTCAGATGGTAGTGCGGGTTATTGACAACTCCATTGACATGTGCTTTAGAGCTAAGGGAGGCTTCTAAGTGGACACCCAGGGTCTTGACCTTTTCTAAGATGTCTATGCAATTACCATCCGTGTGCATGGTTTTATATTTGGGGTTGAGATTTGATCTTGCCTGGATGGAGCCAAATACCATAGGCTCCGTCTTGGAGGGGTGTGGACACATCCAGTTACTGGACATCCAGTCTTTTTTTTAGTCATATATGGAGTCAATCTCATGGTCACCACTTGGCTTTATCACAAGCTGAGTGTCATCCGTGTAGTTGGCAAAGTAAACGCCCAAGGTGGATAATAGGTCACACGATGGCGTCATGTATAAATTGAACAGGGCTTCTGACAAACAAGCTCCAAAGATTATTTTCTCCCCATCTGAGAAGGCACCACCCCAGTATACTCATGATTCCCTACTGCACAGGAGTGCAATCAGTCTACAGTTTCTTTAGAGCATTCCCAAAGGGTTAATAAAAGATCCAATAGGCCTCCATGGCCTAACAAATCAAGAGCAGCTGACAGGTGTAAATGAACTAGAAGACCTGCTATGATGTTTGGGATATTTCTTCTGTGTGAAAGATAGTGAGCTAAAGACTCTGGGTAAGTCTCTCGTAACCAGGACTAATGTCTGGCAGAGAGACTCCCAGGACCCCCCTTGTCAATTTGCATATTTAAGTAACTTTGGGTCTCACCCTAAGTTACTTGGGGAATCCAGACGTGGACCCCTTGCTCACTATTCTTAGAGAGGCACAGCTCCTCCCTACTGATGAGGTCCAACCAGACCGAAACACATGTCTGGAGTTGCTGTTGGTACTCTTGTTCAGAGGAGAATTGCCTAGCATTTCGGTGCTGGACTGCCCCAGGGCAGAACAAAGACTGATATGTTTGGAATATTTCTTCTCTGTGAAAGATAGTGAGCTAAAGACTCTGGGTAAGTCTCTCGTAACCAGGACTAATGTCTGGCAGAGAGACTCCCAGGACGCCCTTAACAATTTGCTTTTCCAAAAAGTCCAGCATGCGTGATTACAGACCCAATCGCCATTTTCTGTACCGTGTTGTGTGTGAAAGCCAGCCTGCATTGGGTGCAGAATGTTGAGTTTTAAGAAGTGCTGTTGAAATTTGACCGAAGCTACTTTGTCTGTGATTTTTAGAAGAAGAAGCGAGATTGTTATTGGACAAATGTTGTCTGGATCAGTTGGGTCAAGCTTGGGTTTCTTTAAAGAGGGAGTAATTGCTACCCGTTTAGTCACGGCAGGAATAGAACCGTGATAAAAAGTAACATTGACAAAACGTACCAGAAATGGAGCGAAGATACTAGGGTTACACAGGATGAATTTAGGAGAGAGAAGTTCACCTGGACAGTGGCTTGGGTGCATAGTCTTGCGAAAAACACACATTTCAGCATTTGTTACTGGCTGAAAGTGGAAGGGATGGACCTGGTCCTCCTTACTGGCCACCTGCATTTTACTACACATATCTTTAACCTGAGCCTTACAAATGTGAGCCCCCGCGGAAAGAATTGCTTCCATTACATGAATACAGTCTTCCCTAGATGGCATATATGGCTTAGGTTGAAGTAGTGGCTTTTCAAGGTTGCGATAGATTTCAAATCGTTTTCTAAAGTCCTTCACTGCCTTCTCTCTTTCGCTGTTCTAGAAACTTCCAAGGCGAGTGCATTATGCTTGGCTCCTCCTCCAGGCCCACCGTCCGTGCATTTCTCCGGAACTGCACAGCCGCGGCATGAACGACACTGATGCCTGATACACTGCAACTTGTTGACTGGGTGTAGACGTGTATTTTTGAAACATTTTTTAATTCTTCAATGTGTACTCTTTATGACGTGGCATGGAGAACTGAGCATGGGTGGGGACCACTGATGTCAGCAGTCCTAGCCCTCCCAGCCAAGAGGTTGCTGGGATCTTATTAATATATGTGTGTGCCTAGTACCTCCTTAATATGTAGAGAGCCTTCGAGAATAAGGTGACCTGCACATTTTTCAAGATGGACAATCTCTGAACATCGCCTCAGAGGGTCGTATCTTAGCGGCAACGTGCTCGCCTTGGAAGCAAGAGAGCACGGAGAACGCAGGTTCGATCCCCGGGTCCGCGCTTAGAAACCTCTGAGTATAAAAAAAGAATTACGACCTCAGGAATAATTTTAATTAGCTTTCGGTTATGTGCAATGTTTTTTTTTGATTAAACATTATTATTGATTTTATTGCATAATACACAAAAAAGAACAATGACCCTGAAGGGGTCCAACAGCCAAGAACATCACAAAAGAAAATAAGGTCCATCTTTCAGCAACGTAAGGATCTGTTAACAATTACTTGTACACTCTTGCATTTCAATTACGTTCTGGCCACAGGCCTGTGTCGTACAAAAGTCTTATTGTGCGTTCTCCCACTTTTCCCAGATTTTCCCCGCTTTCCCAGGACATCCTCTGGCCGTATATACTCTTCGCCCCATCGCAATGCATGCATCTACATCATCTATCCCTTGTGCATGCTCGGCCAGCACCATTCAGAACAAACGGGTCTTTATTAAAAAGAAATTAAATTGGGAAAAAATGTGCTGCCTTAGTGTTCCCTCTAAGGGCTGGGAGCAGGCATGCCTCTGATTTGGGAAACGCAACTTCTTTCACGAAGATTCTGACTGAGCGTCCTCTATGGAAAGTTACTCAAAATGTTGATTTTCTAACTTAAGCAGATCCTGACTTGGGCTTTGGTAGAAAGAGCTGGGCAGGATCAAGCGCCTTGACGTGAGGTGATAGGGACAGGCACTGTCCTCTACAGGAAGCAGAGTAGCAGAATTGCCCCTCTGAAAGTCCCATGAAGCATCGTGTCGGGCCTGCACCAGAAGTCTCTCTGCTTCTGACATGGACAGCCAGGAGCCATAGGTTCAGCAAACAAAGCAACAAGACATGGGGTTTCCTTCTGCAACCATACGATATGCAAACTATAATGAAAATAAGGGTCAAGTCAGGGTCACGTGTATCTTTACTGAACACCATGCTGCCCTTTTTTAATATGTTAGTTCAATCCATGGGGGGCAGATTTTCAATACAAACACGTTGAAAAATGCTGCCTTTAGTTTCCTGAAGAAAGCTGGAAAGCATTCAAGAAGCCGAAACATGTTGGTCGGATTAGGTGTACATTTTCTAGATTAGTCATCGAAGGATAGAGGAAGGGCATTATTTCTATTTCGTTTCACTTTCTGACACTGTTCTTTGATTTGCACATTCATACACTGGCGACTCAGTTTTTTGCAAAAATGTGTTACAGTTTTTCACCTTCAAGATGGGCGTAAGGGGATATAAGGACTAAGGGGTGATTGGAACTAGTTAATAGATTGCTTTGAAGCACTTCACTTCTGCATAAGCGCTTTAGAAATAAACAATTACAATAGGGATGGGGGATAAGGGAGACCCCACAAATAATAAATAAAAAAAGTAATCAATTGTATCAACTGAAAATATTCGGCAAAAAACTCAGCGCATAAAAAAAAACCTGGCGATCTAAGAACCGCATATAACACTTTATTGTTGAGCAACAGTAATCTGTTTGTGCCCCAAGGGCCTCCTTTTCTGTAAACTGTGACCAGAAAATAAGTTCTCTAATTAACAATTTAAGCACCCTTCCATTGCCAAAATACTTTGCCCAAGTCACGTCACGCGGCAAGCGAAGAGCACAGTAAAAATGGAACATCCTAAATATTGACATGTTTTGACTTCTTGCACCCGACGCCATGTTTGTGTGGACAATATTAATCATGACTGTCAACAAACAGAAGCATTTACTGGGGCAGTAACGTCTGAGGTGAGTAGGGAACTAGTTCTCAGAGTGTCTTTCCACTCTGTCCAGATCTTCTAGCCTACAGCACACATAAACACATGTGCACAATTAACAAGGCATACTTAATTAAAGGCGTTTCTTTAACGCACATAGTCATACTGCCAATTGATAAAAAGGGCATGGGCACTACTGCAGCGTGGAAGGCAGTGATCATCGACCACCTACCAAGGTTGTAGAGATGTTTGTCTGGGGCCTGGCCGCGCTGCGGGACTTCAAGGAGTCATGGCTGGTTTGCCTTGTGTAACAGTATCATGGTCCTGACCCTGCAGGGGGAACGGAGAACCCTCTCGAAGTAGGGTAGGAAGTCTACCAGGGCATATGCCAGAGCCAGTCCTACCCCAGAGTCCAGCAAGGGTGCAGCGAGTGCCCCAGTCCTTGAACCCGTAACTGCGCCCTGAGGGTTGATCTTTGTCCCGATAGCGGTCACATACCCTCCATGATGGCCAGAGTTCTCTTTTCATTTCAGGACCGTAAGTACTAACATCAGTGGGTGCCAGAGGAGGACAGAGGACGCTGAAGCGAAACCGCCAGATAGAAATCAACCCATATTCTCTGGCGCCGGTTTCACCCTAGCAAGGACCAAAGAAAGGCAACTTACAGCTGCTTCAAGAGAACAGCCTGACAAGCAAACTCAAGCCACATTAAGCAGAGGCTGATTTGATTGCTTCAAATTCAAAGGGGGCGGGGCCATACACTGTGTTTCAAGACTCCCATGTCCAGACCCATCCCCAGGGAATACAGCAGACATGGGAAAGACAATAGTGTCCGTTGAGACGGAGAATCAAGGGAGGGGGAGAGGGAAGCCCAGAAGAAGGGAATCACAGGTATCAAAGACCCAGAGGAATGGGAGCAAGTGCCAGGTGTTTGGGTGAGGTCAGACGGTGCGGAGGTGGGCCCGAGAGACCATGTGATGGACGGAGGGTGAGCAGAGTGTTGAAGAGTCTGTCGAGGATTTGCACAAAGGTGTAGGTGAGTTATTGTGTGCGAGGCGAGACTGCTGCCAAGTGGTAAGAGTGTTGCTGTGAATGTGAGAGTGTATGTGCAGGTAAGTGGTAGCCGAGAAAGGTGTAGGTGGGTAGTGTGAGAGTCTAGAGGATGGAAGAAGATAGTCTAGTGTAAGAGTGGTAGAGAGAGAGGAGGAGAGGGTCTACAAGAGAGCATGTGACAGATATTGGGAGCTGAGAGAGAGAAGTTGGAATTAGTAAAAAGTAGTCAGAGACCAGGGAAGGGGTAGCAATAGAAAGGAGAGAGGACTACGAGAAAAACAGAGGGACAGAAGGAGGAGAGAGGTGAAGAGAAAGGAGAGGAGGGATGAGAGGGAGATGAAAGTAGAGGCAGTGAAAAGATCCACAGGAGCAAGAGTGAGAGAGAAGGAAGGAGCTTGGCAGCAGAGTGTACTGCAGTCAGTGATACCTGTGTAGCCAGAGACTTTCTGCTGTGTCCATTGCCACGAAGGAGGTGCACGTTGAGCAGAAGCTGCCTGAGACAGCTTTAAATACACATTGCAGCCACGGAGTGTGGCAGCAGAGTGTGCTGCTGTCAGTGATACCTGTGCAGCCAGAGACTTTCTGCCGTGTCCATTGCCAGGAAGGAGGAGCACGTTGAGCAGAAGCTGTCTGAGACAACTTTAAATACACATTGCAGCCACGGAGTGTGGCAGCAGAGTGTACTGCAGTCAGTGATACCCGTGTAGCCAGTGTCTTTCTTCCGTGTCGATTGCCAGGAAGGAGGAACAAGTTGAGCAGAAGCTGCCTGAGACAACTTTAAATATACATTGTAGACGCACGGCGGGCCACAGAGTGTGGCAGCAGAGTGTGTGCTGCTGTCAGTGATACCTGTGTAGCCACAGACTTTCTGCTGTGTCCATTGCCACGAAGGAGGTGCACGTTGAGCAGAAGCTGCCTGAGACAACTTTAAATACACATTGCAGCCACGGAGTGTGGCAGCAGAGTGTGGCAGCAGAGTGTGCTGCTGTCAGTGATACCTGTGTAGCCAGAGACTTTCTGCCATGTCCATTGCCAGGAAGGAGGAGCATGTTGAGCAGAAGCTGCTAGAGACAACTTTAAATACACATTGCAGCCACGGAGTGTGGCAGCAGAGTGTGCTGCTGTCAGTGATACCTGTGCAGCCAGAGACTTTCTGCTGTGTCCATTGCCAGGAAGGAGGAGCACGTTGAGCAGAAGCTGCCTGAGACAACTTTAAATACACATTGCAGCCACGGAGTGTGGCAGCAGAGTGTGGCAGCATAGTGTGCTGCTGTCAGTGATACCTGTGTAGCCAGAGACTTTCTGCTGTGTCCATTGCCACGAAGGAGGTGCACGTTGAGCAGAAGCTGCCTGAGACAGCTTTAAATACACATTGCAGCCACGGAGTGTGGCAGCAGAGTGTGCTGCTGTCAGTGATACCTGTGCAGCCAGAGACTTTCTGCCGTGTCCATTGCCAGGAAGGAGGAGCACGTTGAGCAGAAGCTGTCTGAGACAACTTTAAATACACATTGCAGCCACGGAGTGTGGCAGCAGAGTGTACTGCAGTCAGTGATACCCGTGTAGCCAGTGTCTTTCTTCCGTGTCGATTGCCAGGAAGGAGGAACAAGTTGAGCAGAAGCTGCCTGAGACAACTTTAAATATACATTGTAGACGCACGGCGGGCCACAGAGTGTGGCAGCAGAGTGTGTGCTGCTGTCAGTGATACCTGTGTAGCCACAGACTTTCTGCTGTGTCCATTGCCACGAAGGAGGTGCATGTTGAGCAGAAGCTGCTAGAGACAACTTTAAATACACATTGCAGCCACGGAGTGTGGCAGCAGAGTGTGCTGCTGTCAGTGATACCTGTGCAGCCAGAGACTTTCTGCTGTGTCCATTGCCAGGAAGGAGGAGCACGTTGAGCAGAAGCTGCCTGAGACAACTTTAAATACACATTGCAGCCACGGAGTGTGGCAGCAGAGTGTGGCAGCATAGTGTGCTGCTGTCAGTGATACCTGTGTAGCCAGAGACTTTCTGCCATGTCCATTGCCAGGAAGGAGGAGCATGTTGAGCAGAAGCTGCTAGAGACAACTTTAAATACACATTGCAGCCACGGAGTGTGGCAGCAGAGTGTGGCAGCAGAGTGTGCTGCTGTAAGTGATACCTGTGCAGCCAGAGACTTTCTGCTGTGTCCATTGCCATGAAGGAGGAGCACGTTGAGCAGAAGCTGCCTAAGACATCTTTAAATACACATTGTGGCCATAGAGTGTGGCAGCAGAGTGTGGCAGCAGAGTGTGCTGCTGTCAGTGATACCTGTGTAGCCACAGACTTTCTGCTGTGTCCATTGCCACGAAGGAGGTGCACGTTGAGCAGAAGCTGCCTGAGACAACTTTAAATACACATTGCAGACACGTAGGGTGGCAGCAGAGTGTGGCAGCAGAGTGTGCTGCTGTCAGTGATACCTGTGTAGCCAGAGACTTTCTGCCATGTCCATTGCCAGGAAGGAGGAGCATGTTGAGCAGAAGCTGCTAGAGACAACTTTAAATACACATTGCAGCCACGGAGTGTGGCAGCAGAGTGTGGCAGCAGAGTGTGCTGCTGTCAGTGATACCTGTGTAGCCAGAGACTTTCTGCCATGTCCATTGCCACGAAGGAGGAGCATGTTGAGCAGAAGCTGCTAGAGACAACTTTAAATACACATTGCAGCCACGGAGTGTGGCAGCAGAGTGTGGCAGCAGAGTGTGCTGCTGTCAGTGATACCTGTGCAGCCAGAGACTTTCTGCTGTGTCCATTGCCAGGAAGGAGGAGCACGTTGAGCAGAAGCTGCCTGAGACATCTTTAAATACACATTGTGGCCATAGAGTGTGGCAGCAGAGTGTGGCAGCAGAGTGTGCTGCTGTCAGTGATACCTGTGTAGCCAGAGTCTTTCTGCCATGTCCATTGCCAGGAAGGAGGAGCATGTTGAGCAGAAGCTGCTAGAGACAACTTTAAATACACATTGCAGCCACGGAGTGTGGCAGCAGAGTATGGCAGCAGAGTGTGCTGCTGTCAGTGATACCTGTGCAGCCAGAGACTTTCTGCTGTGTCCATTGCCAGGAAGGAGGAGCACGTTGAGCAGAAGCTGCCTGAGACAACTTTAAATACACATTGCGGCCACGGAGTGTGGCAGCAGATTGTGCTTCTGTCAGTGATAGCTTTGTAGCCAGAGACTTTCTGCCGTGTCCATTGCCAGGAAGGAGGAGCACGTTGAGCAGAATCTGCCTGAGACAACTTTAAATACACATTGCAGCTACAGAGTGTGGCAGCAGAGTGTAGCAGATGAGTGTGCTGCTGTCAGTGACAACTGTGTAGCCAGAGACTTTCTGTCGTGTCCATTGCCAGGAAGGAGGCGCATGTTGAGCCGAAGCTGCCTGAGACAACTTTAAATACACATTGCAGCCACAGAGTGTGGCAGCAGAGTGTGGCAGCAGTGTGTGCTGCTGTCAGTGATACCTGTGTAGCCAGAGTCTTTCTGCCATGTCCATTGCCAGGAAGGAGGAGCATGTTGAGCAGAAGCTGCTAGAGACAACTTTAAATACACATTGCAGCCACGGAGTGTGGCAGCAGAGTGTGCTGCTGTCAGTGATACCTGTGCCACCAGAGACTTGCTGCTGTGTCCATTGCCAGGAAGGAGGAGCACGTTGTGCAGAAGCTGCCTGAGACATCTTTAAATACACATTGTGGCCATAGAGTGTGGCAGCAGAGTGTGGCAGCAGAGTGTGCTGCTGTCAGTGATACGTGTGTAGCCAGAGACTTTCTGCCATGTCCATTGCCAGGAAGAAGGAGCATGTTGAGCAGAAGCTACCTGAGACAACTTTAAATACACATTGCGGCCACGGAGTGTGGCAGCAGAGTGTGGCAGCAGATTGTGCTTCTGTCAGTGATAGCTTTGTAGCCAGAGACTTTCTGCTGTGTCCATTGCCAGGAAGGAGGAGCACGTTGAGCAGAATCTGCCTGAGACAACTTTAAATACACATTGCAGCTACAGAGTGTGGCAGCAGAGTGTAGCAGCAGAGTGTGCTGCTGTCAGTGACACCTCTGTAGCCAGAGACTTTCTGTCGTGTCCATTGCCAGAAAGGAGGCGCACGTTGAGCAGAAGCTGCCTAAGACAACTTTAAGTATACATTGCAGCCACAGAGTGTGGCAGCAGAGTGTAGCAGCAGAGTGTGCTGCTGTCAGTGATACCTGTGTAGCCAGAAACTTTCTGCCGTGTCCATTGCCAGGAAGGAGGAGCACGTTGAGCAGAAGCTGCCTAAGACAACTTTAAATATACATTGCAGCCACAGAGTGTGGCAGCAGGGTGTGGCAGCAGAATGTGCTGCTGTCAGTGACACCTATGTAGCCCGAGACTTTCTGTCTTGTTCATTGCCAGGAAGGAGGAGCACGTTGAGCAGAAGCTTCCTGAGACAACTTTAAATATACATTGCAGCCACAGAGTGTGGCAGCAGAGTGTGGCAGCAGAATGTGCTGCTGTCAGTGACACCTGTGTAGCCAGAGACTTTCTGCCGTGTCCATTGTCAGGAAGGAGGAGCACGTTGAGCAGGAGCTTCCTGAGACAACTTTAAATACACATTGCAGCCACGGAATGTGGCAGCAGAGTGTGACAGCAGAGTGTGCTGCTGTCAGTGATACCTGTGTAGCCAGAACATTTCTGCCGTGTACATTGCCAGGAAGGAGGAGCACGTTGAGCAGAAGCTGCATGGGACAACTTTAAATACACATTGCAGCAGAGGCGTTGCTAGGGGGGCGGGCTAAGGGGGCTATAGCCCCTGATCTTTTGGTTGTAGCCCCAGATAGAATCTCAGGAGCTACAGCCAAAAGGCTAACTAGCCCCCAGCCCCGACAGTACAGACATTAGCGTAGCCCCGGGTCTTTTCCAGACCCAGCAACACCCCTGCATTGCAGCCACGGAGTGTGGCAGTAGAGTGTGCTGCTGTTAGTGAAACCTGTGTAGCCAGAGACTTTCTGCTGTTTCCATTTCCAGGAAGGAGGAGCACGTTGAGCAGAAGCTGCCTGAGACAACTTTAAATACACATTGCAGCCGTGGAGCGGGCCGCGGATTGTGGCAGCAGGGTATGCTGCAGTCAGTGCAGTCCGTGCTAGTATGGCAGAGTTAGCGGCTGCATATTGTGAGGAGCAACGTTTCCATAAACACGATGTTACGAAGGTAAAACACCTACAAGCTACTTTGACTTTAAACTGTGTTCTTGACTCTATGAGGGAAATTCGCTGTCTTTCTACTCCGTCATCCTTAGTAGGAAGCAGTGAAGACCAACGGTTCTCCCGGGTAGACAATCGGCAGCTCGCCTACATTCAAAAACTGTTTTCCGGGTGGGAGGCTGTGTCCTTATGCTATTCTGTCTTAGTTACAAAGGAGCAGAGACTGTGGGCCGGCTATCCTTTTGACCTGCTTATCGGTGAGAGGCTGCATGAACCAAAATAATTCATCAGCTGCAGTGGTGGAAATGGAAAAAATGTGGTGGGGGATCCCACAAGACCCGGGTGGGGCAGGAGTTGGGGAAGAGGGGGCGTGGTCTAGAGGGGGCGGGGTTGGTAGTGGCCAGCCTATCAGATAAAAAAGAAAAAAAAGCACCCACAAAGGCAACATTGCCTTTTACCACAGGGATTTAAGTGGGACGGGGCTGAAATTTCAATTTGAGGCGGGGCCCTGTGGGGCCCACTGATCTCCACTGCCAGCCCCGGCCACTACACGAAAAGGATTTTTTTCTGAAGCCTCAAGCTCTCGCTCGTGTGCGAAAGCTTCAGGCTCCAGAAAAAAATGCCTTTCAGCCATAATGGTGGCGCCGCACCTGCGAGGCATCCCTTTAAGCAGGAGATGCCCGTGGTTTCCGTGAGTTTCAGTCTTCAGGAAAACAGCCTCAGCTTCCAGCGGCCTCACCCTTTCAGCCTTAATGGCAGCTGCCGAGGGGAAGCGCCACCATTAAGGCTGAATAGGCGAGGCGCTGTCCCCTGCCAGGCAACCCAATAGAAAATAAATGCAGAGATCAACACCCTCTCCCCTATGGGAGAGGGTGTTGATCAATACAAAAGGATGCCTGGCAGGGGTGCCAGTTGCCCATTGAGCCGGGGTTCTTCAGGGGGCGTGATCTAACGGGCCAGCAGGACGCCTGCAGTTAGGCCAGGCCCCCTTGATGAGCCCTGGCTCATTTTGTTGTGCCAAAAAAAGAAAAGAAAAAAAACGCCCGCGTGGGCAGCATTGCCTTTTATGTGGCTCTGGCACTGGTGTGTAAAGCACAATGCTCGCTACATGTACAACTGATTCCTTTCAGTTGTACATGTAGTGAGCATTGTGCATTACACATCAGTGCCAAAGCCGCGGTAAACGGCAATGCTGCCGTCGCGGACGCTTTTTTTTTCTTTCTTTTTTCCAGCGCGGTTCATGGGATTGGGCGGCTGACTCTGGCCGGATCCCGAGATCCGGCTACACATCTGCTGCCGGATCTCGGATCCGCCGAGAGCAGGCCCAATGACCAGCACTGATCAGCTGTTATAAATCTGCTCTTGCGGTAATATCGCAGTTAGCCTGTGTGAGGACTGCGGGCGCGTAGCCTTTGAAAGACACGGGTCAGAAGGACAGCTTTTCTCTACACTCAATACTGCCGGAACAGAACTTGGTAGAGCTGCGGCGGGGACAGTGTTTACGTTTAAAATTCACCGCCTTTTTCTCAAGTCCTTTGTATCTTGGATTTGTAGAGGTGGGTCATGGAGGAAATACTACCCCTTGGTAAAATGTCAACATTTTACTACTTGAGAAGTAAGTCCTCCGGAGAGGATTGTGGTTCTTGTGGCCCTGATTATCTAACAGGCATTAACAAAAGTCCTTCAATTGCGTAAGGAGTCGATCACCTTCAGACACTATAAATCTGGGGGTGGCAGATTCTATCTTGCATCAAGTGTCTTTCCGACAGACAATCAAACACCGACCGGTACAGGGATGGGATCTGCCTCTTTGAGGAATCCACACCAGTTTATCACCCCCTAAGAGACACTCTAACTGCAAACTTAAATTACACACTAACAGCTACCACAATAAAGAACACCATTTGAACCATTTCCCCTTGGGTCTAATCAATCACGCCAATGAAACCTCGATTGTGGTGGAAATCAATGATCCCTCTACCATGCAATCTATGGAAGGTCAAGTAGATCAGAACCAAAATACCGACATCCTGGATGTTGACATTTTGGAAGTGGAGAATTGTATTCCCGTAAACTCATCGTACAAACTTAATGCTATTTCGGCACTATTGAAAGACCCTAATGGTGTGGAAATCATGCGAACCAATTCCCCACAGAGAGTGGTGAATGCACCGCCAAATAGATACCACACCAGGGCTAACTTAACGGCAAGAGTTAGGCGATCCAACAATAGTAGTGCTAAATGTTGTCCTGAGTTCTCTAGTAAAAGTTTTTGAAAATCTGAAATCAGAGGTGCAACAATATTCTGGGATTCTTACGGAGATCACCAAGGATTTGGAAATTAACAAATCAAATGTGGTGGCTGTTAAAACAGCAGTCAACGAGTCAGCGAAGGAACTGCTGTCTGAATATCGAGTAACTTCCAAGTCTCAAATGGGCAAAATGACCACTCTTACTGATTAGTGGGTGGGAGGTAAGGAGGAACTAATGATATTGATCTCTAACTTCGGTGAAGGTAGAAATGAGACTGCGCCAGGCAGATGCCCTCGCTGTACGCAATTACTCCCAATCAACCCTGCAAATGAACACATGGATGATATTCCTCTATCTGAATCAGTTTGAAAGAGTTTGTATGATTGGCAAAGATGGTAGAACAGGGGTCATCCCAGCAGTAATTGCTGAAGATCCTATCCTCAATGAAAATCCAGTAGTGAATAAAAAGGGGGAGAAGCAGCGAAAAAAGTTTAATGGGAGAGCGAAAAAGCACAGGAAAAGAATGAATGAGAAAATCTCGATAAAAGAATCAAACGAACAATTAAAACGAAAGAAGAAAAATCAAAGTCACGATTCTAATCGGGTTATCAAAAACTTAAAAGGTTTGAATGCTAAAGAACAGAAGACAAACAAAAAGAAGCGACTTAAAACAGGAATACCAAAAAACAGGATAATACTGATACAGCTAAGGACAAAAATATGGAAACTCCAATGACCCCACCAAAAATAACAAGGGTCAAAATAGGGATACAGAGTTAATTCGACCACCTCGGAAGATGGGGTCAATCTTCCGGACAACTAAACAAAAACTGAAATTGAGGTGCCCACCACGGAAGATGTGCCGATCTTTTTGAATGCTAAACAAAAAATAGAGAGGAAGTCCCTGCCAGACCTGGACCTGACAGGCGGGATGATAGAGGACAATCAATAAGTTGACCTGAAGCAACAAGTTGTGCCTTAACAAAATATAGTATCAGGAGTGACAAACTGTTTCCCCCGAACGAGAAATATAAAGGAGAAAACCATGGAAATCAGAAAGGAGAGCCAAACCCTAACCCAGTCCGAACGAGTAAGGATCATGGACTGATTCAAAGAAATAAGAAACCCCAGGAGAAATCCTCTGGGATAAAAATCTTCATGTCAAGTATAAATTCTTCTAAGGATGGAAAATTGCCTTTGAACAGATCAAAGATTCTATCAGAGAGGAATTATATTCCTGATCAAAAATAATTTTCTTCATCAGACATAGATTGCTTGAGTTTCCCAAATTTGCCCAATACAAATATTGAGGAATTAATTCCCAAATCAAGATTGGGATGGGAATTGATTTGGGGTGCTAAAGAAGAATGGGCAAAGAGGGGTATCCATGTGTCAAGAGATTTCCCAGAATCTGCTGCATCATCATTTCTAAACCCTACAACTGTGGATTCTAGTCATACTCAACGGAGGACTGAGAATCATTCAGCTGGGTCTACTAATATGTGGGAACTGGTACCAGAGATTATCGCCCAAATATTTCTTAAATTGGGTGTAACGGAACAGAAACTCTAGTAACTGATGTGATTAGGTTGTTATCCTGGAACACCAGGCGTCATAGCTCTTTCTGTGAGGATGCCAAAAAACGATATATATTCAAAAATGTTGACTTAGTAGTGTTCCAGGAGACTTGGTTGAACTCTTCTTTTGGTTTGGATGGTTTCTCCACTTATTGTCAGCCAGCAGAGGGCTCTGGCATGGGCCAGCTGTCGGGTGGTTTATCTATTGCATGCAGGAATTATTTCTTTTCAAGCTCTAAATTGCTCTCAGATGATACACAAGGTATCATGATGGTTAGTGCCAAAAGTAGAGTTAATGAATGTAACTCAGAGTGGATTATTATTAATATATATTGGAATCCCTCAATGCTCCCTCTATTAGAGTTCCTACAAAATCTATCTGATCTTTTGATTAACTACACCTCCCAATTTCCGTCAGGTTAAATTTTATTAATCAGAGACTTTAACTCCCAATGTACTACGACTAGAGCTATTAGTTTGGATAAAGGTAAACAGATAACCAGAAAGGGTTATATGTGGTATGATTTAATGCTGGAATGGAAGTTATGGATGTTAAATGGTAATATTGAGGGAGACATTCCTTGTGCTCCCACTTCGAGGAGAGGTTTATCCTACTCAACAATTGATTACATCTTTGTTTCTAAAAACCTCTTTGATGAATGTATAAAATTCAACATTACTGATGGGAATTCTGATGATCATGCCATGCTGGAATTTATCTTTAGCTTTGACTATGAACACAAGATATCCTGCTACACACTGGAATTGTGTGTAAATAATGCGGTGAGCCAAATAGTAATGTTTGATAGTGAACAACCTAAATAATGTAACAAAGAGCTTGACCGATCATCAACTGGTTAAATACTGTGATCCTAGCTGTTTTGTTGATTTTCTGTGGGATATTAATCCCCCAGGTAATCAGGAACCAGCGCATGATTCACAAACATTCATTTGACAGGCATATTCAATAGAAGAAGAGACAGAAAATACAGCAAAAAGAAGAGTAGACGATGAATGCGGAGAGTGGATAACCGCTATGGGAATCGGATTAGGTCTCACAGATCTATCATGTTACAGAAAGATGGGGAGAAAATGCTGACAGCAATCTGTTCCAAAAACTCAGGCCTAGGTTCTGTTAACTCCTCGACCAATAATTCCCAAAATACAATTATTCAGCAACAGACCTGGGTTGATAATTTCTCCAGGGTATATAGACAGTATTGAACCAAAATTAAAGATCATCTCAAACTGGGCACTGAATTACACAAGTGAAGAGATTTTAATCCTGATAAAGAAATCCTCAGCATCAAGAGCCTCTGGCCCTAACGGTCTCAGTAATGCAGTTCTGAAGATGAATCCAACTCTGTGGACAAGGATCTTAAAAATCCTATTCGATAATATAATTAGCTCTAAAAGAATCCCTGACCCTTAGAGAAATTCCATTATTGTCCCAATCTATAAAAAAGGAGACCAGCTGTAGGCATCCAACCTTCGCCTATTTCCTTACTAGACATGGAGGGTAAAATCTTTGCAGGTCTTGTATTGGGCAAATTGGAAAAGTGAGCTAAATCTAAAGGGATTAGCCCAAAAAAACAGACTGGGTTTAGGAGGGGATTATCCATCTCATTGAATGGTCTTATTTTGAGCTGCTGCAGCGTTGGGTCATTTACAAAGGGAGGCACACCTCTTTCAGAACCTGGGTCGATTTATCCCAGGCTTTCGACACCATCAATAGACGACTATGGAGGAAAATAATTAAAAAGTTGGGGCTTGCCAGAGAACTTACTATCCATCTTCATAGAACTACATCATAATTCTTCATTAAGAGTAAGAATGGATGGAGCGGGCAACTTGACTGAGTCGATCTGCATCGAAAGAGGAATTTGACAAGGCTGCCTGATTGCTCCATTTCTCTTTATCTTATATATGTCAGATCTATTTCAATGGCTTCATGGGATCGGTTTAGTAAGCCCAAAAATCAGCAATATAAAGATTAATTGGTTGGTTTATGCTGACGACATTGTAGTGCTATATCACACTCAGGTTGGCCTACAATGTCTATTGTCTGCCTTAACCGATTATGCAGTACAAAATGACCTAGAAATAAATCCAAATAAATCTAAAATAGTCATATCCAAGCACCCAAGTAGGATCCTGAAATTATTTAAATGGCACATGGGTAATCAAATAATCCCAGTGGCAGATGAGGTTACATATTTGGGCTCAAAGATTAAAGCCTTTCTGACTAGAAAACAGCTGCTTCTGAATCTAAACCTAAAGTTACTAAATTTGGGCTCCCAAATGAAAACATTTTACTCAAAATACTGTACATTTTCAATTGAACAGGTAATAAAATTCTATATCAGTAAAGTAGTGCCGGTTATTCTTTTTGGCCTGGATGCTAATCTTCAAGCCTTCGAGATAGATTGGGATAACATTGAGGCAAAACATTTGGAAACGTACATTAGTAATCCCAAATTGTGTACTAATAACATATATCAGATATGAATTGGGCCTTACGTCTCTTAGGGCGTGGATGGAATGGAAATGGCTGTGTTTATATAGACTAATTCTTGATCTCCCCCTGTCGTCCCTATATGAAGATGTAGCAGTACAAATTAATAAAATAGATAATATCTTTCTGAGTACACCTCAATCAAAGTGTAAGGACATTCTAATTAGATCAGGACCATAGAAAAGATGAGGTTAGCAAAAGTATCATCCTCATTTATACCTACTGACAAACCTAGGCCCTTTATTTAAAGAAATCGCCAGATTGAGGTTTTAGAATGGTAATTCTGAGGTTTAGACTAAATATTCTGTCAACCTTAGAGATTCTCCTTATTAGGGATACAGAGACATTCCCTATAGACATCTGTGATAAATGTGACGAAAAAAAAAGACAATCAATTTGTCATTTATTATCGGAATGTACAGGGACCTGGGATATAAGAGTCTTAAGATTCCAAAGATTTGTGCACAATGTCAGATCTTTAGATTCCGTCTGTTTATTGAATGAGTTGAATCTTGTCGGAAAGGAAGCTGACTAAAAGAGGGAATTCTTAAGCAAACGCCTGTCCCTCTCCTGTGATTCTGTATTAATTCATAAAGGCATGCATGTTAGACATCATTTTCTGGTTTTCCTATCATGCTCTGAACTCTGTAGTTTTTTATCTGTTCTAATTTGATGGTACCCTTTTCTTTTATTCCCGTTGAAGGATGGAATTTTATTCTCTTAAAAGGATTTGCGTGATTGAAATTAGAGACTTCTTGGTATTAAGTTATGGTATAATCTATGCTATGTATGTCTTAATATCTTTTTTTCCTTCTCTTCTGTTTTTACTTTCCTTTTTCTTTTTCTTTCTTTTTTATGAGATGTTTTGCTTATGTTTTGTGTAATGTGGAAAAGGTCAGGATTATGTTTTTGACTAATGCTGAATAAATACATTTAAAAAAAAAGAAGGAAGGTGCTATACGAGGGAGTTGGAGGGGGGATGGGGGTACTGCATGGGGAGGCAAGACCAGGGAAAGGAGCAAAAGAGAGTGGGAGCAAGAGAGAGAAAGAGAGATGGTCTAAAAATATGTAGACACTATTCAGAAAACTATGGAGGTCATTCTCATGGGACTTTTAAAATAGGTTATCCTTGCAAAGCCCCAGGGCGACTGAGGGCCAGATCTATGACGGGGTTTCAGTGTACCCCTCATGAATATTCATGAGAAACATTTGCATACAACGATTCTAAATATATGCACATTTTTCCTCATGAATATTAATTAGAGATATCCTCAAAACCCGTTGAGGCCCCGTGTTGGACAACCATGAGTTAGATAAAGCCTCGTCCTTGAGGCCCTCTGCATACAGAAAGGATAGCTTATATAAGAGAGGTCACTGAGCCAAAGATTCCAGGCTAACCTTGAGTGTACGGGAAGCCTGACACAGGGAGGAGGAAGCCCACCAGAGGTTGAGAAACCTACCAGAAATGCCCCTTGTCCAAGTCCCCCTGTAGTCCCGTGAAGTTCAAAACACTGTTTTAAAGAGCGGTCAATATAAACCCTTGAACCATCTGCCAGACCCTTCAGATTCTTATGGCTATCCGTGGCACTTATCTATCACTGTCCAATTCGCTGAAGAGCCTCGTATCAGCACATCCTCGCTACCAACCTCCGTGGTGTCTGCGATTCTCCACTAAGGTTTTGGGCATGTTCAACCCTTCTCCCTGCAAACT
Organism: Ambystoma mexicanum; assembly: GCF_040938575.1. Classification (NCBI taxonomy): domain Eukaryota; kingdom Metazoa; phylum Chordata; class Amphibia; order Caudata; family Ambystomatidae; genus Ambystoma; species Ambystoma mexicanum. The sequence goes on along the minus strand of NC_090922.1, from coordinate 1,499,566,658 downwards.
TCAATGCCTTCATCTGGGAATTGCCATCCATTTCCCAGCAAACATTTAGAGGATGTGGTTTAGGACCTACCCAACTACTTCCAAATCTTCTGAAATTCTGAGCATGCTCAGTATGAGGCATACTGAAAACCAAGCAGCAGCCTAGGGCAGCAGACTGGATGAATGGACTAGAGCAGCAAATTAGAGCAGCAGCCTACAGCAGGAGACTAGAGCAGCAGACTACATCGACATACTAGAGCAGAAAACTAGAGCAGCAGCCTAGAGCAGGAAATTAGAGCAGGAGACTAGAGAAGCAGACTTGAGCAGCAGTCTAGATGAACAGACTAGAGCAGCAAACCAGAGCAGTAGACTAGAGCAGGCGACTAGAGCAAAAGACTAGAGCAGCAGATTAGAGCAGGAGATTAGAGAAGCAGATTAAAGTAGAAAACTAGAGCAGGAGACTAGAGCAGCAGAATAGAGGAGGAGACTAGAACAGCCGACAACAGCACCAGACTAGATGAATAGACCAGAGCAGAAAACTAGAGCAGTAGTCTAGGGCAGCAGACTAGAGCAGCAGTCTAGAGCAGGAGAATAGAGCAGCAAAAGTAATCACTACCCAAAATTCCAAACAAGTTACTGATAATGACAACATACAATCCAAGGAACCAGGCGAACAGATTAAAATTATGTTTGCCTTTAATACAACAGGATCTACTACCGAAACCATAGCCATCAACGAGAAGAACCAAACCGACGATGAACTCGGAAAATGGAACTGGATTGCTTCAGCCTTGTTGGGTCAAAATCAGAATTAATGCCAGGCCTCATCCCTTCGCTATACAATCAACTTTGGATCCTGGAATTCACAAGGATTCAAAAATTTCCTGCAATACAACGGGCTGGAAGGGCTGGACATAGCCTGTGTTCAGGAATCTTGGTTAACGGAAATTCCAATCTCTGACGCGTTTGAAATCGCCTTTAACCCAGCCATCAAAAAGGATAAGGGGAGACCAATGGCCGGGCTTATAACCTGTGCACGGAAAAGCTCTGGTCTAAAAATTATGGAAACAAAAAATATCACCCCCTACATTCAGATGACGCTTGTGCAGTGGGAGTGTGACACAAAGGAAAAAAAGGATGCCATCTATGTCATCAATATTTAAAGCCTCTGAATCCACTTGCTTCATTGATGTAGTGACAGATCTAATTGACGATATAAATGAACAAACTCATCTGGCAAATATTCTGTTGTGCAGAGACATCAACTGCATGGAAGTCAAATCAACTCACCTGTATGGCAATAAAAACTCCTTGAAGCAGGCCGCACAAGGGTGTGCAGAAATGGAGACCAGAAAAATGCATATGCTGAATGGCAATACGGCAGGGGACATACCAGCAAAACCCACCTGGAAGCGAACAAACCAGGAATCGATTCTAGCCTATTATTTTGTTTCTGAGAGTCTGCACTGGCGCGTAACATCTCTCCAAATAGTCGAAAAAAATGAAAGCGATCACAACTTGGTGAAATTATGTATCGCCGGGCTGGTCCTCAAACCCCATGAGTACTGGAAACCCAATGTTGCCACCGATTCATGTCGAATTAGATTGAGACTTGACGATATCGAAGTTAAATCGCTTACACATGCCTACCAAAGAGAAGCAGATGAACTGGAAAACTGCCCTCTCTTGGCTCAGTTTCAAGAAAAAAAACAAGGGAGGTCATTACGACCCTGGTGGTAAGGGGTTAATGGCACCGGTAAGGATGCCGGTGCCATTAACCCCTTACCACTGCATTCCGAGGTCCCTTAGCAGGTCCCACTAAGGCCGGCTGGTAAAACCAGCCGTCCTTAGCGGTAGCCGCTAAGGCACCAGGGAGCTAATAATGTGCCTGTAATTTATTAGCTCCCTCCCCATTCCCATTAAGCCCTGTGGATAGGTGGCGGCCCCATGTGGCATAATGATATTGTCTGGCGGTGGGTCCTATTCCAAGAATTTCAAAGGACAGTAAAACAATTTTAGTGCTCCTTTTTCAACCACTAGAGGGCTTGTAGTCGAGATGGCTCCTACTAAACACCAAAAAGGGACTATGGACCTGTGTGGAGTCCTCATTTACTAGATGATTAAATATACATGTAAGAGGACCCCCGCTAACTTTTTCCGGCGTTCCATAGCGAAAGCGAACTCGGGAATAATAACTTCGACTAGAAGGCTCCTCCTGATTGCACGACCCGCATAAATGCAGGAGCCTGCAACAACAGGTAATAGCCGCCGAGATTACGAGCGAATGATGGGAAATACCAAAGGCTAATTCTGTATAGCATTAAGAAGGCAGAGCCCATTACAATTTACTTAGCAGGTTTCTGCTTTTTGGTTCCCCCTGTTTTTACGCAGCAGTTGTCTGCATTGAAAAGTCACCGGATAATGACCTACGGCTCATATTGAGGGACACAGAGTTTCTCGGGGATCCCTACTGCAAACCAAATAAGGTAATCTCCCGAGAATTCCGTTCAAGAACTTTATGACTCTTTATTGTGAAATAGATCAAAACGGCAGAGACGAGGCATGAGTCTTTAGAATGATGTGAACTTGTGACTAATAGCCAGATGGCCATTTGTTGAGAGGAATCTCTTTTTTCTTGCTACTCCGCACAGGTGCATTTGTTGTTACTCCTTTATATGATGCACCCTTCAGACTATTTAATTTATTTTTATAGATGAAAAGACTGATAAATAATATCTTCTAAACGTGCAGGCAGTGAATCTACCCGCCCCCTGTGTCGCCATACTTTTTAGTATGTTTAACACAAACTGCTATATTAATTGGACCGTTAGAGCATTGGCACCTTGGCAATTGTCTGATTTTCTTCGATATGCATCTCCTATAGACTAGACCATCTTGTAGGTGGAACGAATGAATAATGGTCGAATAAATTGAAATCACCTAGCCCCCTCATTTTCAGACGCCCACTATAACAAACTGAGGTAATTAAATGTTTATTTACCCCTGTTCGCACAGACTTAAACTGTTCCCAAATAAGTGTTTAAGGTTCTTATTTTGGTCTTATTTGTTTGTCTACCAACAGCTATCCTGTACAATCTACACAGATTTAGATGCTATGAGGCAAGATGGCCTCTAATGTTGTGTTGCAATTTCAAGTGACGTATCTAGAAATCCTCCTGAAGAAAGTTCTAAACTAACGTGAAGGAACTGAAACATGTCGAGGCAAAATACCACGATTGTTTAAAGACTTGGTTCTCTTGGAAAAAGATCTATAAAGAACAGAGTTCACCTTTACACGCTTTATTGAATAAGGAAAGGTGGAACTTAGCTGATCCATTGAATGGCACTCAGAAATTGTGATTATTGATAATCAATCATGCTTTCGTTACTAGCATTTTACTTTTTAAATGTATGTGATTTTATCATATTTTATGAATATTGAATAAAATGTATATGTTTTGTAAGTACCTTTGAGACTGAAGGATTTGCTGTTGGTTAGTGCCCTTGACCCTGTTTCTTTATATATGGTAGCCACTTGTGCCACACCTGCATCATGGAAAAATGCAATTATTGTCCCAGTATTCAAAGAAGGAAACAGAGCCAATCCTAAGGATTACCGACCAATTGCGCTTCTTGATGTGCTGGATAAAATCTATGCGACCATCATTCAACGCCAATTAATGGAATGGTGCTTGACGACGAACCATTTAGATCCTAGACAAACCGGCTTTGTAAAAGGAGTTGGATGCTGCTTAAATCTCCTCATGGTGAATATCATGAAAATGGAAACCCTAAGAACTGGTGTAAGATTTACCTTGCTGTTATTGATCCCTTTCACGCGTTCGACAGTATCGACCGTGAAATCTATGGTCAAAACTAGTCAGCTGGAAGTGTCCTCCTAGCTTACTTATGGCCATTAGAGAACTTCACTTTAATACTATGATTCGAATCAGACTTGATCGTATGGGTCAACTACCTACCCCCATTTTTACATTTTTGGAGTTAAACAAGGATGCCCCTTGACAGCAATTATCTTCAACCTCTTTTTATCTGACATTGACCAGACCCTTGATAGCGCAACTGCGTTTCCAAAATTAACGGATGTCACATAAGCCGTTTACTTTATGCAGGTGACCTAATTCTGCTGCATGTGACACCTATCGGTCTGCAAAGAAAATTGAATGCGCTAGAAAAGTACGTCCAGACCAACGGATTCACTATTAACCCGTCAAAGTCGGAAATTCTAGTCTTGAAAGATCTAAAAGGCACCAATAAAAAGTGACTAAGTCGCTTTCGATGGCATCTTGAAAACGTACCCTTGAATATTACATCAAGCAGGAAATACTTGGGCATGTTGATCAACTCAAATCTGAATGATGCCCCGTGGGTCGCGAGTACAAAAACAAAATGCCAACTACTAGCAAACCAAGCTGCAATTGTCAGTAAAAAATATGGTCGGTTCTCCTTATTACCAGTTAAGCAAAAGGCTGTTCCCACATTAATACATAGAGCAGAAAGTACCCCAGGCTGCTCATTCCAATTCAGGAACACCCTTGAAAATGTCTTTTGGACAAAGGTTTTACGGTTGCCTAAAGGAGCCCCAACAGTATGTATCCGGTATGAACTAAGTTTGATTTCCATGCATGCTAGAGTAAGCTGGAACATCCTAACATTGTACCGAAAAATTACAACCAAAGACATTCTTCCACCGTTTAAAATTCTGGAAAATGCACAAAAATGGGGATGAAAATAAGGTGCTAGTCTTATAGGTTAATCGATGCCAGATGATCTTAGAAGACCTGGACACCTGAATTGATACTCTTCACTTTAATACAAATCATGTAAAAAAAACTACTATGGCAAAAAGACTGGATCTCAACAGAAGAACAAAGTCGGCACCCTCCATCATGAAAGGCATTCCAAGTGTGAAAAGATCAGTCAATGTAACTCAAAATTATCTGAAACAATTTCCGGATCCTTATCGCCGAAATCTCTATATGAAATTTCATTTGAATCTGTTTGAAACAGCTGAGCGCAAAAGGTTGTGGGCTCAAAACGCAACTATCCCTAAAACCTGTAGATTTTGCGGTTCATATGAAGAGACTTTAAAACAGCTAACTATATTCTGTACCACCTTCCATATGGAGAGAACCAAATCTTTGGGGACAATCATCTTGAGTTGACCGAGCTTAACTGCAGATGACTTGCTTGGTCTTCCTGTTCTATCTTGTGATGTTTAACTGAGTACTTAGTTTCTTTGTGTAACTTTAAATAGTAGGAGCTTTCTGTTTGTTTCTGAAGACATTATATTTAAAGGTTTGTAACAAACTAATAAAATAAAAAATAAATAAATAAAAGAGCAGCAGGCTAGATCAAAATATTAGAGCAGGAGACTACAGCAGGAGAATAGAGCAGCAGACTAGATGAACATACTAGAGAAGCAAACTGCAGCAGCAGACTAGAGCAGGAGACTAGAGCAACAGACTAGACCAGGAGAATAGAGCAGCAAACTAGATGAACATACTAGAGAAGAAAACTAGAGCAGCAGTCAAGAGCAGGAGACTAAAGAAGCAGATTAGAGATGCTAACTAGAGTAGGAGACTAAAGCAGCAGATTACAGCAGGAGATTAGAGCAGGAGACTAGATGAATAGACTGGAGCAACAAACTAGAGCAGCAGACTAAAACAACAGGCTTGAGAAGAGACTAGAACAGCAGCCTAGAGAAGGAGAATAGAGCAGCTGACAAGATCAACAGACTAAAGCAGGATACTAGAGCAGCAGACTACATCAGCAAAATAGAGCAGCAGCCTAGAGCAGGAGACTAGAGCAACAGGCTAGATCAACAGACTAGAGCAGGAAACTAGAGCAGCAGATTAGATGTACAGTGTAGAGCAGCAAACTAGAGCAACAGACTAGAGCAGGAGATTAGAGCAACAGGCTAGAGCAGCAGACTAGAGCAGGAGACTAGAGCTGCAGACTACAGCAGCAAACTACAACAGCAGACTACAGCAGGAATCTAGAGCAGAAGACTAGATGTATAGACTAGAGCTGCAACCTAGAGCAGTTGACTAGAGCCGGAGACTAGAGCAGGAGACTAGAGCAGCAGACTACAGCAGAATGTAACGCTCACCTTGTATCGACAGGGACGCCACCCGACTGAGCTGGATCGCTTCTGAGTTGGATTCACCTCCCCTGGTGCTCGCTCTGCCATGGATCTATTCTGGAATACAGGAGTTCTGTTTTAGCCACAATCACCCTCTCTCGGGCCTGCCTCCCCCATGCTCTCCTAGCGACCCCTTAGAGTCTTCCTCACCTTGTATTTTGATATGGTGCACTCTCTGTCCTGCTATTCTGTGTAGGGGTGCGTCGAGGCTGGGCACCTTACAGCCAAGTTACTTCACTGACGTGGGCCCGGGAGTCCTGTTTTAGCCACAATCACCCTCTCTCGGGCCTGCCTCCCCCATGCTCTCCTAGCGACCCCTTAGAGTCTTCCTCACCTTGTATTTTGATATGGTGCACTCTCTGTCCTGCTATTCTGTGCAGGGGTAAGTCGAGGCTGGGCACCTTACAGCCAAGTTACTTCACTGACGTGGGCCCGGGAGTCCAGTCCTGCTGCGACTCCATTCTTGAGGTAAGTCTTTAGTCTTTAAAGAGAGTGTATCCATAATAGTACTTGCCCTGTTAAACCTCTCCTTCTCTCGTAGGTGCAGAAGGGATGATGAAGACGTCGAGCTGATAGAGCGGGCAGAGCTCGAGAAGGTAAGTGAATGCGCAGAGCGCGGCACTATGAACGTCTTTAGAATCGGGCTAACCTGAGATATTCTTCTAGGCTGACGACATTATTCTTCTCGACCAGACTGCAATTGGCCTCCAAAGACAACTGGACAACCTGGCCAAATATATATCAAAAGAACAACCTGGAGATAAACAAAGAGAAAACGAAAATCTCGATCATAGAAAAACCATCGAAGAAGAAGGCGAAGAAATCGAGGTAGTCAAAGACTTTAAATACTTTGGCGTGATGGTGGACAGCTCAAAAGGCGAGACAACGATGCAAAAACACCTGTTGGATAAGACACTGAAACTAATCACGCAGGCCCATGTAATAGACAGGAAATATGGCCATTTCTCGCTGTTACCAGTATTAAAGTTCTACAAGTTGTGCCAAGCCTGGTGTACGGAGGTGAAGCAATGCCAATGATTCCATTGACTATCTGGAGGGCAACTTTTGGCGGAAGGTCCTCCAATTTCCAAATTCGATCTCCATCTCGGCCATCCGAAGAGAATTGGGTCTACTCTCTTTGAAAGCAGTAAATGACGCCGGAGAAATGGCTCTGTTCAGAAAAGTGATAATGCCTGAATCCCCCCCACTGTAAAACTTGATAAAAATGGAAATGGAGATTGTGAGCTGCAAGGCGTTAACAGCATGGGCCGCCAAACAGAGATCTTGTTTGGTTAATATCGCATGCTCAGATGAGGTCCTGATTCAGAATCCAACAAAAGTCAAACGTAAAATGGACCAGGCAGATTGGATCGAAACTCAAGCCCTAGCTGAGAGAAACAAGCTATTGTCCCACTTACCTTTTCAGGCTAAAAAACTGCACTTCACCACCGAAATCTTGAAAAGGTTTCCGGATAAAACTCTGAGACGCACCTTCCTAAGGACACGCCTAAATCTACTTCGAACAAATGAAATTCGGGCTGTCAGGGGCCTATCGACAACAAATCACTGTCGCATATGCAAAAACGAATCAGAAATTGAATCGGTGAAACACCTCCTGTTGAGTTGTCTATCGACCATCAAATGGAGAAGAGCGTATCTTGGACCCTTAATTAAATCAAGCATCCTGTTTGAAGAGGAAGTGTGGTGGAGTCATCTTCTGAGTGGCTCAAAGACATCATGGTCCCTAGCAACTGCAAACATTTTAAGGGCAGCACTGGATGAATGCATTAAACAAACCACTGATTAACTCGGCATGGGTCTGGTCATCGAGAAAGGCAAATCGTAATGGGACAAGGCCTAAAGAAATAAGAATTAAGAATCAAGAAAGAAGAAGAAACGGAACACAACATTAAAGAACATTTGCAAAATCATTGATTTGATAAAGGCAAAAAAATAATAATAATAATACAAATAATGGTGTTCTTCTTCTCCCTTGTAGATGCAGGCCTGGAATGCTGCGAGCAGGTCTCGGTGAACGTCACGCTGCGAGTGCAGAACAACGCGGAGCGCGTGCTTCAGTTTGGGCGTGGCTTAAATAGCCTGCAGGTATGCCAGGTGCCTCCAGGGCAGACCACACCCTAGATGCTAGACTGCATGGTTCAGTTCCGAACTGAACCTTGTGGGGGCAGCCATGTTGATCCATTCCCCAATGGGAACTCCATCTGCCATATGAGCCTGGCGCCAAAGGCGCCAGGGCTGTCTCTAAGACCGCCGAGAGGGGCATGATTGGGCCATTGGGGCCTTGCAGGAACAGTGTGGCGAGGGCCAGAGACCCTGAGTCCCTAGGCCAGGATCTATGTCGTGACACAGAAAACTAGAGCAGCAGACTAGAGCAACAGACTAGATCAACAGACTGGAGCAGGAAACTAGAGCAGAAGACCAGATGTTCAGACTACAGCAGCAAACTAGAGCAACAGACTAGAGCAGGAGACTAGAGCAACATACTAGAGCAGCAGACTAGAGCAGGAGACTAGAGCAGGAGACTAGAGCAACATACTAGATCAAAAGACTAGAGCAGGAGACTAGAGCTGGAGACTAGAGCAACATACTAGATCAAAAGACTAGAGCAGAAAACTGGAGCAGCAGACTAGATGTACATACAGACTAGAGCAGCAAACTAGAGCAATGGACTAAAGCAGGAGACTAGAGCAGGAGACATGTGCAGGAGATGAGAGCAGCAGAATAGAGCAGGAAACTAGAGCAACAGACTAGAACAGAAGACTAGAGCAGGAGAATAGTGCAGGAGTCTAGAGCCGCAGACTAGAGCCGAAGAATAGAGCAGGAGACTAGTGCAGGCGACAAGAGCAGCAGACTAGAGCAAAAGACCAGAGCAGCTTACTAGAGCAGGGGACTAGAGCAGGATGCTAGAATAGTGGACATGAGCAGGAGACTTGAACAGCAGACTAGAGAAATGGACTAGAGCAGTGGACTAGATCAAAAGACTAGTGGAATAATCAGGAGAAGCAGACCGGATCAGGTGACTAGAGCAGGCGATTACAGCAGCTGACTTGAGCATGAGACTAGAGCAGGAGACTGGAGCAGCAGACTAAAGCAGCAAACTAGAGAAGGAGACTAGAGCAACAGACTACAGCAGCAAACGAGAGGAACAGACTAGAACAGGAGACACGAGTAGCAGATTAGAGCAACAGACTAGAGGCACAGACCAGAGCAGGAGACTAGAGTAACAGACTTGAGCAGTAAACTAGAGCAGCCGACTAGAGCAGGAATCTAGAGCAGGAGACCAGACAGGAGACTAGAGCAGCTTACTATAGTAGCTTACTAGAACAGCTTACTAGAGCATGAGACTAGAATAGTAGACTTGAGCAGGAGACTGGAGCAGCAGACTAGAGAAATGGACTAGATCAACGGACTAGAGGAACAAACTGGAGCAGCAGACTAGAGCAGGAATCTAGAGCAGGAGACCAGACAGGAGACTAGAGCAGCTTACTATAGCAGCTTACTAGAACAGCTTACTAGAGCAGGAGACTAGAATAGTAGACTTGAGCAGGAGACTGGAGCAGCAGACTAGAGAAATGGACTAGATCAACGGACTAGAGGAAAAAACTGGAGCAGCAGACTAGAGCAGGCGAATAGAGCGTGCAACTACAGCAGCAGCCTTGAGCAGGAGACTAGAGCAATAGACTAGAGGAGAACACTACAGCAGAAGAATAGAGTCATTGGTGTGAACAGGAAACTACAGCAGGAGATTAGAGCAGCAGAGTAGAGCAGTAGACTAAAGAAGGAGACTAGAGCAGGAGAATAGAGCAGGAGACTACAGCTGCAGAGCAGGGCAGGAGACTAGAGCAACAGACTAGAGGACGATACTAGAATAGTTGGCTTGAGCATGAGACTAGAGCTGCAGACTTGACAAATGGACTAGAACAGTGGACTAGATCAAAGGACTAGAGGAACACATTGAAGCAGCAGACTAGAGCAAGTGACTAGAGCAGGTGACTAGAGCAGCAGAATAGAGATGGAGACTAGAGCAGAAGACTAGAGCTGGAGACTAGAGCAGGAGACTAGAGCAGCAGACTAGCACAGGAGACTAGAGCAGGAGACTAGAGCAGCAGACTAGAGCTGGAGACTAGAGCAGGAGACTAGAGCAGCATACTAGAGCTGGAGACTAGAGCAACATACTAGAGCAGCAGACTAGAGATGGAGACTAGAGCAGAAGACTAGAGCTGGAGACTAGAGCAAGAGACTAGAGCAGCAGACTAGCACAGGAGACTAGAGGAGGAGACTAGAGCAGGAGACTAGAGCTGGAGACTAGAGCAGGGGACTAGACCAGGAGACTAGAGCAGCAGTCTAGCGCAGCAGTCTAGAGCAGGAGACTAGAGCTGGAGACTAGAGCAGGAGACTAGAGCAGCAGAATAGAGATGGAGACTAGAGCAGAAGACTAGAGCTGGAGACTAGAGCAGGAGACTAGAGCAGCAGACTAGCACAGGAGACTGGAGCAGGAGACTAGAGCAGCAGACTAGAGCAGCAGACATGCACAGGAGACTAGAGCAGGAGACTAGAACAGCAGACTAGAGCTGGAGTAGAGCAGGAGACTAGAGCTGGAGACTAGAGCAGGAGACTAGAGCAGGAGACTAGAGCAGCAGACTAGAGCTGGAGACTAGAGCAAGAGACTAGAGTAGTAGACTAGAGCAGCAGACTAGAGCTGGAGACTAGAGCAGGAGACTAGAGCAGCAGACTAGAGCTGGAGACTAGAGCAGGAGACTAGAGCAGGCGACTAGCACAGGAGACTAGAGCAGGAGACTAGAGCAGCAGACTAGAGCAGGAGACTAGAGCTGGAGACTAGAGCAGGAGACTAGAGCAGCAGACTAGAGCTGGAGACTAGAGCAGGAGAGTAGAGTAGGAGACTAGAGCAGCAGACTAGAGCTGGAGAGTAGAGCAGGAGACTAGAGCAGAAGACTAGAGCTGGAGTAGAGCAGGAGACTAGAGCAGCAGACTAGAGCTGGAGACTAGAGCAGGAGACTAGAGCAGCAGACTAGAGCTGGAGACTAGAGCAGGAGACTAGAGTAGGAGACTAGAGCAGCAGACTAGAGCTGGAGAGTAGAGCAGGAGACTAGAGCAGGAGACTAGAGCAGCAGACTAGAGCTGGAGACTAGAGCAGGAGACTAGAGCAGCAGACTAGAGCTGGAGACTAGAGCAGGAGAGTAGAGTAGGAGACTAGAGCAGCAGACTAGAGCTGGAGAGTAGAGCAGGAGACTAGAGCAGCAGACTAGAGCTGGAGACTAGAGCAGGAGAGTAGAGTAGGAGACTAGAGCAGCAGACTAGAGCTGGAGAGTAGAGCAGGAGACTAGAGTAGGAGACTAGAGCAGCAGACTAGAGCTGGAGACTAGAGCAGGAGAGTGGAGTAGGAGACTAGAGCAGCAGACTAGAGCAGGAGACTAGAGCAGAAGACTACAGCTGGAGTAGAGCAGGAGACTAGAGCAGCAGACTAGAGCTGGAGACTAGAGCAGGAGACTAGAGCAGCAGACTAGAGCTGGAGACTAGAGCAGGAGACTGGAGCAGCAGACTAGAGCTGGAGACTAGAGCAGGAGAGTAGAGTAGGAGACTAGAGCAGCAGACTAGAGCTGGAGAGTAGAGCAGGAGACTAGAGAAGGAGACTAGAGCAGCAGACTAGGGATGGAGACTAGAGTAGTAAACTAGAGCGGTGGGTATTGAGGTACAAGCTGACCAATGGACCCCTGCTAGGAAGTCACGGTAGAGAAGATGGAAACAGCCACAAGCTGAGAGTGGCCCAACCGTAATCGAGGGTTTTCCGGTGGCAGACAAGAGCCACATTGCACCCCGCATTCCGGCCTCTGCGAGGTACCTGGGGCTTCCTTGTAATTCGCAAGACATGAATCTGCAGGGACTTCACTGGGAAGGCCCGAATCCTCTCCCTGCTGCTGATCTCTACGCGGGTTTTATTTCCTTCCCTCACTCTCATTTTCTGCGTTCCAGAACAACTGTCCCCGATCCAGACGGGCCCTGCCCCCCAAAACATCAATCTACGGCCCCCTCCACAGAAGGAAGACGACCCACTGATGCAAAATGCTACGGCCAGGCTCAACGCTGACAAGGGGCTGCAAGGCGCTATGTCAGCGCACTTGAAAACAAATAACGAGTGGAAAGAAGACAATGGATTCTGTACGAAACCTCAAAAGCAAACAACCGAAGGAGCTTAGGACCGCACGAACCTCAACTCCAAGCCCGGGAGGCCTCGCATCACCTCACACATAATAACAACGTCTCCACGAAGGAACAGTCTCTGCCGGGAGTCCGGCTCAGCCAACTACAACACCTCCAGCGCCTCCACATTGCAGCGTTCGGATAGCTGAGAACAGGAGCCCGGCACTCTTCCCGGCACTATCCTCCCCACTCTCCCCGGCCCTATCCTCCACATTCTCCTCGGCCCTCACTTCCCATACTCTCCCACTCTCTCCCCGGCCCTCTCCACACACACACACTCTCGGCCCTCACCTGCCACTCCCTCCCTTGCCCTATCCTCCCCACTCTCCCCGGCCCTATCCTCCACACTCTCCTCCGCCCTCTCCTCCCACACTCTCCCCAGCCCTATACTCCCACTCTCTCCCCGGACCTACCTCCCACACTCTCCCCGGCCCTCTCCACACACACACACTCCCTGGCCCTCTCCACACACACACACTCCCCGGCCCTCTCCTTCCACTCTCTCCCTTGCACTATCCTCCCCACTCTCCCTGGCCCTATCCTCCACACTGTCCCCGGCCCTCTCCACACACACACTCCCCGGCCCTCTCCTGCCACTCTCTCCCTTGCCCTATCCTCCCCACTCTCCCCGGCCCTATCCTCCTGACTCTCCTCTGCCCTCTCCTCCCACACTCTCCCCAGCCCTATACTCCCACTCTCTCCCCGGACCTACCTCCCACACTCTCCCCGGCCCTCTCCACACACACACACTCCCTGGCCATCTCCGCACACACACACTCCCCGGCCCTCTCCTTCCACTCTCTCCCTTGCACTATCCTCCACACTGTCCCCGGCCCTCTCCACACACACACACACACACACACACTCCCCGGCCCTCTCCTGCCACTCTCTCCCTTGCCCTATCCTCCCCACTCTCCCTGGCCCTATCCTCCACACTGTCCCTGGCCCTATCCTCCCACTCTCTCCCTTGCCTTATCTTTCCACACTCTCCGCGGCCCTATCCTCCCACACTGTCCCTGGCCCTATCCTGCCACTCACTCCCTCGCCCTATCCTCCCCACTCTCCCGGCCCTATCCTCAACCATCTCCTCCCACACTCTCCCCAGCCCTATACTCCCACTCTCTCCCCGGACCTACCTCCCACACTCTCCCCGACCCTCTCCACACACACACACTCCCTGGCCCTCTCCGCACACACACACTCCCCGGCCCTCTCCTTCCACTCTCTCCCTTGCACTATCCTCCCCACTCTCCCTGGCCCTATCCTCCACACTGTCCCCGGCCCTCTCCACACACACACACACACACACACACACACACACACACACACTCCCTGGCCCTCTCCTGCCACTCTCTCCCTTGCCCTATCCTCCCCACTCTCCCTGGCCCTATCATCCACCATGTCCCCGGCCCTCTTCACACATACTGTTCCCGGCCCTATCCTCCACATTCTCCCCAGCCCTCTCCACACACACTCTCCCCGGCCCTCTCCTCTCACTCTCTCCTGTGCCCTATCCTCCACACTCTCCCCATACACTCTCCCCGGCCCTCTCCCCACACACACTGTCCCCGTCCCTATCCTCACACTCTCTCTCTTGCCTTATCCTGCACACTCTCCCAGGCGCTATCCTCCCACACTCTCCCTCCCCAGCCCTATCTTTACACACTCTCCCCGGCCCTATCCACCCACACTGTCCCTGGCCCTATCCTGCCACTCACTCCCTCGCCCTATCCTCCCCACTCTCCCGGCCCTATCCTCAACCATCTCCTCCCACACTCTCCCAGGCGCTATCCTCCCGCTTCACAGAGTCATGACCAGCCCTCTCCTCCCACACTGTCCCTATCCTCCCACTCTCTCTCTTGCCCTATCCTCCCACACTCTCCCTGGCCCTATCCTCCCACACTGTCCACGACCCCATCCTGCCACTCTCTCCCTTGCCCTATCCTCCACACTCTCCCCGGCCCTCTCCACACACACTGTCCCTGGCCGTATCCTGCCACTCTCTCCCTTGCCCTTTCCTCCCACTCTCTCCCTTGCCCTATCCTCCACACTTTCTCTGGCTCTCTCCAACCACACTCTCCTCGGCCCTCTCCTCCAACACTGTCCCCTGCCTTCTCCTCCACACTCTCCTCGGCCCTCTCCTCCAACACTGTCCCTGGCCGTATCCTGCCACTCTCTCCCTTGCCCTTTCCTCCCACTCTCTCCCTTGCCCTATCCTCCACACTTTCTCTGGCTCTCTCCAACCACACTCTCCTCGGCCCTCTCCTCCAACACTGTCCCCTGCCTTCTCCTCCACACTCTCCTCGGCCCTCTCCTCCAACACTGTCCCTGGCCCTATCCTGCCACTCTTTCCCTTGCCCTATCCTCTACACTCTCCCTGGCCCTATCCTCCACTCTCTCCCTTGCCATATCCACCACAATTACCCCACACACTGTCCCCAGCCCTCTCTTCCCACACTGTCCTCTGCACTCTCCTCCAACACTGTCCCTGGCCCTATCCTGCCACTCTCTCTCTTGCCTTATCCTCCCCACTCTCCTTGGCCCTATTCTCCCACACTGTCCCCGGCCCTATCCTGCCACTCTCTCCCTTGCCCTATCCTCCACACTCTCACCAGCCCTCTTCACACACACTGTCCCTGACCCTCTCCACACACTGTCCCTTGCCCTATCCTC
The DNA here is from genome assembly GCF_040938575.1 of Ambystoma mexicanum. NCBI lineage: Eukaryota > Metazoa > Chordata > Amphibia > Caudata > Ambystomatidae > Ambystoma > Ambystoma mexicanum. The sequence continues at coordinate 1,499,551,603 of NC_090922.1, read as the reverse complement.
CACACTCTCCCTGGCCCCCTCCACCCACACTCTCCCCTGCCCTATTCTGCACACTCTCCCAGGCCCTACACTCCCACACTCTGGCCGGCCCTCTCCACACACACTCTCCCCTTGCCCTCTCCTCCACACTCTCCCAGGCCCTGTCCTCCCACGCTCCCCATGTTCCTATCCTCCCACACTGGCCCCAGCCCTCTCCTCCCGCACTGTTCATGGCCCTATCCTGCCACTATCTCCCTTGCCCTATCCCCCACACTCTCCCTGGCCTTATCCTGCCACTCTCTCCCTTGCCTTACCCTCTCCACTCTTCCCACAGCCCTATCTTCCCACACTCTCCCGTCTCTCTCCATGCACACCCTCCCAAGCCCTATCCTCCCACACTGTCCCCAGCCCTCTCCATGCACACTCACCCCGGCCCTCTCCTCCCACACTCTCCCCGGCCTATCCTCCTACAGTCTCCTCTGGCCCTCTACACCCACAGTCTCCCTGGGCCTCTCCTCCCACACTGTTCCTGGCACTCTCCATCCACACTCTCCTCTGGCCTACTCCATAAACACTTTTCCCAGCCCTCTTCAAGCACACTGTCTCGGACCCCTTCACACAAACTCTCCCCATCCATCTCCACCCACACTGTCGCTGGCACTCTCCACGCACGCTCTCCCCAGCTCTCTCCACCCACAATGTCCCCAGCACACCCCACTCTCACTCTTCTCGGCCCTCTCCCTGCACACTCTCCCAGGCTCTCTCCACACAAACTATCCCAACCCCTCCCACACTCTCCAAGGCTCTCTCCTCCCACACTCTCCCCGGCTCTCTCCTCCCACACTCTCCCTGGCCCTCTCCTCCAACACTCTCCCTAGCCCTCTCCACGCACACTCTCCCCGGCCCTATCCTAAAACACTCTCCATGGACCTTAACTCCCACACTCTCCCTGGCCCTGTCCTCCCACACTCTGGCCGGCCCACTCTTCCCACACTTTTCTCGGCCCTATACTCCCATGCCCTCCCCAGCCCTCTCCACGTACACTCTCCCCAACCCTATCCTCCCACACTGTCCCAGGCCTCTACTCCCACACTCTCCATGCACACTCTCCCCGAGCCCTACCCTCCCACACTCTCACCGGTCCCATCCTCCCACATCCTCCACGGTCCTCGAAAAGCACACTCTCCCTGGCCCTCTCCTCCCACACTTTCACCGGTCCCATCCTCCCACACCCTCCATGGCCCTCTCCACGCATACTTTCCCCGGCCCTCTCCTCACACACTGTCCATGGCTTGCTTCACTCACACTGTTCCTGGCTCTTTCAAGCCACACTCTCCCTGGCCCCCTCCACCCACACTCTCCACAGCCCTAACCCCCGACACTCTCACCAGCCCTCTCCACACACACTCTCCCCAGCACTATCCTCCTACACTCTCCCAGGCCCTGACCATGCACATTGTCCCCGGCCCTTTCCTCCCACACTGTCCCTAGCCCTCTCCACGCACACTCTCCCTGGTCCTCTCCTGCCACACTCTCCCCGGCCCTCTCCACATACACTCCCCCTGGCCGTCTCACCCACACTGTACCCGTCACTCTCCACCCAACTATCCTAGGCCCTCCCAGGCCCTCTCCATGCACATTGTCTCCACCCACACTCTCCTAAACCCTATCCTCCAACACTCTCCCCGGCCCTCTCCACACACACTCTCCCTGGTCCTCTCCACGCACATTCTCCCCGGCCCTCTCCTGCCACACTCTCTGTTAATTCAGTAAAAATAACTTCGGTAACATCACATAGATTCCCTCAGTATGCGTCATCCATGGTGTCATTCAACTTGGCAAAATACAAAACATATCAAGAGAAGGGATTGATTTAAGAGAACATATCTACTTATAGAACATTTATCGATTAGTGCATCTTTGGCTCCCCCTTATCTGTAGGGCACGCCTTGAACTACCTATAAATACGTAGAGTACTGATTATAGCAGACAAAACAACAGTGGATTGATCTATGCTATATTGCAACGTAGGCTGTACCTCGACTCCACTGATTGGTTAGCATAATATGCCAACCTTGGACTTTTGGCTCCTTGGCGGAACGTACGTGAAAAGAAACTTAGGTGTTTGAATCCCATCAGACTACTCCCCATTTTCCCAATAAGCCCATCATCTCTCATCGGTAGGCCATCAGTCAATGTTCTCCATTTGTAGTTGGCCTTGTTGCTGCTCACCATCCTGGAACATTCAAGGGAGTGCGGGCACACCACTATCTTAGTTTAAGGCTCTAATGAATAGCCTTTGTTTTTGACTTCTGAGTCACGTGTGAAGAGACCACACATTTATCCATTTCAGCTTTCCATTTACTGCTATTTGATCTAATTATGCACAGTGTTGGTGCTCATTTTGGCCTCTAAAGGCTTGCTCACTCTATCTCATATGAATTTTGGACACTTTTACCTGACCAACAATTTGGCTCTCACAGATATTTTCTTCTTCAATCTATGAGGAATGTCCCACATTCAGAGCTTGTCCATGTACTCCCTTGGTACTCTGTGCTTATCCTTTAAAAAATAGCATCCTTAACTCTGAAACAACCTTGACTCATCGTCGGCTCTGCACACTGAGCTGTTTTTCTGCGTCTTCTAATTCTACAGCCTCGGCCTGTCTCTGGGGTAGCTTGGCTAAATTCAACGTGAGCCAGCATCTATCTTCCTACTATGGCCATCCTTGCCAGGTTATATATTCCTCTATAGCAAGCTTCTATACGTTGTCTTTCTACCTTGCATCATTGCGTACTTACAGTTATTGGTCAGTAAGTTACTTCATCGTCTTTAGATCCATGATTATTTAGCTCCAGGTACATGTTACTCCTGGTACTTTAGTTACATTGCTACTCAAAGTATTTTCATATTGTTTTAGCATAAGTTCATATATCTCTTTATGAAATAACTTTGTCCTCGTCAGATTTCCCTTTAACGTCCGTCCCTAGTATTCATTGATGCATTCTGACATCCTTCCATGTAACATTCGTCCATGCAACATCATTCCATACTTTCAGTGCAAGGGTGCATTCTGTATGGCTGTCTAAGTGCATGAAGTCTCTCATACACTTGATGTGGTATGGGAACAACACAGGAGGTCCCAATTATTGCTTTTCTTTGTCTGTTTCCCTATGATGGTGGTGAGGGGGCGGGAACTAGCAAGATACTGTCTACCTGCTCGTCTACACCTTGTTTGCTTTTTCATTTGCCGCCTTGCCCAGTCCACCACAGTAGCCTTCTCAGGTGGCCAGTAGCCTTAATCTCTCTTTAAAGTCTCCCTCATGCTCACCTGGGCTCTCAGCGCATCTTGTCTGGACAGCTGCAGTTTCAATCATCCACTGCATGTCCAAGAGCTTATCCACCGTAGACATCCAAAGGCCAATTCAGGGGTTCTAGAGTCCCCACCAGCCTGGGTATCGTCCTGCTCCACCCTCACTTCTCCTCCAGCGCATGTCAGAGGTTCTCCGTCCTTCAGTCCGGCTCCTCACGGCACACGGCCTGCTTGCAGCCTGAGCCTCGAATCTTATAATCTCCACGGGGCCCTCTCTGCTCCACGACTCACCGTCCAGGACCCGGGCTGCCTCACAGCACGGGGACAAGCCACACATCAGTGAGAGCCTACCGCGCTGCTGCTGACATCTACAGACATTCGGTGTTCCCACTTTTTACAGTGACAGCAGCGCCGCAGGGCTCCAGGGTGCCCAAGCCGGGCGCATGCAGTTGCCACAGCATGGTCGCATTCGGTAGAGCCTCGCCTCGGACTCTCCAATCTCAGCCGCCGATTCCTGTGTTGCCTAAGCAGGCTGTTCATGGCTTTCAAGATGGCAGCAGAGGTCCCTCTCGCTTGCCAGGTGTGGCGTGTCTCCGCAGCTTTCAAGTGGACTCTCCTGGCACTTCTACAAAGTGCCCTGCACACCCAGACACCATTGGTTCGCACGTTGCCATTATCGAGCCTCGATCCCTGGACACGCTGTCAAGAGCTTCACGGAGTCATGACCAGCCCGTCCGCCATCTTGACTCCCACCTCTTTCAGTTTTTCATCTTTCAGCCCTTTCTCCTTTGCTCTATATTTGCTAATATCGATCTTACTATGTTCAGTGTTTTTCACCCTTCATTATCACATGTTACCCTGTAAAGCTGATCACCCCTGCTTTAGCGCCACATTCCCAATCAACACTGGGTGGCGCAATCACCATATGCACCACTCACCGAAACCAAAATGATATGTTTCCCTTCTGCAGAGCCCCCATTTGCTTCTCAGCTCTATTTCCACCCATTGCTCGCATCCAAAATGGTTGGTAAATCAGCTTGACAGTTTCCTGCGGGTTCCCCTTAACAGTAATCAGGGGTTCCCATTTACAGCAATTGGTGGGCAGATTCTTTTCATTATCACAACAGTGGCCTTCACCCGCTGCCACCCTCTGCACGTCGCAGCACCCAGCCCCCATCTCTATTATTCTTTATTAATACTGTGGCCGGAGCCCTAGCCCTGGGCCTAGGCTACACATCCCTTCCAACACCCACACTCCTCTAACTATGCAACCCTATTTACCCATAAACCACCAGTAACAGCCCCTTTTTTGCCTCCATTACCAAAATGGAGGAATTGGTCCTGTCCAAAGCATTCCTCGTGTCTTGCACAATCCATCACGCCCTGTGGGAGAAATCCCTACTGCTCTACAGGAGTGCAGGGATGAGTAATGGGGAAACGGCCTCACACTACTAAACCAGCAGTGATCCCAAGCATAAAGCTGAAACGGGCCACGCCCGGCAATGGTATCTCCCTCGCATTGTGTGAACCGCCAACACGGTATAAAGAAACACAGCGATGTCAGACTTTTCAAATGTCACTGTGTGTTGATAAGCATAGGTAGTTAGCCAATCAGATCAATGTTCAAATTCAAGTTCTTGGAGAAAAATACAGGGAAGGAGGGCTTAAAAGTCACTATGATCCCAAAAGAGAACCATTGGAACAGGGCATCTAAACAATATCTTCAATCTTGTCTTTAAAGGCACAACAGCGTCGACCTGGACTTCCTGGTGCTTAAGCTGCAGTTGAGCTAATGTCAAGACGTTTGTGATGATGCGATCCTACTGGCGGTCAGAATTGAGTCAGTTTGAAGATGCAAGCACTCCCAAAGTGGCTAGTCAGTGTTGAGAAGATGAGATGATTGTCTTTTAAATCTTTTTGGGGCAGAGGTCTGGATCTGCTTGGTCTATTTGGCTTTCGAGAAAGCGAGTATCATGGCTGTCAGCAGTCCAGTCGCTGCTTTTGTCAATTGCTCCAACTTTCTTAAGCTTGCAATCGGATTGCTCAAGATGATCCAGGGAAATTTTCAGAGCCGTCGTCTGGATAGCTCGAAGTGTAGTAAGTGGTTTAAAGTTCGATTCGCAGCAAGCGCCGTCAATCCAGCTCAAAGGCATCCCGAGGTGGCTTCTGGGAATGTGATTTGCTGGGAATCCCAGTCTCGGGACACCATGACAAGGTGAGCCTCCTGTTCTGCACTCTCTCTGCAGGGAGCTTGGGTAACACCTGCTGGGGATCCTTCACCTCCAGTGAAGAGGAGTCTGGTTCCAGAGCAGCCATCAGAGAGGCAGGCCTTGATCCTCAGTCGTGCACCCAGACTTTTATTCCTAGGGATGTTTTGGGGATGCATTTCACATCTGCCTCGGATTCCTTCAATCCTCAGGGAGCATAGGACATTGGGATACACTGCAGCAACAACAGAGGTCCAGTGAATTCTTCTTGTCCTTTTTGAAAATCCAAACTTGGCTCATAGACGGAGACAATTTGCCCTCCTCAAAAAAGTCGAAATGTCACAAGGGATTGGTCCAAAGCAAGCTTGTTACAAGGGTTACAATACAGTCCTTTGTTGCAATGGCGCTTTGCCTTCTGACATCATACCTAGAGTCCTTCGTCTACAGGAAATGGTGTGGCATTATGTTGTAGATACACTATGAGGAACCAAGATGGTGGCACATCTCTCTCAGCCTACCTCTCACCTCTGGCTACTCTAACTGCACTGCGTTCAAATGTCTTCAGACATGCAAATGACTCCTGTGGTCATCATCCTGGTGGGAGAGTGTCTTTGTCATGTCAGTGTTGCCATTGAAGTACAGGTTCCCTGGGGGATGAAGGCATTGCCCTCCTCCAGGAATTGCCATTGGCACACATGGCAGTTATGGAGACACCCATTCCAGACTGCTAATACACATCCCTATAACAGCTGAGCATTAATCACCAAGCTGACGTGAGAATATTACTATGGCTGTATAATTGGGTGACCTCCGTAGCCACCTTGTCATAGCCATATAATGCTCATATTTACAGTTTTACACACAATTGGACGTTTTGGGTACACCATTATTATCCCTTGATCAGAAGTGCAGAGTAATAATAAGCCGCCCCTGGTTGTTGAAACTTTCTGTTCCAGCAGCTGCCAGGAATGCACCTGTGATGGTTGAACCTGTCCTATCGCCACTGCAGATCAGTCGCTCGAGATGTCATGAAACTGGCCACAGCAAAGGTACATGAGTGCACTATGCTTTTGTCATGGAACTTTATATGAGCATGGTGTGATTAGCAGCCCTCCTGTTAAGTAAAATAATTACCATAATCATTTTATTAATTTAAATCAATATAAATTCAAAGAAGCTAAGGCTGGAGTTGGAAAATCTTTAAATGTCTCCAGCCAAAAAATTATGAGCAATACCCTTTTCATCACCAAAGTAAGAACCTCTACTGCGGGCATCTGCTTTGAGGTGTAGAGATCCAGTCATAGGCAATATGTCCATATAGAACCACTGTAGAGCTATGGCCCAATGCCAAAGCATACAAGGATTCTCACTGGTGACCCAGTTGCTCACCCTTCCCATTTCAGCCATTTCTCTTTAGCTGCCGGCAAAGGTAGGCAGTGGGCTGATCAACCACTTTTTCTGAGGTTTGTGAACGGAAACTGCTCCAATTCCAGATTTACAGGGTCCTGCCTGGCATAGGAATTCCTGCCCATAGACTGGTAAACTCTAGAACTGGGGGTGGGGAGGTGGGGGCTGGCATGCTCAATCCCTCATTCAGGTACTGAGACCCGGCTCGGCTGTCTGCGACATCTGGATATCTAGAGCTATGAAGTGCTGTCCCCTATTAGATATGACTTCTTGGGGGATCCCAACTGAGCACATTTTCCTTTCACAAGGCCACCCAATTACAGGTAATGGAATCACGGGGGTCTCAGTTGACTCTCCTGTCTTACCAGGAAGGAGTGCACTGATTCCTTAATCCTTACACCCACCGGGGGCCAGAGAATATGATATAACAAATTGTCAGGTGTCTGAGTCATCTGTAAGTGACCAGACAGATTTTCAGGTCCAGGTCTGATTAGGACCTCCTGTGCCTGGGAAACCAACCAATCACTGACTGCGCCTGCCTCACAATTCTTGTATTCACTGTTTCGGAAACAGGCGAGGGTGCTATTCTTGTGCATGCTCCCTTTATTGGAAAAGACTCAAGCTCTTGCCCTGTGTCTGCTCCACTGTCTGCTTTGGCAGCCTTGCCAGAGTAGGCTATTCTCTCTGTACTTCGCAGAAGTTAAGACCTTTGGGCCTCCAGCTGGGTGGCGTCCACTCTCCCAGTTCTGGCAGGCCCTTCAGGCCTGCAGCTATCTGGTCTCCTGTCTCGGGTTCGTTTTCTTGCACAAGTAGGCAACTCTAAAATCACTGAACTCGGTTCTTCAACCATGCACACCTCAGTGTCCACCGGGTCCGCTCCTGCAGGAACAGGCACCTCATTGGACATCTGGACTGGACTTGGACTTTGAATTCCAAGATTCTCTATTATTGGTACGTGGTCGAGCAATCAAGGCCTAGCTTCTCAGGAGGTGATGCAGGCTGGTTCTTAAGTACAGTGTAGTCCCCGAACCCCCACAAAGGAATGTCCACACACTGTATTACTGAAAACACAGTCTTTATATAATTAATATTCAAAGGTATGTACACGATCACAATAACACACTTTGTACTCGGAAGTCAATAATGATAAATATATACAATTCTAAAGTGGTACCACTAATGTTATCCAATCTCATTAAAGTGCATCAACTGTACGGTTAAAATGTCACACAGATTTATAACAAGGAAACCAGCAATAGAGATAGGCAGGAACGAAAGATGGTTGAAACAATAGGCAGAATGCTGACCTCTACCACTAGGCACAGCTCTGTGTGGAGATCCCCCCACCTGGGCAACCTGTAAATAAAGATATATAGCACAAGCCCAGTCCATATATTGTCCGATAGTCTTACTTCCTCCTATTAAGGTTTTATCCCCCCAATGTACCTGGTGGAGTAGAGGTCTCCGACGATGCGTCGACCGATCCTTCTTGAGTGACTCCCTTTCAGGTAGGAGCCACGGATCGTCGAGAGGTGTCGAGGACCTCGGTGTTCGGTGTCGGGGAAGCGACGGCCCTTCTTGGGTGCCCCCCCTTTAAGGCAGGAGTCACGGATCGTCGAACGTCCGACGGTGAACAGGTTGAACTACGGCAGGGAAGTGGCAGCTTCGTTCCTAGCGGTGCTCGTCGACAACAGAGTGTTGGCGTCCTGCAAGGAAGAGGCATGCGGGGCACCTCAGTGACGATAGTTCTGGACCGCAAAGAGATGAAGAACTGTGGCCCAGCAAGGGTGTTGAGTCGTCCGGCGTCTCTGTGGTCTTTAGGTGGCGGGAAACCCACCGGTGGATGCTCCTCGGCGCGTCGACGGTTGGGCCTTCTCCAGCGGGAGACAAGCGGGTGATGAGGCAGACGAGAGCGTCCGATGATCAATGGAAGTTTTTAGGCAAACGGGAGCATGGCGGCTCCACTCGGCGACGGCGGTCGTCGACAGTGGCAGACAACAGTCTGGCCGCTTCTCCTTGGAGTTCCGCAGCAGTCCCCGTATCGGGTTGGCAGCCTGTCGAAGGTCTGTCTACCAGGGAGCTTTGGCAAAGATCAGCTGTGCACGATGGTCCCTCGTAGCTCGGGAAGAGGGCGCCTTACCAGGTCCTCTCTGGGTCAGTCCTTAGAAACACAGCAGCTTTCAGATTGCGAGGGAGAGCAACATCACCCCTTCTCGTCCAGCGGGGCTTCAAGGTCAAGCGTCAGTTACCCCAGTTACTCGTCGTAGTGGACTTCAGCTTCTGAACACCATTCCTAGCAGTGAGAGGTCCCCAGATATACTGTTGATCTCCCATTCATTCCGCTGGGTCACACGCAAGCATCCAATCACGACTAAGGGCATTCATGCAGGCAGACAGCCAATCAGGCACACAAGGTATTCAGGGCATTCACTTCTCTCCAGACACTCACAACAAGTTATGTGTATTGGGATAGGTACTGAGCCATTCAACACTCCAAGCTGCATTCATACCGGTTTCGGGCAGGGTTGTCTCAGTCATTGTGTCAACCACCAGATACTAGACACCTACAACACAGAATGCATATTCGTCACACACTGTATTCACCCAGGTCCCACCCACAGGAGGTACTCACAACATACATCACCGGGAAGGCTCCAGCTAGTCTGGCCGGGCCTTCACAACAACACCATATATGGCATTTCCACCCAACAGCCAGTCAGGCGGAAGGGACAGAGTAAGGGCTTCCCAGGACTTTTGGAAAACAAGGTAATGGGTAATAGAAAGCAAGAGGCCACATGGGCCTCTTGTTTTCCATCAGGAATCAACTGATCCTAATGGCAGGGCCGGGGTATCCCAAAATGGAGGATACTCTGCGCACCTGTCAAGTTCAGCATGGAGCTGCCACCAGCCCACACCCTGCTCTGCGGGCCACCCACAGGTGCCCAAAAGCATACACTAGGGGCACAGGGTTGTACCCCCCACCCATGGCTGCCATAAGGGTATCAAATGGGTCCGTTCACCAAACCAAAAGAGAGAGATCTGCACAGCCAGGAGTCCCACATGAACTCCTGCGCGGAAAACACGACAGAACACACGATAAAAAGCAGTAAAGGACAAGGATACGGAGGCCCTGTCCCTCCGATGCATTTCCAGCATAACACTAGGGCCTCAAGCGCTTCTTCCCTTGCTGCTTGTAGACACCCTACTGGAATGGAGCCTTTCACTGCAACTCAGTTCATAGGCCTCAGTACAAGTCAGCCGTTCTGGGAATAGAATGCCAGTAACAACATAACTGCCACCCTTTCCGGACCGGCTCACTTCGTGTCTGCCGGTAGGGGCTGTCAACTACCCTCAGCCCTGACCTGCTGATAGTTCAGGCCCCTACTGACAGATTTTTCACTGAAGCACCGGCAACGTCACTATTCAGGGTGATTCAGGGTTCCCATTTCCGTGGAGTCACGGGAATGGGAACTTACTGTTCCTCTGCCACCTGTGATTTCCTGGTAGCACTGGGATATCAGGCGGCGGAAAGGGTAAGGCGAGATTGCTGGTAGGCCGTCAGTAATACCGGCGGTCTACCAGTAACCTCGTAATGAGGCCCATGGAGTCCTTCCACCTCCAACTAAGCTCTAGCATTGACAAGGGACAGTAGCTAAGACCACCCCAATTGTCTGGGCCCGGCATATACTGCCCATCGTGCACCCATTGTCATCTTACAGCTTTGACACTCGCAGCTGTGTGACACAAATGGGGGCAAATTTTCCACTTTTATGTAGACATGCTACAAAGTATTGATGGGAAATGGAGACTCCTTTGATGACCCACTTCCATTCCAACTTAAATTGATGAGAGAAGGTCTGTCCACTACCTCGCCTAGTGGGATTTCCTTTAATAGGAAACCCAAACTGACTATGGCCTCTTTCATGAGACCAGCAGTCACGATGGCCTGCTCTGGATTACCCTGGCTGGGTGGATCTCCCTTACTATGTGCCAAGTCCCCAGACAGAAAACATACCTTTGGTGTTGAGGGTACTGGTTCCTCAGGGTTAGGGACACCCTGGCTCTTCTATTCTTTGGTTGCTGACATGCCATATGGCTGGGATTTCTCTTCACGTTTTTCGGAAAAATGGTCACATCCTTACCCTCCTTATGTTTCCTTTTACCAGACGCCTCAGATTCTGCTTTGGTTGAGCTCGCCTGAGCCTTCTTCTGGACATGAGTACTCACACAGCTATTCGATGTCCTTGCGTGTTCCCTCGGCTCAGTGACAGCCGTGCATTCTAGCTGCTGTTGCAACTCTGTCTCACAACTATTTAGGACATGCTCCAAGCAAACCAATGAATCACTGCTTGAACATGCTAAGGTTGTTACAAGTGACCCACCCAATCAGATACGTCAGGAACACGTGTAAACTCCTCAAAAGTTTGATCCCCCCTTTTTCTGAGCGCTCTAAAGCTCCTGCATTATTGCCCTGTGGTCTTGCAGAAACTCCCTGAAGATGACAGATATTATTTTGACATAAATAGGCCTTTCCTTGGGGCAACAGTATAATGCCATCAGTTCAAGCCATCCATCAGTAGACAGTTAATTGGGGCGGCACCCCCCTGGCCCAAGCTCTCTGATTCAGGGGCTAGAGTGGGACTTTCTCAAGGGGTGTATGGATCTGGGTTATTTGAACTGATTTTGTTGGAGCCTGGTGCACCGTCTGCTTCCCCAGTGTCTAGTGAGTGTCGGCTTTCTGAGGTTTCGATGCACGGAGGAGGCATCGACTTAAGGACCTGAGTGTGGAGAAGGATGGAGCTGTTAATCAGGATGGTCAATTGTTGTTCACGGAGAAGGTTCCAGTAGGAAGTCAAGTAGGAAGTCTAGATGGTTTAGTATCATCTTTGCCTTCTCCACTGTAGTCTCTAAATGAGAAGGTGTGTAGAGCTCTACCAGATGCCCCTTTCCAGACCCCTCTGGATATTGCCCCAATACATGCTGCAAGTGACCAGCAGTTCATAAACCCGGCGAGCTGGCAACTCACCAAGGAGAGCATTATATCTAAGCTCAACCAGGGTGAAAACATAGTGGAGTTTTCCCAGTAGTTCAAATCTGTGGATAAGGGTGTGCCTAAGGTCCATTATGGCACAGCTGACCAGTACTGTCAAACTGCTCGGGAGGCAGTTGGCAGTATTGCGACGGCAAGTGACCAAACCACTAAAAGGCAGGTTGACATGCCGTGTTCATTTTCCGCACCAACGTCATTACCGGTGCCAACAGGAACTCCTCGTGGAACTGCACTATTTCATCAAGGTCCTGTTGGTACACAGGACAGTCAGGTCTCCCATACAGAGGGACATCCAGACAGGAAAGTCTCAAATGCCTGCTATTACTGACACAAACTTTAGAGGCTTCATCATGGACCAGAGACACATAAGTCTAACAAACCTGGAGAAGCCAGAGAGTAGACAGCCAAGGGCGGCTCAGAGGAATGAGGTTCAAGCCCGGCTGCACCCGAGAGTAGGGCGTGGTACTATTAGAGCGCACGATTCGAGAGTTCCTCTGAGGCAAAGTTTCCCCTGAGACAGAGGTTCCGCTGAGAGTACTAATTGATGACTGGTGCATCTAGAGCAGCAGGAATTGCATAGTGATAGGTTTGTGGACGAAGTGCTCTCCCTTATTTTCTGAATGTATGCAAAAGGCGGTCTAATCTGCCATCCAATTTGAAAATGGTGCTTGATTTTCCAGAGGACTCGTAGTTTATTGGGTTAGTGTCTCTGTCTTTAAAGCAACTGCTTCTCGAAGTTGTAGCTCAGTACTTTGATCTTTGAATGTTGAGATTAGCGTTCTAACGCAGGCTGAACTTGTCTGCATGATTTACTGTTTTTACGTGTATTGTTCTGTCGTGTTGACGCCCTATTCATGAGCTTCAAACTCCGCCCCTGGGATTACTTTGTTTTTCTTTTGTTTGCTGTTTATGTAGTTCTTTGTACTTGTGTATGTTGTTTGTCTTTGTTATCATCGTTTGCGCTCTGATGCCTACGGGCTAATATGGTGCTATACAAATAACCAATAAATAAAATCCCTCTTCCACCTCCTGGAGCTGCGGTTGGAAGTGTAACTTCAGTGCTTTCAACCCCATCGAAGATGTTCCTCCCCGCCTCGTACAGTTGGACTATGTCCTTGGGGATGTGGCACCTAAGCTTCCATTTTGGCCCGCCACTGGACATACTCCCCTCCCCCACCAGGAGTCTCTTTGTGGGCTTCCCTCTGTTCCTCAAAATCCAACTTGCACTGCATCACAAGATCCTTATTGTTCTGCCCCTTAGCCTCTACTTCTGCACTGCTAGAGCCGCCCTCCTGTCCTCTAGCAGGAGTTGGTAATGCAAAGGTGACCTTTGCACCTGACCTGTTGCCACTGCGGAGCAGTTGCTGGAGATGACAGAGACCTGCAGCAAAGGTACAGGAGTGCACACATCATTTGACACTGAGCTTTATGAAAAGGGGCTCTGATTAGCAGACCTCCCTATCAGAATTACCTTCATCATTCTAATAATATAAATCAAAACAAGCTAAGGCTTTCACACCCTTGCAGATGGCAGCTCTTCACAGACATCTCCAATGTTGCATTGTGAACATTGGTTACACCCTTGCACAATTACATAGCATGAGATTGACAGTTCTATTGTTCATATACATAGCCACAAGGTTGCATATCGTACAATGTTTACACAATTGCATAGTTAGTAAGTGGTGTCATGATTAATCAGGTGGTCACTCTCACCTCCAGGAGTTCCTTTGCCTGCCCAAGCAAGGTGGCGCGCAACCACAGCGCTTATACAGCTTCAACTTTAGTGGGGCCTCCAACCCGTCTCCTACCACCACAACAAATACCCTCTGTACCACCAATGAGCCAGGAACCAGGCCTGTGTATAGTAGGAATATTTATGTATTTATTTAAGGTTTGACAAAATGGAATAGCAACCAAAAGAACACACTGGCACTACACAGGATCACAGTTTCAAAGTTCTTGCACCAATTGACTGACTAATGAAACTACAAATACTACAACACACAGGTAGCATTTTGAAATATGCAGTCACAACTTACAGCAGATTTAATTGGAAATAATTAACCAATAGAAAACATTCACAATACAATAAAGAAAACGTGTTGGCTTTATTTTGAGAAAGGCAATGTTTGAGAAAGAAAGTCAATGGGAAAATCGCTTTGGCTTATTTTTAGAAGGGCAATGTTTGAGAAAGAAACTCAATGGGAACATCGTTTTGGCTTATTTTTAGAAGGGCAATGTTTCAGAAAGAAAGTCAATGGGAATTAGTTTTGGGCTTTTAATTGAAAAGCTGGGTTTGGAAAAGGAACTCAAATGGGGAAATCATGTTTTAGGCTTTTATTTGATAAGCAAGTTTGGGAAAAAGAACTTAAATGTGGAAATCGTTTTTCAACACACCTTCAAAGGACATGCAGTGCTTTGGGGATTCTGGTTTGGGGATGCACATAAATAAATGGGAAATTGCATTTTGCACACTTCACATTAACTTGAATGGCAGCATTTTAGGATTACTTATTTCGGGATTTAGGCCCCCTCCCTCTGGACGGTTCCATGTGTTAATATACCCGCATAAATATCGCCATAACAAAATATCGCCATCATTTTATAAATATGGTGATAGTAAGGCATGGAACCTGCGGGGGACACCCCTGCAACCCTTTTATTATTTTAAAAGGAGCGGGGGAAACCTCTGCAGCCCCTGCTCCCTAAAAACCCTAACATTATCCCCACTAAAAATATCGCCTATGGCCGTTCCCAAAGACCATATATATAGCGATATTTTTGGTGGGGATAATATTACCTGATACCCTCTGGACACGAGTCAGGAGTTTCAGAAGGACTGTCACCCAAGTCTTTACTGTCTGCACCGGCTCTAAAACACTGGCCAGAAACTTTGTTAGTTTCAAACTCTAACAACACTCATCCTGTGATGTTCTTTATGGGAATTAACTGATTTAACTACACTTCAATGCGCTAAGGATCTACACAGCTTCCCCCTCCCCAGACATCAATGTAAAAGTATTAAGGCAGATAGCCCCCAACACAATTCACTTTAACTGTATAGGGTAATTTGATATAGTGAATTAATTTGAATTGTATTTAATGAAATGCATCAAGGGTCTTCCCAGTGAGATGGAGATTAAGATTGGCAGTTGCCTGCCCACACACCTTTGATAGCTTTGGGATATATATACTTACATGGCAGGCCTTGATTATGGGACATCTAGGGAAACAGTAGGGCTCCTCTGAGGACAGCACAGGTCTGGCCAGGGGCTTCCGTCAAGGATTTTCACCTGCACCAAGACTTCCACTAGCTCCTCTGATGGGGGTCTAGAGTTCCCTGTCACTGTCTCCAATGCAAGGAGTGGGGCCTCTCTGCTAGTTGTGCCTCGCAAGAGTCTGGCAGTAGGCTACCTCCAGGAATAAAGTGGAAAGGCCCTGTTCTGATACAAAACTGACCTCTTATAGGGCTGGTGACACGCCTACATTATCATAATTCCCAAGGTAAGGATTGGCTAGCACTCTCCCTTCACCTCCCACCAAGATGCCCACTGGCTTCTGATAGGACCAGGAGTTGGGGGGTGTTTAAGATGTAGGCTGAAGGAGGAGTGCAAATATATCATGTAAAAATGACAGATGGGTTTTACCTTTTGGATTATGAAAATCTAACAATATGGCAGCTATGCTAAGTTTTCAGATAACCACATGACTCTATATATGTTTTGATTCTTATTTTTATGGCGAGTGTGACAATTTATTTATTTGCATTTAAGCGCTCACACAGCCGGCGGGCACCGAGATGCTGTTACAGGAATTGATTTTTTTTTAGTTGCGTAATTGTTTTTTTATCTTAGATGCGTATTCATAATGCGCTTAAATACCCAGAGATTTCTAAGCGCGGACCCGGGGGTCGAATCTGTGTTGCTTCGTGTCGTCTTGCTTCCAAGGCAAACACGTTGCAGCTGAGCTATCCTCCTGGACATCTAGGGAAGCAGTAGGGCTCTTTAAAAATATGAATTTCTTTTCAGCACGCCCTTCCTGGGCGAAGCTATCATTTTTTCGTGCTTTGTTTTCCCAGTTCCTTAGATCTATGAAAAAGCCAGAATCATAATTTTGATCATAACCTAAATTACATCCATCACACACATTTCATTTTATATGTTCCCAACAGGCTCTTTATACCCTTTAATGTCAATATGGGCTGCCCTCACTGGGACGCATAATCTTCTTTTTATTAGGGAAAAAGAACTGCAATGTTAATCAATGGCATAGGTGCTCCTAGTTTCACTTCAGATCAAACCCACCTATTTTCATTTCCTCTAAACCACATGACTGGAACATCTGGCTTTTCAGCCCATGAGATTCTGCACTCCCCTCTTGAGCTTCAAAGGTCTTTGTTCATAGTTAATGCACAATTTATGGGGAGGTTTGACCTTAAATATAATTTATGTTGGTCATGATATCTGTAAATCCCTGCAGTCCCAATCTCTCTTGCTACATTCCTTATATTTTTAACTGAAGCTCCAAGCCTCTTCACTTGATAAACCCAGCCCAAAGGTCTTGGGGGGAGAGGGGGAGTCACAGTTCCAGATACATCCTGTTCAGTTACATGGAGAAAAACAACAGCAGGCAGTTACACGCATAATTCTATTTGTGAATGGTATCATGTGCCTCACTTAGATATAATTGTGAATGGTATCATGTGCCTCACTTAGATATAATTGTGAATGGTATCATGTGCCTCACTTAGATATAATTGTGAATGGTATCATGTGCCTCACTTAGATATAATTGTGAATGGTATCATGTGCCTCACTTAGATATAATTGTGAATGGTATCATGTGCCTCACTAAGATATAATTGTGAATGGTATCATGTGCCACACTTAGATATAATTGTGAATGGTATCATGTGCCTCACTTAGATATAATTGTGAATGGTATCATGAGCCACACTTAGATATATTTGTGAATGGTATCATGTGCCTCACTTAGATATAATTGTGAATGGTATCATGTGCCTCACTTAGATATAATTGTGAATGGTATCATGTGCCTCACTTAGATATAATTGTGAATGGTATCATGTGCCACACTTAGATATAATTGTGAATGGTATCATGTGCCTCACTTAGATATAATTGTGAATGGTATCATGTGCCTCACTTAGATATATTTGTGAATGGTATCATGTGCCTCACTTAGATATAATTGTGAATGGTATCATGTGCCTCACTTAGATATAATTGTGAATGGTATCATGTGCCTCACTTAGATATAATTGTGAATGGTATCATGTGCCTCACTTAGATATAATTGTGAATGGTATCATGTGCCACACTTAGATATAATTGTGAATGGTATCATGTGCCACACTTAGATATAATTGTGAATGGTATCTTGTGCCTCACTTAGATATAATTGTGAATGGTATCATGTGCCTCACTTAGATATAATTGTGAATGGTATCATGTGCCTCACTTAGATATAATTGTGAATGGTATCATGTGCCTCACTTAGATATAATTGTGAATGGTATCATGTGCCTCACTTAGATATAATTGTGAATGGTATCATGTGCCACACTTAGATATAATTGTGAATGGTATCATGTGCCTCACTTAGATATAATTGTGAATGGTATCATGTGCCTCACTTAGATATAATTGTGAATGGTATCATGTGCCACACTTAGATATAATTGTGAATGGTATCATGTGCCTCACTTAGATATAATTGTGAATGGTATCATGTGCCTCACTTAGATATAATTGTGCATGGTATCATGAGCCACACTTAGATATATTTGTGAATGGTATCATGTGCCTCACTTAGATATAATTGTGAATGGTATCATGTGCCTCACTTAGATATAATTGTGAATGGTATCATGTGCCTCACTTAGATATAATTGTGAATGGTATCATGTGCCACACTTAGATATAATTGTGAATGGTATCATGTGCCTCACTTAGATATAATTGTGAATGGTATCATGAGCCACACTTAGATATATTTGTGAATGGTATCATGTGCCTCACTTAGATATAATTGTGAATGGTATCATGTGCCTCACTTAGATATAATTGTGAATGGTATCATGTGCCTCACTTAGATATAATTGTGAATGGTATCATGTGCCTCACTTAGATATAATTGTGAATGGTATCATGTGCCTCACTTAGATATAATTGTGAATGGTATCATGTGCCACACTTAGATATAATTGTGAATGGTATCATGTGCCTCACTTAGATATAATTGTGAATGGTATCATGTGCCACACTTAGATGGAATTGTGAATGGTATCATGTGCCTCACTTAGATATAATTGTGAATGGTATCATGTGCCACACTTAGATATAATTGTGAATGGTATCTTGTGCCTCACTTAGATATAATTGTGAATGGTATCATGTGCCTCACTTAGATATAATTGTGAATGGTATCATGTGCCTCACTTAGATATAATTGTGAATGGTATCATGTGCCACACTTAGATATAATTGTGAATGGTATCTTGTGCCTCACTTAGATATAATTGCGAATAGTAGCATGTGCCTCACTTAGATATAATTGTGAATGGTATCATGTGCCTCACTTAGATATAATTGTGAATGGTATCATGTGCCACACTTAGATATAATTGCGAATAGTAGCATGTGCCACACTTGGAGATGAAATTGTGAACATTCATTATATATTGTGTCGTCAAGATCAATACTGAAACGGAACTGTGAATGTCGGCATGTCCCACAATTGGATGGAATTGTGAATATCAGCATGTGCAACAGCTAGATGAAATCGCAAACAGTAGCCTGAGTCGCTTCTAGATAGAAATGCCCATCATAGCTTGAGTCGGTTCTTGGTGTAAGTGTGAATGTTAGCATATTCCACACTTGGGTTGAGATGTCCCATCTAGATAGAAATGCAAATGTAAATGTTATTATGCCCCATATGTGCATCACACTGTATGTACCCTGTGTTCCTGTTCCCCATGCTGTTGCTATATATCCTGTCGCCGTAAACCCAGCCCCCTGTCTCTATGTGTCCGTGTGTCGCTGTGTTCCCTGCCATCCTGTTCACGTGCCTGGTCTCGGGCGTTTAAAAATAACCATCATATCACATCACTACGCTTACTCTCTACTATACACCATCATACAACTAGAACACAGCTATACCCTTAATTAATTCAGCCTAACTGTTCACATACGAATACGACCCCATGAACACCTCATGACCCTAATAAAACACAGCTAGCCGAGCACATTCCAGCCTAGTTGCTCTCATATGCGTCCTTCAGGCCTAACGCAGCCAACACCCAGTCTGGGTGTCCACCCACCAGACTGCACACATCCAACTGATATCTTCAGCATCACACCTAATGCTAGGATGCAGCTAACATCCAGCAATTACAACAGCTGCACACATATCTGGTGCACCCACGCACCCTACAACACTATGTCTCGCTACTGAGTAGAACTACGGTTCCCGAGAGTGTTCAGCCGACCAGCCCTTTGAGGTCATACCAATGATATACCGAGCGCTATATAAAGGCCAAGTGACATAACATAAAGAATAACCTAACATAACATTGGCATGATGTGTTTGCCATATTGCATTTTGGATTATACTTCGGCCATTTGTTAATAAAGACAATCTTTCTTTTCTACTACATTACAACAGAGGTAGATTCCTTCCTGGTTCCCTGCACACAGGCCACACAGGCCACACAGGCCACACAGGCCACAGTGTTCATTTAGGCAAAAACAAAATAGTTCTTTCTTTTTACATGCTGTCAATTTGTATGAGGAAAATAAGTATTTTTATTCCTGATAACTGCAATCTGTCACTTAACTTTATTTCTTAAATGTCAGGCATCATTCTTCCTTTTAATCTTCCAAATATCCAGTGTTTAAAATGTATCTTTTCGTTCCATGTGCACTGTTGCAGTTTTGAATCTGTCCAAGTGTGCATTTTCCGTTTTGACACAAGGTCAGCATCTGCAATGCCACATGTCTTTTTGGAATCCATTTGACAATGTTAGTAATATTACAGTTCTGAGCCACACTCTTCTTCAGATGAGTGCTGTACATTCTAACAAAGTGGAGGGAGGCCCATTCTCGCTCATTCACTAGGCCTCATGTTTGAAAAGAGGTGCTTTGGACTGGCAAGCATATTCCAATGGGTGTTACAGAAGCCAGCTTTGCTCTCACAATAGGGGACTAGCATGGCCTCTCCAACTCTGTCGCTCTAGGGCTTTCTTTTTGCCCCACAAGTCCCGCACCAGGGGTCTTGGATTATTGATTCAGATTACAGGATCTTGGTCCGGGAACTCTTCCCTTTCTGGACTCTCCTACTTCCAAGCTATGAAGGTAAGGAGTTATTGAATCTGCCAAGAGTAAAAGAGAGATTAAGTATTTCATACAGTACTTCTTTCCCCGGTAAATAGGCACACAAATTGACAACAAACAACAGTTTATACATTGCAACCAAATGTTAACATTGATTTCGCATGACATACACAATTCAACTACATTATCTTTCTCTAATTTTGGTACATCCCTTATAAGTATGAATAGTTTTACTCCCTTTAAATGTGTGATATTCTCCATCCAGGTTTCCCTTCTTTCCTTTCATCCCTCAGATGGTTCCTGGGCTCTACCCAGACTGGGCCCTTCCATCAGTCATAGCGCCTGTCTGGGGAGACAGCTCTTCAACTGATTAATATGGACCCATTTCTCTACCATATGTTCTCCTTTAGGAGTGCGGCTCTTATAGGTGACAGGTGAGATTTTATCGACAATTTCAAAGGCAACGTGCCAAGAAGGGAGGAACTTCCAATCCTTGGTCTGGTTCCTTTGGAAATTGTACAGGTAGACCCTGTCTCCTACTTCATACTCCTTCTTGGTAGTTTATAGTATGTTTTTATCCCTTCTGCCAACTTTTCTAAATTGCGCTGAGCGTACGCAAAAGCGTTCTGAAGGTGTTTCTGTAAATTCTCAATGTACTCTTGGGCAGTGGGCGCATTGATCAGGGCCTGCTCTTGAGTTCTGTAGAGCAGATGCGAAGGTAACACCATTTTTCATCTAGTCATGAGCTCAAATGGAGACATTTGGTTGCAGAAGACGGCGTGGACCTGATGGCCATTAGGACACGCGGTAATTGGATGTCCCAACTTGGACCAGAGTCTGCCAAGAATGTCTTCAAGATGCCCACAGTAGTTTAATTGTATGTCTCAACTCCCCTGCTTGATGCTAGGCGGTATGCAATGTAGAATTTTCTTTTCACCCCTAATATCTCCACATATTGGTCATCACCTCACTGATAAAATTAGCTCCTCGGACCAACTCAATCCTTTAGGGAAGACCAAAACAAAAGACAATTTGATTGATCATTAATGCTGCAGCTGTCTCTGCCTTACAGTTCGGGCCAGAAGACATTCTACCCACTTGGTAAACAAGCATGTCATGGTCAACATGTAATTGTTTCCTCTAGAGGAGGGAATCACTGGCTGATGAAATTAACTTGCAAAGCGACAAAGGCAGTGTCATTCCCCTTTTCTGTAGGACAGCTCAGTGTGTGAGAGACCTTGGCTGAAACTGAGCACACGCAAGATACCTCTTTAAGTAGATGTTGAGGTCCTGGCCCATGTGTGGCCAATGTGCAAACTCACAGAAGATTTTTAATGTTGTATGAAACCCCCTATGACCAGCTGTGGTTGCGTCATGGGCGTGACTTAATATCAGGCTTCAGAATGAGGTAGGTACCACCCACTGGTCACATCCAGATATGGATCTCCATACCAACAAATGGTCTTGGATTTGGAACCATCTGGAAAACTTCATCAACACCCAGAGATCCTCCTTCCCGATATAATCGCATTCTGTCAGAGGAAAATTCATGGGGTCTTCAATATGTCGATAACATTTCCCAATAATTGGGTCCTCTTTTTGTGCAGTAATCAAATCGGCATCTGGGGTTTCTTTACTGCACCAGGTAGTTGAGAGTTCATTATTGGCATGGGTTTGGGACCTGGTGACAGCAGTGACCTGGTTTTCCCCCAACCGGGATTTGGTTTCTATGAGATCCTTGTGAATGACTGCGGTTTTGGCCAACTGGTCAGCCAAGTCAGTTTCAGTTTTGACTGGTCCCTCTATTTTTGAGTGACCTCTGATCTTTTCCCAGTAGATGGTCATCTCAGTAGAGGTCACTATATCATCAATTGATTTCATTAATTTCCCATGCATGGTTTATTATTTGCACACATCATTTCTCAATTTTTCCAATTAATCAGGTGTTCCGCAAACCCATTCCTTATATAATCTGCATCAGTGATTATTACTAGTTCTTTGAGTTGGTGTTGCATGACAGTGAGGATGGCTTGATGTACCGCATCAACTCTGCCACCTGACTACTTTGGGGACCTATTTTGTTCCCACCAGAGGGTTCTGGGACATCATTCCCCCAGGCATTCCCAATGGCAGCCTCTAATTATGTTTCCCAGTGAGTGTCAACACGGTAGGAGCACCCATCCACATAGACTGTGGGTACCCCCTGACAGGTGTCTTCCTCATAGAATTTGTGTGGAGAAGTAAGGTACGCCTCCATATTGTCATGAGTCCTTAGACTTTCGTCCTCGAGACAGTTTTCTTAAACACAGTCATGCAAGTCAGCCAATCCTTGCACTAGGGGACTCTTCTTGGTTTGGCCGTATCTGACCTCCACAGGGAAGCCTTGCATGGACAGAATCCAGGAAGTAATTCTGGAATTACTAACATTCCCTGCCCGCTTTCTGTCACTTTGTAGATACTGCAAGGCTTGGTGGGGAGTCTCAACAATGATGTGCTCCCCCTGGATGAATGGGTGGTAATTCCTCAATGCCCACACCGTTGCCTGGAGTGCCTTCTCGCAGTCATTGAATTTTTCCTCCACAGAGGACAAAGTCTTATTTCCGTACAAGATGACTTTGTTGACCTTGTCGTGCTTTTTGTATAACACCGCTGTTAAGCAAGTATCTGACAACAACGTCACCAAGAAGAACAAAGCCAAACAAGAGGCTTGGTAAAGGCTTCTCTTTAGCTGTTTTATTGCCTCTGACTGTTCTGGACTCCACACCCACTTGACCCTGGCCTTTAATAAATGGGACAAGGGTCGAGTGATCTCTGCTTAGTCTTCAATGGACTGTCTACTATAATTAGTGAGTCCCAAGAAGGCTTCTTAGTTCTCGCAGAGTTGTAGGGTTTTTAATTTCAAGAATGCTTCCACCTTCTTTTACCTGGGCACTGAGACCCCCCAGTGGTGATTTCATGATATGATATGGCATTTGTAACACACCTATACACAAGTGTTTCAAGCCCTAAGAAGTTCACGCGGGCGTTATACCACTGTGCCTTCTGAAAGGACAGTATTGCTCCGGCTTTCTGAAACTGGGTCAGAACATAGCGTATTTCAGCTATGTGTTCATCCACAGTTGAGCTCTTGATTAAGACATCATCTACATAGGCCAGGTTTCCCGTTTTGCCCAAATCGGACATGGCCTTTACGTAGGAAGATATTCAATTAATTGCTAGAGTTTATATATCCAACAGGGGTTTGGGTCCACGTGTATTGCTGCCCCCAAAGGTAAAGGCATTGCTGCGCCCCTCCCTTCTCTGCCCCCCTTCTATGCCTTTCCTCTCTTCTCCCCTGAAAAGGTTTCAAGACAAGTCCGATCTATGAAAACGTCTTCTAAACACGTTCTTCCTTGTTCTTTCAAAACTATCAAAGACCACATTCACACCCTCACCCCAGTGATGGCTGACCTCTGCAACCACTCTTTCACGTTGGGGACTTTCCCCTCCCCTTAAGCACTCTCTTGTTCACCCTCTTCCCAAGAAACCCACAGGCGACTCCTCCTTCCTCTCCTCTATCTCTCCACCTGCGGTGTTCCCCAGGGGTCTAACCTCTCTTGTTCAACCAATACCTGGGGCCTCTCACCCCTACCGCATTGCTGCTCTCTGCTACAATTTCCAGTGCTGTGCAGATGACACACAGCTCACCTTCAGGCTCCCCTGTGCCTCCTCTTTCCCTCTCTTATCCCGGATTGTCTGACTGCAATCCAGGAGTGTTGCACAACCAATGATCTCTGCCTGAATGCAAACAAGATGGAGATCCTTCTCATCGGCACACCCAAAACCCTTTTCACCATCACTCTCTGGCCTGCCTCCCTTGGAACTCCTCCTCTTGCTCCCACCTCCGAGGCTAAGAACCTCAGGGTTATCTTTGACTCCTCTCTCTCCTTCTGTCCTCATATTTCCCACATCTCTAAGAAGTCGGACTACCAACTGCATCTCCTCAAAGGTATTCTTCCTTTCCTCTCCTCCCCCAAAAGCTCACTGTTTCTACAGCTCTAGTTCTCTCTAGGCTTGACTACTGTAACAGCCTCCTTTTAAATCTGCCTGCCTCTACTCTCCGTCCTCTGCAACTCATCCAGAACAAGACTGCAAGACTTGTCCTTGGACTCAAGCCCAAGGATCGTATCTCTGCAGCACTGAAGTCTCTCCATTAGCCCCCATGCCTGCAATGATCTAGTTCAAGACCCTTTGCATTGTCCCCAAACCCAACTGGGGCCTGGGACCAAAATATTAGTATTTGTATTTGTATTTACTATAATTTATATAGCGCTTTACTCCAAAGCGCTTTACAAGAGGAACAAGCAAAACACAACAAGTATTACATAACAATTGTATCGAAATCAGAAAACAGTACAAGGAACAATTTACATTATTGATGTGGTTAAGTGCATTTGGAAATTGATAGGCTGAGAGAGGGAGTAGGAGGAGTAGTAGAATCAGAAGTAAGAGAGGAAGCAAAAAGGTGTGAGGGGAGAGAATGGAAGAGATAAGATTTTAGAGAAGTGCGGAATGAAGGGCAGGAGGGAATAGAGCAGATGGGGAGGGGTAGGCGGTTCCCATGGAAAGGAGCCAGTAGTTGAAAGGAGCAGAAGCAAGAAGGGGCGCAGGGTGGAGGAAGAGGAGAGAGAAGAAAAAGATCAGCAGAGCGGAGTGAAGGCCAGCGTTCCATTCTGAAGTATCTTCCTACTGGAGTACTGTGTGGTGCTCATTTATTGACCTCGGAATGTTGATGAGGCTGAGTTTGGACCTGTCAGGATTCAAACATGCGTCAGCAGGCTCTGCACGGATACCAAAGCGAGCGCTCTACTCACTGTGCTATTTGACAAGCTATCCACAATATTCGAATGTTGTTGTGTTCTAGGTCAACTAGGGGTGTTTGATGAAATGTAACCCTTGTTGTTGGAGATGATAATTGAAATTTATAGAGACGTCCTTGTCTTTGAGGTTCTGTCCTCGCTTAATTTTTAGGGAATTATAAATTGTCACCCCCATCCCCGCCACCCCCGCCTTGGATAGTAACCTCTTCTCCCACTTAAACTTCGAACGCATACAGCAGCAATTGAGCTGACTGGAATGCTTTCTCTGTGTTGTCAATGCCCATGGGGTTACCCCGCAGTCGGGATGAGGCTTTATTATTAATTAGGTCCAAAATATTTGCGAATCGAGTGAGAATGTCACTACCTAAGTAAAAAGGTAGTGGGGACATCTTTCACAACCCAACAATTATACTTGTTAGGGATGTGGCCATGATGGGTGAAGTGCTAGAGTGGAGGCAGAGGAAGTGAGGGACAGAGGCAGGTTAGAGACAAGGGGAAAAAAGTTAGGAAGATGAGAGGTAGGTTAAGAGGGTAACACAGAGGTGGGGAGGTAGGGCAGTTGCACAGTTAACTAGTCGGTATAGCTGGACAGTTATATGCTTATATAGGTAGAATACCTTGACAGTAATAAGGTGACCTAGTTCACATAGGGGACCGTTGCACGGTTTAATAGTGTTCTATAGCTAGAGAGCCACACTTTCAATCAGTTAGTAACAGTGAGTGAATGCACACATGTATGTAGGTTTTTTTGTATTGCGCTGAATACCCCCTTCAGGCCATTTCAAAGCACTATGTTTGGGGGGAGTGGGGAGAATACTTGGACGGGGAGGGGGACTGGTGGGCCTGTAAACTTGCAGAGTTCTCTCAGTCACATGGTGACAGGGCCAGGAGTGTACATTGGGTTTAGCTCTAGTCCCAGACCCGGATCTGGGAAGCTGCCTGCAGGGGACACATAAAAGCAGCTTTGACGGGAACAGCTGGAGGCGGTGCAATAAACAGGGTGAGATCAGCATTGTGCTTCGTTTTATGAGAGAACAGAGGAAAGGAATGCTGGGGTGGAGAGTGAAATGTTACCAGGGGAGTCCGGGCCTGGGAGTTGCTATTTTCTGTCAGCCACCTCCCTCGTTCCTTCACAGCTCCCTTTTTACCACTTTAACAGCGCACACACACCGTGTGCTGAGTCATCTCTGGGCGCTTGAACCTCATTTGCTATTACTCCAACTCTTGAATTTACAAATGAACTAACCCAGATGAACAAAGCACTGGTTCACCCATGATAGCACTTGAACCTGTAAGTTATTTTATGTTAATATGCTTTTATACTGCACCAAATCACCAAAGTAGTAGTTTCAGAGTGACTAGGCTTGTTCGTGGAGCAGAGATCAGGGTCAGCGCCCGGGATATCTTGGCCTTAGTCTGCAAGAGGAATGAAAATGAGCACGGTGAAGATAGGAAGATGGGAAAGTGGGAAGAAAATGCAGAACACAGGGAGGGAGGCCTTTCCCTCTGATCACTCCATTGCTCCGTTAACGTCCCCAATCCCTCTGCCCTCTACTTCTCTGTCCTCTTCAGTGACCAAGAGTGCAATCTGGTGGGACTCTCTTGCCCCGCACCTTGATGATGTGAGGGCCCCCTCCCCAACCACTGTTCATGCCTCCTCTGTAGACTGTGATTTTTCTGACTTTCACTTTGCACTTTTCACTCCTTTGCACCAGCCGTCTCCTGCCCTCAGATTCTGGATGCGAGGGATGCAGCGGGGGGATGTTGTGCGATGTTGTGGGTGCAGGCCAGTCCTATTGGGTGAGCAATAGTTATGCAAAAAGAAGGAGATCTTGTGTCCGTAGATGTTGTGATCATTGGGTTGTCAGATTGTGAGAATTTTACATTGATACCAGAGACATCATTTGGGAGTAGCCAGGGGTTGCAGCTGCGACCCCTGTGGTCTCACTTGCTACCCCTGCGGTCTTCCTTGCTAAACCTTTTATAAGACGGAAGCTCCTGGACTGTGGCCAGCGCCGGGTGGCTCTTTTTTCTGGAGTGGCTGGCTTTCTTGTTCAGGCATCTTAAAAAACAGGGGGGTTCCACTAGCGTAACACTTTCAACAGTGACCCTAAATTAGAAAGAATAGGAATAATAAATATTTTTTTTTCTGGGATTCTATACAATAATTGCTAGACACTCTAAAGTTTTATTTCAGGCACACTTCAGCGGGCGAGTCACTGATTTAGTTTGTTCTTAAACCCACAATGCAGACAAAGGGCCTCATTACACAGTAGGCGGTGGACCAAGGAGCTATTAGCACCTTGGTCCATGCCAGTAAAATGCCGGCAGCGCCTTGGAGGAAAGGGGAATTACCGCCCTATTCCAAGGTTGGCGGGGCGGTAATTCCCCCTTCCCCCATTGCCCTTCCCCATTCCCATTTTTGCCCCATAGGGCATAATGGGAATGGGGAAGGTGCTAATTACGGCACCGCAAATTGCAGTACCGTAATTAGCACCAAGGTCCCTTTGCGGGTTGGTTTTTAACGACTGCTAAAAAGCAGGCGTTAAAGTACCAACCCGCAAAGTGACCTCGTAGTAAGGCGGTAAGAGTTAACGGTCACCGGTACCATTACCGGTGACCGTTAACCCTTACCACCTTCCGTGTAATGAGGCCCAAAGTCTTTAAAAAAGCCTTGAGAGTAGAATAAGCATCCATATCGGACTACAGGGCCTCATTAGGAGTTTGGAGGTAGCCATGCCGTTCTTAGCAGCATGGCTACCCCCAAACCGGGTACCGGATCCGGGTCCCAAACATAGGGAATTACCGGGCCATGCCGACTTTAGTGGGCCCGGTAATTCCCATTCTCAGGACCCAGACCCGGTTCATCCCCATTCCCATTTGAGCCCCCATAGGGCTCAATGGGAATGGGGAGGATGTGACGGCCTGGAATGAACGGTGCCGGTCCCTTACCGGCACCGTTCATTCCGCGGCCGCCTACAATGTAATGAGGCCCTATGTTTTTTGCTTTTCTCAAGTTGCAGTTATAGCATGGTTTTTTTCTGTCGTTATCTCTGTTACGATCATCACAAGACATTCGACCTTGGTGTCCCTCGGCCACTTGACAAAATAGCTGTGCCTGAGTGTAGAAATGTTTGACCATAGCACATCAAGTGGCCCTTGATTTCATTGTGCCACAATTAATGCTTTGTTGTGATGTGTCTATCTTTCCTATCTCCCTGGCATTCTGTTCACAATGTTTGTTTGCATGTATGAGGTAATGAGTGCCCAGAGTACGGGATGCAGTGTGAGTGCACTGCTTTCCCTGTGCTAATGTAAATTCTTTAATACAGTTATGAACCCTCCCAATGATATTTTGCCAACCTATGAAGCCTGAAAAGTAGATCCATGCAGGCTTGACATGTGGCCAACTTTGAACCAGACCTGCAGATGAACTGGCCTGCTGTTAAATCCTTGTTACCAGTTTAATGGTATCCACTATTGAGTGTAATTTGTTTTCTGACTTTGAGAACATTCAGACATGCAATTGCTCATTTTGCTATAGCTGGTACGATGGCATTCGCCTGTAAGATAGCTCAGTAGGTTGAACAGTCGCTGCTGCAATGTGTGTGTGATCTGCAGGTTGCAGGTTTGATTCCCGGCAAGGTCAACTCAGCCTGTCATCCTTCTGAGGTTGATAAATGAGTACCAACACAGGTTGGGTGATATTTTATGTATATTTGCTCTTCTAGTAACCCCCCCACTCACGCCCCACTACCCACTACAGTAGTGTGGTCCTACCCGGGACAGTCACATTGACGTCCTACTTTGTGGCCTTACTCACATTAACCCTAAAGCATAGGTCCCTCCTGCAATTCTTACACCTATTTGCACAGCAGACGCATTAACCCACTGAGCTGCAGTGACAAAGCATGATTTCATATTGCGCCTCACACCGGATGCCTCACACTTTTTTTTTTTTAGTTTTTTTTTTCCTCCAAGTATAATAAATTCTTAGTTTTTATATAGCAACATCTATTTGCGTGAAATATGGTACAATGTAAAACATCACAGAATTCAAAGTATTTGATCATACAGAAAAACACAAGAACATAGACAATAGGTCAATACAGTTGCTTGTGCATTAAACAGAGTGCAAATCATCTACTGTCAGTATATGGCAACAAACACAAGTGAACAATTAGAACAAAAAAAACAACAACAGGTCTTTTTTCGGACAGTGTCAATACACTGGTAACACTGTGGTTAAAAAGGTGCGTCTACACTGGGGTGTTTCAGCCGTCTATAGGGGCTAGATATGCCTCATGTCTGATACGGCCTTCTTCAGGACGGGGGACTGTATGAGCTGGATGTTCATGAAGTTCTGTGGTAAAGAAATGGCCACAGGTGTTCTAATGGAAAAGATTTCTCATCTGTGAAGGTCACAATGGACTCCTCTAAATGGGGCTGTGAAATTCCGGGTGCGGTATATGCTGATCTCGAGGGATTTTTGATGTCCCCTGTAAAGGTATGTGCGCTCGCAAGCTGTATGCGGCGCGAGATGTGCTCTGCAGGAAATGCTGAGTCACAGTGTATGGCGCGATGTTTCTACTCAATCTGGTTATTTATTTATTTATTTTTAAACATATTTTTTATTATTTTCATAGATAGTACAGAAGTAAACAATCCCCAACCTTCCCATTTCACCCCCCCCCCCACCTACCCCGTTCGGAAGAGAAGTTCATGTTCAAATGTCCTCGGGATCGATTAAGAAGTGAAAAAGTCCATAATTTTTATGGAGTGCGGGCACCACTGTGCCATATAGTCTGATTGGAGATATTCTAGTACTCCTCCCCATTCTTTTGTGAAGGAGCCTTGTGTTCCTTGGAGATTGTGAGTTATCTTTTCCATGGCCATTTGGGACCAGACCTTATATAACCATGTGTATAGCAATGGTGGATCTTTCTTCTTCCATCCCTGTGCTATCGTGGCCCAGGCCGCTATGACTAGGCCCAAGAGACTCCTCCATTGCGCCTTAGTGAGTGTTTTGGCATGATGCCCTTTGAGTCCGCAAAGCCAGATTTTCTCTGTAAATCGTTCCGCTTCTGGATATATCTTTTTTAGTTCGGATATTACTTCTGTCCAGAAGCCTTTGACCTTTGGGCAGTCCCACCAGATGTGTCTCCACATGCCTGCGTCAGTGCAACCTCTCCAGCAGCGGTTTGGTGTGTGTGGGAACATGCTAGTTAGCCTCTCTGGGGTGTAGTGCCATTGTGTAATATTTTTAATCCACATTTCTCTGGTTTGGGCAGCTTGGGTTAATTTGGGGATATCGGCCCATAGCGACTGCCACTGTTGTACTGTGATGTCTTCTCCCAGTGTCTTTTCCCATTTTTTCATGTCTTCCTCCTGTGTATTTATGAATTTGTAGAGAGTGGAGACTAGTTTTCTGTCTCCTGAGTTGGTAAGGAGAAACCTTTCAAAGGCGGTAAGTTCCCTCGTCGCTGCGTGTGTAATCTCGGGTGAGGACAGCCAGTGTTTGAACTGTTCATATTTATATCTGTCCGCATTTGTGAGGTTCCATAATGTTTTGCAGTCGGCGAAGGATCTCATCTCCTTGTCCACGAACATCTTCCCAATTTTCCTACAACCAGCTTCCTCACAGTTCTCGTATGCGCCGTGCTCTGTCCCTGGTGGGAATTGCGGATTCCTGCAAATTGGAGTGAACGGGGCCGTAGCAGTGGCAATGTTCCCTTTCCGTGTCTGCTCATCCCAGGCATTCAAAGTGGCCTTCATGATCTCGCTGATGTGCAGGTTTGGGTGCCTATGTTGCTTTGATTTCCATAAAAGGTCCTCCAGTGGTGTTCTTGCGACCGCCCTGTCCTGGGTCACCCAGATTGTGCACTGATTGTCTCCCAGCCATTCTTTTAGGATCCATAGTTGCGCCGCTTGCTAGTAGTTCTTAAAGTGAGGGAGCGCTAGGCCCCCCTCCTTGATGTTGGACGTGAGAACTGATCTGGCTACTCTGGGGGGTTTCCTGTTCCATATGAATGACGAGACCGACTTTGCCAATGCTCTGAAAAAGGAATCTGGGATCACGATCGGGAGGGATTGGAAGTGATACAGTAGTTTAGGGAGGATGTTCATTCTTATCGATTGGATTCTTCCCCACCAAGAGATATTTAGGGGACACCACCACTCTAGATCTTTTTGTATTCCCGCCAGGAGTTGGGGGTAATTTCTTTTATATAGTGCCTCTACCTTCTGTGTGAGAGTTATACCCAGATATTTTATGCCTTCCTCTGCGACTTTTAAGCCAAATTGCCCTGCTTCGCTGTTCAGTGTTTCTCTGTTCCTGGATAGGATTCAAATTTCTGACTTTTATTTGTTTTATTTTTAGGCCCGATATGTTCCCGAATGACTCAAGTAGGTGGATTGCCGCGGGGATGGACTGGGATGGGTGTTCAAGTGCCAATAACATGTCATCTGCATAGGCAATTACCTTATGTTGTTTACCCGCCATCTCGATCCCCCTGATTTGGTCCGATTCCCTGATTTTAATTAGTAGTGGTTCTAGGAACAGCGCATATAGGAGCGGTGATAGCGGGCAGCCTTGTTTCGTTCCCCTAGAGATTTCCACCCTCTCTGTGACCACCCCGTTTACCGCTATTCTTGCCGATGGGGAGGAGTAGTTGGCCTTGATCATATTAATATATTGGTTCCCGAATCCCATATGTGCCATGGTTTTGAAAAGCATTGACCACTCTACCCGGTCAAATGCCTTTTCTGCATCTAAAGATAGTAGTACTGCATGGGTGAGGGATATGCTAATTTTTTCTGTTAGATGAACTAACCTTCTTGTGTTGTCGTGTGTCTGCCTCCCTGGTATGAATCCCGATTGATCCGGTTTAATTAAGGAGGGAAACAGCGGGGAAAGCCTGGCTGCCAGGATTTTTGTGTATATTTTTTAGTCTAGATTGATCAGGGCAATCGGTCTGTATGAGCCTGGGAGGGTGGGATCTTTCCCTTGTTTGTGGAACACCAATATTTTTGCCTCATTCATGGATGGGGTAACATTCCCACTATCTCTAAAGGTGTTTAGCAGTCTAGTGAGGAAGGGGGTGAGGAGGTCTTCATATTTTTTGTAGAATGGGGCTGTGAAGCCATCCGGGAAGATGAGTGGAAGATCTTTCATTGCCTTCTTCACTTCACTTTCCGTTATCTGGGCCTCAAGTTCCGTTCTGGTCTTTTCTGGTATTTTTTGAAAGGGGATCGATGTCAGAAATCTGTTTTGGTCTGCCTCTTCAGGGTGTTCAGTAGCATAGAGATTCTGATAGAATTCCCTGAACGTGTCCCCAATATCTTCGGTGCGCGTCAGGGCATCTCCTTATGCGTTTTTAATGTTCCGGATGGTCATTGTTTTTCGCTTTGACGAGAGTAATCGGGCAAGATATTGGTCTTCCTTATTAGCTTTTATGTAGTATCTTTGTTTGAGGTATAGGAGAGATCTCTGGGCTTTCTTGCTACGGAGGAGTTCAAGTTGCCCCTCTTTGTGTTTAAGCGTCCTTTTTAAGTTCCTGGTGGGGTTTACCAATAGTTCTTCCCGGATTTTGGACATCTTCCTTTCCAGTTCAGTTTCCCACTGCTGTGTTTGTTTATCCCTAGTTGCTTTGAGGGCTATTAAGTGGCCCCTGATTACTGCCTTGAACACCTCCCACACCGTACGCAGGGCAATCTCCCCTGTATCGTTGTGTTCGAAGAATTCGGTGATCTTGTCCCTAATGGATTCTCCTATCACTGGTTCTGACAGTATCTCCTGTGGCAGTTGCCATCTCCAAATTCCTTTCTCTTTCCTTGGGGTCGACAGATCCATCCAGAGGGGTGCGTGGTCTGACAGAGAGATGGGTCCCAGCTCCATGTCTTGTATTTTACCCAAGTTCCCCACTGACACCCAGAAGTAGTCAATTCTTGACATCGTATTGTGGACGTGTGAGTAATATGTGTATCCCTTGGTTTGTCCTTTGTATTCTCTCCATGCATCGCACAATGCCATACCCTCCATCCGCCGTTTAAGTCGTTCCGATGGGGGGGCCTTGGTGGTGGGGCCCACCCGCACTCCGGTCATTCTGAGGGTGCCAGGCCATATTAAAGTCCCCTCCAATGATTATTTCACCTTTCGCATACTCCTCAAGCCTCCCCATCGTGTCTCTCAGGAAGCCATCTTGGCCCGTGTTTTGGGCATAAATGGAAGCCAGTGTCAGTGTGGTGTTGTGCAGTTTGATATTGGTGAAAGCGAATCTTCCTTCTTTGTCAGAGTGTTTGTCGATCAGGCTTGCTTCCAGACCAACCTTAACTGCGATCATCACCCCCGCCCTCTTCTCCACTGCGTTGGATTGTGCCATTATATCATAGCCTCTGAGGCGAATTTTCCCCCTATCCTGTGCTTTGATGTGTGTCTCCTGGAGAAGTAGCACTTCAGCCTTTTCCTTCCTTAACATGTACTCTACTTTTTTCCGTTTCACGAGGGAGTTCAGGCCCCTTACATTTAAGGTTACGAATCTTATCTTCCCCATTTCAGTTGTCCTTTCTGGGTGCTCCTTTTGCCCGAGTTAGATATTCCCCACTCTCTTCCGGAACGACCCCCGTCCCCCCTCCCCCCGCAAACTGTAAGATTGTCCCCCAACCTTTAACTTTATTCCAAATTGTGCTCCCGAGGAGGGCCAGGGTACCTAAGGTAGCTCTGGCGTTCCGCCTATCGCTCCCTGCCCTCTGTGGACTCGAGGCTAACTTTGCGGGGAGTCCTAAACCCTGCGTCATCCCTTGGCCTCGATGTGAGTCATTCTAGTTCCACACCGGGCCTATTGAGTCTGTTCAGTACGAATTCCATAATTGGGTACTGTTCCGCAAAGCATGTTCAGCCTCTGGGCACCGATTCTCTTGAGCTGTAGATTCATGTCCTTTAGCTTGTTTTATTTGACTCTTCATTTCCCCTTCCTTGTTGTTTCCTTTTCTGGCAGACCCTTTCCCATCCCCCTGGTCTGCTCTGCTGCTCCCCCTTCTTTTTCCCATTTTTGGTCGATGGCTCATCTGTCTGGATATCCATGATGCCCAGCCCCTCTTCCATGGTTGTCACCCTCCTTTGCTGACCCTCCCAGTCAAACAGTAGGCCGAAAGGGAATCAGCAGGCCCCTCCTAGGGCCACCGCTCAAGCGAACACCGCACAACCATCGAACAGAGAGGGGAAGACACGGACGAGATTTGCGGCGGTGATCATCTGTGGGAATTATGTCTAGAGCGAAAGTGAAGGGAGGGGGAACCCAACAGAACCAGCAATCCGCTAAGCAGGACTCCAGCCTTATACAGATGTGGGCAGCGAAGACCCCAGTATCGACGAGAAGTAGGCCCCTGGAAGCCATGCCGACAACGTCGGAAGAAGACCACATCGCCTCCAGCGACCTACCCCCAACTAAAGAAGATATGCACTCCTGGTTTAAAGAGCTACAAGATAAGATCATGTCGACAGTTCAGGACCAATTCGCCGCAATCAAACACGACATGCAGCAGGCAATCCATGATGTTAAACACGGCATTGCGAACCTGGAAGAAAGGACTGATACCCTAGAAAAAATAGTGCAAAACGCCGAAGAAGAGGCTCTACAAAACAGCGAAACTCAAGAGCACCTCGTCCGTTTGACCCACAATCTGGAAATACAGTGCAAGGACCTAGAAAACAGGTCCCGCAGATCGAACATACGCATTAAAAATATACCAGAATTGGTCACGGACAGGGACCTAAGGAAAGCGGTGAGGAGGTCTTCAGGGATATCATAGAAGCACAAGACTCGGAGGCAGTGGGGATAGACCATATCCATAGATTGGGCCCAAAACGCACAGGGACACCAGGGGAGAGACCCAGAGACGTGTTGGCTGCTCAGGATTTGAGCCAGGAAAGTGCCAGTTGGGCCATATCAGATGCAAGCGCTTAACCCCTGAGCTACTGTAGCAACTCTAATCATGTCAGACCAACTAGTCCATACGTTTTATTTCCCACGGGACAGCTGGTCCTGCGTCATTGATACCAGCATCAATGTGGACACCCTGGACCACTAGAGACCATGTGCTCTGCCAGATACCCAGCTGTGTGCCAGGGTACTAGCGGCAGCCCCCAATAGTGGCAGCAGGGAGCTATACAAGACTGTGGGGACGTCACGTGATCGCGGGATATAACGAGATCTCGCGAGCCCACGCTCGGCGAGAGAACGTTGGGAGAACGTAGCCACCAGAGTTGGCGGAACGCCAGACTAAGAGGTCTGCAGAAAGCTAGGCTCCTGATAAGGAGCCACCATAACTGAGGCCCAGAGAAGCCTATACAGTCCAGCTTCCAGGGCATAAATCCAATGCCACAGGAGGCCACATGCGGGCCCTGGAAGATTACAGCGTGCCATCCATGTGCACACCCTGCCTCCAGTGAAGTAACTGGGAGGCCCAGACTGGAACTGTGAGTAACTCCCCTGCCCTGCTCAAGGCCAAGGTATGCCCACCAGTTTGTCTTGTTAATAAATACAGTTAGAACCCATCCAAGCGTCCTGTCATCCTCAGAGGCCACTACAAAGACCACTTACATTACATATGATTGCAACATCACTTCCCATTGGACAGGGACAGAGAGAGATGAGACGTAAAGATAGGCAGAGAGAGGGAGGGAGAAAGAGAGGCAGAGGGAGGCAGCTAGAGAGAGAGAATGAGGCAGGAAGAGAGGGAGAGAAAGAGAGAAAGAGAGGTAGAGAGAGGGGCTAGAGAGGGAGACACAGAGAAAAAAGAGTTAGGAAGAGAGGGAGAGAGACGAAGAGAGACAGAGAGATGGGGCTAGGGAGGGAGAGAAAGAGGCAGGAAAAGAGGGAGAGAGAGAAAGAGAGGCAGAGAGAGGGGGTAGTGAGGGAGAGAGAAAGAGGAAGGGAAAGAGAGGCAGAGAGAGTGGGCTAGAGAGGGAGAGAGAGATAGAGAGAAAGAACGGGAGAGAGAGAGGGGACTTGTGTTGATGGCCTGTCAGTTAGTCAATATTGATTAGAAGGTGCCAACCAATCCCCATTCTCAAAGTTGTGCCACCCAGTACATGTTGCAGTAGCCAATAGTTTATATAGTAAATGATGTATTTCGTTGTTATCATTTTTGGGGTGGTCCCAGGAGGAACTACCCGATAAACAATGATCCAGTCATAGTACTAATCCCTGTATGTTCCATTTATAGTTTATTCCCCATAACCTATCCCCGAACCCCGTAGGTTTTGTGTGCGATAACATCAGCAATGACACATTTTGGAGACAGAGAAAAGGGGCTAGAGAGGGAGACAGAGAGAGAAAGAGGCAGGAAGAGAAGGAG
Organism: Ambystoma mexicanum; assembly: GCF_040938575.1. Classification (NCBI taxonomy): domain Eukaryota; kingdom Metazoa; phylum Chordata; class Amphibia; order Caudata; family Ambystomatidae; genus Ambystoma; species Ambystoma mexicanum. The sequence goes on along the minus strand of NC_090922.1, from coordinate 1,499,515,073 downwards.
AGAGAGGAAGAGAGACAGAGAGAGGGGCTAGAGAGGAAGAGAGAAAGAGGACTGAGAAGTGGAGAAAAAGAATCTAAAGAAATAAAGAACAAGGGTAGAGAACTCCCATGACCAGGAATGGACTGGGCCGTGGAGAAAATAATCAAAAGAAGGAAAGAGAAGGGGACAGAACTCTCCTGCCCAAGAATGGACTGGGCAGGGGAGGAAAACATCTCAAGAAGAAAAGAAAAGAGGGTCATGACCTTCTGCCCAGGAGTTGGCTGAGCAGGGGAGAATGGAATATAAAGAAGGAAAGAGCAAGGGGACAGAACCCCCATGTTAAAGAATGGAGTAGGCAGTGGAAAAAAGAGTCTTTAGAATAGTTTGAAAAAGAAAAAAGAAACATTAGAAAAAGACAGTTGGAAAAGAAGCAGAAAAGAAAGAAGAGGCAGGGAAGTGAGGAAAAAAGAAAAAGACTTACCCCAGGCATTGGGGCATGGTCCGGCATGCATAGATTAATCTGCAGGGGTTGAGCAATTGTATGGTACTATTGTTAAAGAACCACACAGTGATCTCATACATTGACATCAAGATACAATAATATACATTGTGGGCAGTTGATTTGTGTTACAAGTTAAATAACATGACTTGGAAAGTAATATACAGTCATATACAGAGTTCTATACAAGTGTGGCAATAGTTTCTAGGAAGAGAAGTACGAAGAAAAAAAACCTAGTGTTACATATCTATGCGTAGGTCCTTTGAAGGTACGTAGTGTGAACATAGATATATATTTATATAATGTCATCCTAGGTGTGGAGTCAATACTGGAGTAACATCCTTAGTTAAGCTGGGAGAAGAGCCAAGATTTGACCTTGTTTCTGAAGGACAGGAAGGATGTTTCGACTCTTAGTGCAGGGTACAGAGAGTTCCAAGTCTTAGCTGGCCAACACTGGGAAGCTGGACCCACCTGCTTTATGCAGTTTGAATTTTGGAATCTTAAGGCAGTGAAGGAAGTTAGCTCTGGTGAGTCTGGAGGATTATTTTCTAGAAAATATATCGACCAAGTATTTTAATAAGTTGGTTCATATTATTGTATCCTACTACTGTACCCCTTGTTGAACAATGCTTTGTCACTTCACAGCGATTCTTATGCTCTATTAAGCCCAAACTATACATGCACAGCTTTTATTGTAGTTTTGGAACTTTGAGGATGTCATTTCATAGAGAAATGATGTTGATTGGATATGTTAGAGATGACTGAGGCTGTGCCTGGGTGTGGCCTGAACGAGAGTTTACCAGGTGACTGAGGGGGAGTATGATGAGACACAGTCCAGAGACAGGGGCTATGGAAAATATAAAAAATAGGAAATACATTACATTTCTTAAGACAGGTCGAAGGAGCACTTATATTTGTATTTCTGCTCTCATGTTTACCTTTATCTGGAGAGGTGGTCTGGGTGTCAGAGGGGGAAGGTCAGCGAGGGGGTTAGGAGCAGCCCCTTCCCTGATAAGCATGTTGGGCATGAGTCAAGTCTTGACCAATTCCATTGATAGGTTGACTTGGACGTTTTGGGGGAAGAGTATTCCAAAAGATGGGTGACAGTAGTGATAAGGAGTGGAAGCTGGAGGAGGTGCATAGAGTTGGCCGAGGATGGATAGGTGGGGGAGAGAGGATGATTGAAGAGCCATAGAGGGAGAGTATGAAGTGATGATGCCAGCAAGGTGATGGGGGACATACATGACATACCCATTCCTTTCTTGGATGCCGCATCGACATTCCTCAATAGTGGCCAGACCCTACCACACAACCATCTCTTGAGCTCACAATCCGCACTGTACTCATGCACTCATGGACTCTCTTGCTGCTGCCAAAGTCAGAGCTGGGGTCGGTGCCACCGGATGCTGCATCATTATGATCCCCATGAAAGGTCACACCCGGCAGCAAATGATAACAAAGCAGTGTTTGATGATATCCATGTACTTATGGACTGCACACTACTGACTCCAGCAGCTGCCTTCTCCAGCAACACCTCTACCTGGATACAATCTTTCCTGTCCGTCCGCACCACCAGGGTCTTTGCACCCTCTGCCTCTGCGGATCCGATTCCCATCAACTGCGGCGTACCACAAGGATCGTGCGTTTCTCTAACGCTTTACAACATCTTTACTAAGCTCCTCTTCGACCGCCTTGACAACCTGGGTGTCACATATACCAACTATGCTGATGACACCCAGGTCCTCATCACTCTCTTAGGGTGCTATGAAGATGATTGTAAAATAATCAACGAGATCTACCTGGAAATCTACCAGGCGTGGATGGCAGAACACTGCCTTTGCCTCAGTGACAATAAAACAGAGCTTTTGATCGTTGGATCCCAAAACCGCCTGAACAAACTAGACCCCTGCTATGCCTCCATCAACATCAATGGTAACCCAATCAAAGTGGCCAAAGAGATGAAAACTCTGGGAGTATACCTTGACTCTGCACTGTCCCTCAAGAAGCAGGTGAACACAACTGCATCCTCTACGGCTTACAATAACAAATTAATTAATGCCTGCAAGCAATTCCTTTTACCTAGTAGTTGCATCACACTAGCAAGGGCCCTAGTGTTACCCAAGATCGACTACTGCAACACTCTCCTAGGCACATCCGAAGGGAACCTCAACAAATGCCAGGTCCTTCAAAATAATGCCCTACGAGCCGCTTTAAGTATACCAAGAACCGTGCATATCTCCAGCTTCGGAAACAACGGCCACTGGCTCCCTGTTCGGGACAGAATCGCTCTTCGCACACTGGCCATCACCCACAAGTGCGTATCAAACACCGCCCCAAAATACCTAGCTGTTAAATTCAACATACACCAACCAGCCAGACCTACCTGGACCATCTACACACATTGCCTAACCGTGCCAAGATTCCAACTGAAAAGAGCTGGGGGCGCAAGCTTCCCAGTGCTAGTTGCCAAACAATGGAATACCCTCCCCCTCAGCCTCAGGACGGAATCAGCATTCTGGACCTTCAGAGCAAAAGTCAAAAGCTGGCTCTTAGGGAAGCTCCCTACTTGCTCACTCCCTGACACTGCCATGATACCCGTCCCAATGTAATCAGCCCTGACACTGCCTCCAATGGCTCCCCTCTTCGACCATATACTGTAACCCCTGGTCACCCTGCACTTATATCCGTTGTCGTATTCTCCCTATGTATATTCAATTTGTCCCAATTCACCTTGTAAAAACCTCCTGTATAATTCTCCTGTTTCTCTCGTAACTCTTGTAAAACCACCTGTATTATCTGCAAAGTCATGCTTGTATAACCTTGTAACCTCTGTATAAGCTTGAAGCGCCCAGTTACCTGAGGGTTCGGTGCGCTGTACAAATAAAGAACTAAACTAAACTGACAAGCTAGCCCTTCAGCCATCCACATTGGATGGATTGCCTGGAAAATGAAGGAAGGTAAGTGAATTGAACACTTGCATCAGAGATTTGTTTCGAATTTGGATAGGGTCATCCCCACACTTACTTCTTATGGAGTCAATAAATGGAGTACTTCTAAACAGAATAATACCAGCTGTTATAAAAATGCTTAGAAGCCCAAGGAACCCTGTATGAGGGACTACATCAAATATGTTATTTTATTAGAGATGGAAATTGAAATGTGACATGTGAAATCTTTGAAAGATCCCACACGGTAGTTTGGGGGTTTCTGTCATATCCGCACTGGGCTACGGCGCTTCAGGCAATGAGGGCTGCTTCGCTGGTGGCTGCCATGGTGCTTGAACACCTGATGGTGGGACATAAACCACAAGCCCCAGCATTCCCAGTTATCCTGATGTCATCCTGTGGCTCGGCACATGGACAATCAAGCGCAGAGGACATGCTGCTCATCACCATCGTGGAAGGAGAGCAACCTCATCACAGAAGATGTGACCTCCTTAACCGACAAACGCCAGTGAGCAGCATTTTTATTCCACTATCTGTATGGTCCTGGGTCAGGACATTGGCGTGTCTTCTCCTAATTGCCTTTGGACCCCCTTCTTGCTCTTTATAGGTTTCTCCCTGGTAATTTACCTGATTATTTTTCACCCATTCAATTGATTTGGATCTTGGAATATTGTTACAGATTGTTGCCCCTATCCTTTGGAGCTTATTTTGGAATATTTGCTCTGGACCCATAGAACAGATTGGTGCCCCAGACTATTCCATCTAACTTAAATGGACATGTATTGCATAAACATTCCATACTTGTTCCTCCAGTATCTAAAGGTAGTCCAGGGAAGGAGGGTGGCATTTTGAATTTGGAACTGCCTATCAGTAAACCTTGTCTCTCCCGCCCCTGCAGTCTTGGGATAAGTAGTGTGGCATACCTCTGCCTTTTCACTGGACTACTCCCCTTAAAGTAGTTTATAGGGATATATTCTGGGAAAAGCCTACAACCCTCCACAGTGTTCCCAGTCTCCTTCTGAAGGAACATGATAGTAACGATGAGAAAGCCTTCTATGAGGCACGGGTGAACCTGAAGTCTTTGCATAAAGTATATTTAACTGTGCTCGGCAGAGTGGATAAACACATTTAGGAGTTTAATACAACACATCATGCACTCACATGGCCTAGTAGGATTGTTGCTTGTCTTCCCTCTGTTCCTCCTCACTTGCCTCGTCGCGCCTTGAAACACTTGTGTATAGGTGCGTTATAAATGCCATATCATATCAGTGCCTTTCAGCGCTATTTCCACCCAACCGTGAGGGATATAAACAGATGGGAATTTGACCCTTGATAATACAGTAATTCTAGTGATATAACTTGAAGGTACTACTAAATTTAGAATATCGGTACAGTTCAGAGGATATGGAGGCTTCAACAATTAGGAATCTGTGGTATGGCAGACTGCAGTTGCAACCTCCTAACGGAGAGTGGGGAGTCCTTCCTTTTAGTCAAAGAAAAGATTTGTTGACAAGGAAAGTATTTAGATTTTTGTAGAACACTGGTGGCCGTCTGGACATCTCAGAAAAAGTTATGTTAATTCTGCAGTGTTGTACCCAATACATATGTACATGGGTGCTTCTTTAGTAGAATTGAAAGCAAAGTGGAAAGGTTTATATTTTCTGGTTAATGAACCTAGCTACGTCGGAAGAGTTGGAAGAAGTCGGGCAAAAAGGTGCCTGATCAGACCTATTCTGTCATGCTATCAAAAGGATCTAATTGCCAACTCAAGCAAGCCATACCTCCTAAAATTCTCCGTATCATATGTTAAAGAAAAAGATAAAACTGTAACCAATATCTGGAGTTTGCTTGAAGTTAACTCCCCATCAGTTCATTAAGCAACTTGTGGAAACATTTAGAGCAAAGATGATGGCCTAAAATAAACTGATGACAAAAAATGTCCATCAGAGTTAAAGGCATTGCCCGAAGGAGATTGTTCTCAGTTGATTGTGTATTTTGGTTGCAGCTATGGTGATAAGGGTACACAATACAGACACAAACATACACACCAAACAACATTATAGATATTGTGAAAGTAACTTTTGGATTGCAATTATTTGCTAGGCCTAATTTCACCTGTAGAGCCATTTGTGTAGATTACATATTTTCTTTCAGCCACTCCATGACCATTCAAAAGGACATGGTTGAGAATTAAATAAGATCCAAGCCTCTTCTAAAAAATAGGCTCACAGCCGTTGAGAGCATTTACTTCCCAAAGGCTTCCATCAGCTCAGAATGTTTGTGGCAGAACAAGACACAGATACAGGAAAGTCCTGGATCATGTCACCAGAGCAATGTTCCTGGATTCTAAGTATACAAAGAGGAGAAATTTGTATTATGAATATATTCTGTTTATAGTAAATGTGTCTGCAATTTAAATGTGAATTGTATTCAAGGGCCATCTGTATTATATGTTTTGAGTACACAAACATACCAATTGTAAAGTTTATTACAGACATAATGGTCCCAAGTATTGAATCCTTGAATTTGAGATTTAAAGTGCCTGTATGAATCTGGTGATTAAAGGAGAAATTGTGAAACTGCTTAAAAGGGGGATCTGGAAACTCTTGGAATAGGCTACTTATCATGCCTACCCAGCTCAGGGAGTCACATTGACAAACCATTAAGAGTGCATACATAAGCCTTTGGTCAAGGATAAGTTGGTTCTGAAGGCCAGCTTAGGCAAAACAACAGAGGGCTGAACCAGGCTTCTGAGTTTCAAAGGACTTGTCATGATCCATTAAGCTTCAGGCATTCCATAAAAACTCCATTCGCCCAGTTTAAGGGAAAGGTCCCTGAACTACATGCACAGCAAAAAACATTATGTATTGAACACATATTAATTTAATGCAAAAGGAGTATGTGGGCAGATACACCGCCCCTGCCACCGGTGGGAAAACATCAGGAACTTCAACTAGTAGCATGAATAGATTGTAACATTTGAGAAATCTAAAATCAAATCTCTAATCATTAAATTGATTGCTGCATCACAATGTGAGCTCAAATGTACAAAAATGTTTGACATTTTATAGATAGGAGTTACACCTAACAAATTATGTAAAATAATATATATATCGTGCTATGTTCTGAATAGATGAATAATTGTAAATAAGTGTAAATTTGACAAGTTTTATCACACGATCATTCCAGTATTTTAATGTGCACATTGATGTACACAATCTGAAATTATTCGTTTTATTAATCTAGTATGTTCACATCCAAAGTTAGGTCTGAAAAAGGAAACAAGCTTTTCTTCAGTAGGAGAGGTTTTGATCTCTAACCTTACTGAATCATGGGGCTGAGACAACCACACATCTGCCACAAGGCAGAAGGGTAGTCAGAAAGATATATATTTGTATGTACACATGGGGGTTGATTATGGACTATGAACTTTGAGGAACAAAAACATTAAAACTGAAAGCATTTTGGAGTCATTTTAATGTGGGGTTGCTTTTGTAAAATTAAATATTATTTAAAATATTACTAGTGACTTAAGCTGGTCTAGAGTCATCTTGGGTCATCGTTTTGTTGCAACATAATATTGCCTAAGGTGGTACCATGCATTAATGCAGCCCAGGTAGGCCATAGTCATAGATTAGGTGTTTCAGCAACACAATGCATGTTTTATATTTAATAAGAATTTTGCGAAGTGCAAACCCCTGAAAGCCCTTACCTATGCACAACCGATTCATGTTTAAGGGAAGTGGGGCTCTTAACATTATACATGTTACTGGGGAATAATGTAGCTCCAGCCCAAAAACATATGCAGCCTGAAAACTACATGCAGACAAGCTAAACACTGTGCATGCAAAGATTGATGATTGCACATGCAACTAGAATGAAACAAGTACACACACACACACACAAATGAATTTAAAGCTGCATAATTAGCTGTATTCAAATGCACATACACATACAAAGCTATAGTCTGAAAGTACCACACCCATGCTTTGTGAAAGTCACACACACATAGCCTGTGAAAGCTACACTAAAGTGGTTTGAAAACACAGAATACATGTGAGTTTAGAACTGGGCAAACAATTATTTGACAGCATTTTTTAAATCAAGGAGACAAATTAGCCTGCACATAGCCAATACATTCACTCCCTCAAACCTGTTATGGGGAGTTGGTTGAATGTAAATGTATTTCAAATTGTATTTGTTCAACTAAGTTTCTCCGATACCATATATGTCTTGATACTGGAGAACAACAAGTATTCTGAAAAGTGGTTTGAAATGATTCCATGCAAATTATGCATACACTGTCCGAGAAGCGGAAATGTTAGCATTGGTGTATAATTGTGTTTCTTAGATCAAAGAATTTACAGGAGTATTTATAATACTTAGAATTATCTAGAGTACAATAACACTATTGAATCAAAACAAATGCTTGAGTGAACTAATAATAGTGAGATGTATATAGACCGGTAAAATCATTTGGTTGATTATAAGTTTTGCTAAGGCATTGTATTGTTCTCCATATGTAAAGCTGGAGAACAACTTAATTAAATGTATATTATTCTTTTAAATATATTTTGATTGCTGAATACCAAATGGTCTGTTTCTTGCCCAGACTTGTGGGGTGGGATTGTATAAATAGCAATGTGAGACCAGTATACAATACCTGCGAGAGCCAAATATTTAAATGCATGAATACACAAAATATTCCTACAAACTCAGGACCATATCATGGATATGAAGGCAATGCTTGAACATGTGACATTTTAAACACCTCCTATTTTTAAATACCATTTGATTACGAGTTGGGTGGGCATATGAAGTAAATGGGGTGCATAGAACTGTATTGGGAAAGAATATGTTAATCCCCCTATGCAGTAGGTTCTTTGTACCATATTCTATACATTTGGGTAATTTACTCCATACTGTACTTTCCATGTACCCCAAGTTGCAGAAATCTCATACAATTGCAACTCGTCGGTAGCCTAGGGGAACTTGCTGAGGCTTGGAATGTTATCAGCAGGTTAAACTTGTACACTTTCCTAATCGATTCACCAATGCTTGTAGGGGAACTGGCCGAGGCTTGGAATGTCATCACCAGCCTAAACCTGTGCAGGTTCCTTATCCTGTCCACCAATGCTTGTAGGGCAAGTGGCTGAGGCTTGGAATGTCATCAGCAGCCTAAACTTGTATACTTTCCTAATCCCGTCCACCAATGCTTGTAGGGGATCTAGCTGAGGCTCCGAATGTCATCAGAAGCCTAATCTTGCACACTTTCGTAATCTCATCCACCAATGCTTGTAGGGGAACTGGCCGAAGCTTGGACAGCAGCCTAATCTTGTACACTTTCCTAATCCCATCCACCAATGCTTGTAGGGAAACTGGCCGAGGCATGGACAGCAGCCTAATCTTGTGCACTTTCCTAATCCCGTCCACCAATGCTTGTAGGGGTACTGGCCGAGGCTTGGACAGCAGCCTAATCTTGTGCACTTTCCTAATCCCGCCCACCAATGCTTGCAGGGGAACTGGCCGAGGCTTGGACAGCAGCCTAATCCTGTGCACTTTCCTAATCCAGCCCACCAATGCTTGCAGGGGAACTCGCCGAGGCTCGGACAGCAGCCTAATCTTGTGCACATTCTTAGTCCCATCCACCAATGCTTGTAGGGGAACTGGCCGAGGCTTGGAATGTCACCAGCAGCCTAAACTTGTATACGTTAGTAATTCCGTCCACCAATGCTTTTAGGGAAAGTGGCTGGGGCTTGGAATGTCATCACCAGCCTAAACTTGTACACTTTCCTAATCCCGTCCACCAATGCTTGTAGGGGAACTGGCCGAGGCTTGGAATGTCACCAGCAGCCTAAACCTGTTTACGTTCCTAATTCCGTCCACCAATGATTTTAGGGCAAGTGGCTGAGGCTTGGAATGTCATCAGCAGCATAATCTTGTACACTTTACTAATCCCGTCCACCAATGCTTGTAGGGGAACTGGCCAGGCTTGGAATGTCATCACCATGTCATCACCAGCCTAATCCTCTACACTTTCCTAATCCCGTCTACCAATGCTTGTAGGAGAAGTTGCTGAGGATTGGAATGTCATCAACAGCCTAATCTTGTACACTTTCCTAATCCCGTCAGCAATTCTTGTAGGGGAACTGGCCAGGCTTGGAATGTCATCACCAGCCTAATCCTGTACACTTTCCTAATCCAGTCCACCAATGCTTGTAGGAGAATTTGCCAAGGATTGGAATGTCATCAGCAGCCTAATCTTGTACACTTTCCTAATCCCGTCCACCAATGCTTGTAGGGAAGTGGCCGACTGTCAGAATGTTATCAGAAGGCTAATCTTGCACACTTTCCTAATCTCATCCACTGATGCTTGTAGGGGAATTGGCCGAGGCTCGGAATGTCATCAGATGCCTAATCTCGTACACTTTCCTAATCATGTCCACCAATGCTTGTAGGGGAACTTGCCAGGCTTGGAATGCCATCAGTTGCCTAATCTTGCACACTTTCCTAATCCTGTCACCAATGCTTGTAGGGGACTGGCCGAGGCTCAGAATGTCATCAGCAGTCTAACCCTGTATACTTTCCTAATCCCGTCCACCAATGCTTGTAGGGGAACTGGTGAGGCTCGGAATGTCATCAGCAGCCTAATCTTGTTACACTTTCCTAATCCTGTCCACCAATGCTTGTAGGAGAAGTTGCCGAGGATTGGAATGTCATCACCAGCCTAATCCTGTACACTTTCCTAATACCGTCCATCAATGCTTGCAGGGCAACTGGCCGAGGATTGGAATGTCATCTCCAGCCTAATCTTGTATACTTTCCTAATCCCGTCCACCAATGCTTGCAGGGCAACTGGCCGAGGATTGGAATGTCATCAGCAGGCTAAACCTGTACACTTTCCTAATCCCGTCCACCAATGCTTGTAGTGGAACCGGCCGAGGCTCAGAATGTCATCTGCAGCCTAATCTTGTACACTTTCCTAATCCCACCCACCGATGCATGTAGGGGAACTGGCCAGGATTGGAATGTCAACAGAAGGCTAAACCTGTACACTTTCCTAATCCCGTCCACCAATGATTGTAGTGGAACTGGCCGAGGCTCGCAATGTCATCTCCAGCCTAATCTTGTACACTTTCCTAATCCCATCCACCGATGCATGCAGGGGAACTGGCCAGGCTTGGAATGTCATCAGCAGGCTAAACCTGTACACTTTCCTAATCGCGTCCACCAATGCTTGTAGTGGAACTGGCCGAGGCTCGGAATGTCATCTGCAGCCTAATCTTGTACACTTTCCTAATCCCATCCACCGATGCATGTAGGGGAACTGGCCAGTATTGGAATGTCATCAGCAGGCTAAACCTGTACACTTTCCTAATCCCATTCACCAATGCTTGTAGGGGAACTGGCCGAGGCTCGGAATATCATCACCAGCCTAATCTTGTACACTTTCCTAATCCTGTCCACGAATGCTTGTAGGGGAACTGACCGAGGCTTGGAATGTCATCAGCAGCCTAAACCTGTGCAAGTTCCTTATCCTGTCCACCAATGCTTGTAGGGCAAGTGGCTGAGGCTTGGAATGCCATCAGCAGCCTAAACTTTTTTACTTTCCTAAACCCGTCCACCAATGCTTGTAGGGGATCTAGCTGAGGCTCCGAATGTAATCAGAAGCCTAATCTTGCACACTTTCGTAATCTCATCCACCAATGCTTGTAGGGGAACTCGCTAAGGCTCGGAAAGTCATCTCCAACCTAATCTTGTACACTTTCCTAATCCCATCCACCGATGCATGTAGGAAAACTGGCCAGGCTTGGAATATCATCAGCAGGCTAAACCTATACACTTTCCTAATCCCGTCCACCAATGCTTGTAGTGGAACTGGCTGAGGCTCGGAATGTCACCTCCAGCCTAATCTTGTACATTTTCCTAATCCCATCCACCGATGCATGTAGGGGAACTGGCCAGACTTGGAATGTCATCAGCAGGCTAAACCTGTACACTTTCCTAATCCCGTCCACCAATGCTTGTAGTGGAACTGGCCGAGGCTCGGAATGTCACCTCCAGCCTGATCTTGTACAGTTTCCTAATCCCATCCACCGATGCATGTAGGGGAACTGGCCAGGCTTGGAATGTCATTTCCAACCTAATCTTGTACACTTTCCTAATCCCATCCACCGATGCATGTAGGGGAACTGGCCGAGGCTCGGAATGTCATCTCCAGCCTCATCTTGTACACTTTCCTAATCCCATCCACCGATGCTTGTAGGGGAATTGGCCGAGGCTCGGAATGTCATCAGATGCCTAATCTCGTACACTTTCCTAATCATGTCCACCAATGCTTGTAGGGGAACTTGCCAGGCTTGGAATGCCATCAGCTGCCTAATCCTGCACACTTTCCTAATCCTGTCACCAATGCTTGTAGGGGACTGGCCGGGGCTCAGAATGTCATCAGCATTCTAACCCTGTATACTTTCCTAATCCCATCCACCAATGCTTCTAGGGGAACTGGTGAGGCTCGGAATGTCATCAGCAGCCTAATCTTGTTACACTTTCCTAATCCTGTCCACCAATGCTTGTAGGAGAAGTTGCTGAGGATTGGAATGTCATCACCAGCCTAATCCTGTACACTTTCCTAATACAGTCTATCAATGCTTGCAGGGCAACTGGCAGAGGATTGGAATGTCATCTCCAGCCTAATATTGTATACTTTCCTAATCCCGTCCAACAATGCTTGCAGGGCAACTGGCCGAGGATTGGAATGTCAACAGCAGGCTAAACCTGTACAATTTCCTAATCCCGTCCACCAATGCTTGTAGTGGAACTGGCCGAGGCTCGGAATGTCATCTGCAGCCTAATCTTGTACACTTTCCTAATCCCACCCACCGATGCATGTAGGGGAACTAGCCAGGATTGGAATGTCAACAGAAGGCTAAACCTGTACACTTTCCTAATCCCGTCCACCAATGATTGTAGTGGAACAGGCCGAGGCTCGCAATGTCATCTCCAGCCTAATCTTGTACACTTTCCTAATCCCATCCACCGATGCATGCAGGGGAACTGGCCAGGCTTGGAATGTCATCAGCAGGCTAAACCTGTACACTTTCCTAATCGCGTCCACCAATGCTTGTAGTGGAACTGGCTGAGGCTCGGAAAGTCATCTGCAGCCTAATCTTGTACATTTTCCTAATCCCATCCACCGATGCATGTAGGGGAACTGGCCAGTATTGGAATGTCATCAGCAGGCTAAACCTGTACACTTTCCTAATCCCATTCACCAATGCTTGTAGGGGAACTGGCCGAGGCTCGGAATATCATCACCAGCCTAATCTTGTACACTTTCCTAATCCTGTCCACGAATGCTTGTAGGGGAACTGACCGAGGCTTGGAATGTCATCAGCAGCCTAAACCTGTGCAAGTTCCTTATCCTGTCCACCAATGCTTGTAGGGCAAGTGGCTGAGGCTTGGAATGCCATCAGCAGCCTAAACTTTTTTACTTTCCTAAACCCGTCCACCAATGCTTGTAGGGGATCTAGCTGAGGCTCCGAATGTAATCAGAAGCCTAATCTTGCACACTTTCGTAATCTCATCCACCAATGCTTGTAGGGGAACTCGCTAAGGCTCGGAAAGTCATCTCCAACCTAATCTTGTACACTTTCCTAATCCCATCCACCGATGCATGTAGGAAAACTGGCCAGGCTTGGAATATCATCAGCAGGCTAAACCTATACACTTTCCTAATCCCGTCCACCAATGCTTGTAGTGGAACTGGCTGAGGCTCGGAATGTCACCTCCAGCCTAATCTTGTACATTTTCCTAATCCCATCCACCGATGCATGTAGGGGAACTGGCCAGACTTGGAATGTCATCAGCAGGCTAAACCTGTACACTTTCCTAATCCCGTCCACCAATGCTTGTAGTGGAACTGGCCGAGGCTCGGAATGTCACCTCCAGCCTGATCTTGTACAGTTTCCTAATCCCATCCACCGATGCATGTAGGGGAACTGGCCAGGCTTGGAATGTCATTTCCAACCTAATCTTGTACACTTTCCTAATCCCATCCACCGATGCATGTAGGGGAACTGGCCGAGGCTCGGAATGTCATCTCCAGCCTCATCTTGTACACTTTCCTAATCCCATCCACCGATGCTTGTAGGGGAATTGGCCGAGGCTCGGAATGTCATCAGATGCCTAATCTCGTACACTTTCCTAATCATGTCCACCAATGCTTGTAGGGGAACTTGCCAGGCTTGGAATGCCATCAGCTGCCTAATCCTGCACACTTTCCTAATCCTGTCACCAATGCTTGTAGGGGACTGGCCGGGGCTCAGAATGTCATCAGCATTCTAACCCTGTATACTTTCCTAATCCCATCCACCAATGCTTCTAGGGGAACTGGTGAGGCTCGGAATGTCATCAGCAGCCTAATCTTGTTACACTTTCCTAATCCTGTCCACCAATGCTTGTAGGAGAAGTTGCTGAGGATTGGAATGTCATCACCAGCCTAATCCTGTACACTTTCCTAATACAGTCTATCAATGCTTGCAGGGCAACTGGCAGAGGATTGGAATGTCATCTCCAGCCTAATATTGTATACTTTCCTAATCCCGTCCAACAATGCTTGCAGGGCAACTGGCCGAGGATTGGAATGTCAACAGCAGGCTAAACCTGTACAATTTCCTAATCCCGTCCACCAATGCTTGTAGTGGAACTGGCCGAGGCTCGGAATGTCATCTGCAGCCTAATCTTGTACACTTTCCTAATCCCACCCACCGATGCATGTAGGGGAACTAGCCAGGATTGGAATGTCAACAGAAGGCTAAACCTGTACACTTTCCTAATCCCGTCCACCAATGATTGTAGTGGAACAGGCCGAGGCTCGCAATGTCATCTCCAGCCTAATCTTGTACACTTTCCTAATCCCATCCACCGATGCATGCAGGGGAACTGGCCAGGCTTGGAATGTCATCAGCAGGCTAAACCTGTACACTTTCCTAATCCCGTCCACCAATGCTTGTAGTGGAACTGGCTGAGGCTCGGAAAGTCATCTCCAGCCTAATCTTGTACATTTTCCTAATCCCATCCACCGATGCATGTAGGGGAACTGGCCAGGCTTGGAATGTCATCAGCAGGCTAAACCTCTACACTTTCCTAATCCCGCCCACCAATGCTTGTATTGGAACTGGCTGAGGCTCAGAATGTCACCTCCAGCCTGATCTTGTGCACTTTCCTAATCGCATCCACCGATGCATGTAGGGGAACTGGCCAGGCTTGGAATGTCATCAGAAGGCTAAACCTGTACACTTTCCTAATCCCGTCCACCAATGCTTGTAGTGGAACTGGCCGAGGCTCGCAATGTCATCTCCAGCCTAATCTTGTACACTTTCCTAATCCCATCCACCGATGCATGCAGGGGAACTGGCCAGGCTTGGAATGTCATCAGCAGGCTAAACCTGTACACTTTCCTAATCCTGTCCATCAATGCTTGCAGGGCAACTGGCCGAGGATTGGAATGTCATCTCCAGCCTAATCTTGTATACTTTCCTAATCCCATCCACCAATGCTTGCAGGGCAACTGGCCGAGGATTGGAATTTCATCACCAGGCTCAACCTGTACACTTTCCTAATCCCGTCCACCAATGCTTGTAGTGGAACTTGCCAAGGCTCGGAATGTCATCTGCAGCCTTATCTTGTTCACTTTCCTAATCCCATCCACCGATGCATGTAGGGGAACTGGCCAGGCTTGGAATGTCATCAGAAGGCTAAATCTGTACACTTTCCTAATCCCGTCCACCAATGCTTGTAGTGGAAATGGCCGAGGCTCGCAATGTCATCTCCAGCCTAATCTTGTACACTTTCCTAATCCCATCCACCGATGCATGCAGGGGAACTGGCCAGGCTTGGAAAGTCACCAGCAGGCTAAACCTGTACACTTTCCTAATCCCATCCACCAATGCTTGTAGTGGAACTGGCTGAGGCTCAGAAAGTCATCTCCAGCCTAATTTTGTACACTTTCCTAATCACATCCACTGATGCATGTAGGGGAACTGGCCAAGGCTCGGAATGTCATCTCCAGCCTAATCTTGTACACTTTCCTAATCCCATCCACCGATGCTTGTAGGGGAATTGGCCGAGGCTCGGAATGTCATCAGATGCCTAATCTCGTACACTTTCCTAATCATGTCCACCAATGCTTGTAGGGGAACTTGCCAGGCTTGGAATGCCATCAGCTGCCTAATCTTGCACACTTTCCTAATCCTGTCACCAATGCTTGTAGGGGACTGGCCGAGGCTTAGAATGTGATCAGTAGTCTAACGATGTGTACTTTCCGAATCCCGTCCACCAATGCTTGTAGGGGAACTGATGAGGCTCGGAATGTCATCAGCAGCCTAATATTGTTACACTTTCCTAATCCTGTCCACCAATGCTTGTAGGAGAAGTTGCTGAGGATTGGAATGTCATCACCAGCCTAATCCTGTACACTTTCCTAATACCGTCTATCAATGCTTGCAGGGTAACTGGCAGAGGATTGGAATGTCATCTCCAGCCTAATCTTGTATACTTTCCTAATCCCGTCCACCAATGCTTGCAGGGCAACTGGCCGAGGATTGGAATGTCATCTCCAGCCTAATCTTGTATACTTTCCTAATCCCATCCACCAATGCTTGCAGGGCAACTGGCCGAGGATTGGAATGTCATCACCAGGCTCAACCTGTACACTTTCCTAATCCCATCCACCAATGCTTGTAGTGGAACTGGCCAAGGCTCGGAATGTCATCTGCAGCCTTATCTTGTTCACTTTCCTAATCCCATCCACCGATGCATGTAGGGGAACTGGCCAGGCTTGGAATGTCATCAGAAGGCTAAATCTGTACACTTTCCTAATCCCGTCCACCAATGCTTGTAGTGGAAATGGCCGAGGCTCGCAATGTCATCTCCAGCCTAATCTTGTACACTTTCCTAATCCCATCCACCGATGCATGTAGGGGAACTGGCCAAGGCTCGGAATGTCATCTCCAGCCTAATCTTGTACACTTTCCTAATCCCATCCACCGATGCTTGTAGGGGAATTGGCCGAGGCTCGGAATGTCATCAGATGCCTAATCTCGTACACTTTCCTAATCATGTCCACCAATGCTTGTAGGGGAACTTGCCAGGCTTGGAATGCCATCAGCTGCCTAATCTTGCACACTTTCCTAATCCTGTCACCAATGCTTGTAGGGGACTGGCCGAGGCTCAGAATGTGATCAGTAGTCTAACGATGTGTACTTTCCGAATCCCGTCCACCAATGCTTGTAGGGGAACTGATGAGGCTCGGAATGTCATCAGCAGCCTAATATTGTTACACTTTCCTAATCCTGTCCACCAATGCTTGTAGGAGAAGTTGCTGAGGATTGGAATGTCATCACCAGCCTAATCCTGTACACTTTCCTAATACCGTCTATCAATGCTTGCAGGGCAACTGGCAGAGGATTGGAATGTCATCTCCAGCCTAATCTTGTATACTTTCCTAATCCCGTCCACCAATGCTTGCAGGGCAACTGGCCGAGGATTGGAATGTCATCAGCAGCTAAACCTGTACACTTTCCTAATCCCGTCCACCAATGCTTGTAGTGGAACTGGCTGAGGCTCGGAAAGTCATCTCCAGCCTAATCTTGTACACTTTCCTAATCCCATCGCCCGATGCATGTAGGGGAATTGGCCAGGCTTGGAATGTCATCAGCAGGCTAAACCTGTACACTTTCCTAATCCCGTCCACCAATGCTTGTATCGGAACTGGCTGTGGTTCAGAATGTCACCTCCAGCCTGATCTTGTACACTTTCCTAATCCCATCCACCGATGCATGTAGGGGAACTGGCCAGGCTTGGAATGTCATCAGAAGGCTAAACCGGTACACTTTCCTAATCCTGTCCACCAATGCTTGTAGTGGAACTGGCCGAGGCTCGCAATGTCATCTCCAGCCTAATCTTGTACACTTTCATAATCCCATCCACCGATGCATGCAGGGGAACTGGCCAGGCTTGGAATGTCATCAGCAGGCTAAACCTGTACACTTTCCTCATCCCGTCCATCAATGCTTGCAGGGCAACTGTCGAGGATTGGAATGTCATTTCCAGCCTAATATTGTATACTTTCCTAATTCCGTCCACCAATGCTTGTAGTGGAACTGCCCGAGGCTCGGAATGTCATCTGCAGCCTAATCTTGTACACTTTCATAATCCCATCCACCGATGCATGTACGGGAACTGGCCAGGCTTGGAATGTCATCAGAAGGCTAAACCTGTACACTTTCCTAATCCCGTCCACCAATGCTTGTAGTGGAACTGGCCGAGGCTCGCAATGTCATCTCCAGCCTAATCTTGTACACTTTCCTAATCCCATCCACCGATGCATGCAGGGGAACTGGCCAGGCTTGGAATGTCATCAGCAGGCTAAACCTGTACACTTTCCTAATCCCGTCCACCAATGCTTGTAGTGGAACTGGCTGAGGCTCGGAAAGTCATCTCCAGCCTAATCTTGTACACTTTCCTAATCCCATTCCCATCCACTGATGCATGTAGGGGAACTGGCCAGGCTTGGAATGTCATCAGCAGGCTAAACCTGTACACTTTCCTAATCCCGTCCACCAATGCTTGTAGTGGAACTGGCTGAGGCTCGGAATGTCATCTCCAGCCTAATCTTGTACACTTTCCTAATCCCATCCACCGATGCAAGTAGGGGAACTGGCCAGGCTTGGATTGTCATCAGCAGGCTAAACCTGTACACTTTCCTAATCCCGTCCACCAATGCTTGTAGTGGAACTGGCCGAGTCTCGGAATGTCACCTCCAGCCTGATCTTGTACACTTTCTTAATTCCATCCACCGATGCATGTAGGGGAACTGGCCAGGCTTGGAATGTCATCTCCAGCCTAATCTTGTACACTTTCCTAATCCCATCCACCGATGCATGTAGGGGAACTGGCCGAGGCTCGGAATGTCATCTCCAGCCTAATCTTGTACACTTTCCTAATCCCATCCACCGATCCATGTAGGGCAACTGGCCAGGCTTGGAATGTCATCAGCAGGCTAAACCTGTACACTTTCATAATCCCATTCACCAATGCTTGTAGGGGAACTGGCCGAGGCTTGGAATGTCATCACCAGCCTAATCTTGTACACTTTCCTAATCCTGTCCACCAATGCTTGTAGGGGAACTGGCCGAGGCTTGGAATGTCATCAGCAGCCTAAACCTGTGAAGGTTCCTTATCCTGTCCACCAATGCTTGTAGGGCAAGTGGCTGAGGCTTGGAATGTCATCAGCAGCCTAAACTTGTATACTTTCCTAATCCCGTCCACCAATGCTTGTAGGGGATCTAGCTGAGGCTCCGAATGTCATCAGAAGCCTAATCTTGCACACTTTCGTAATCTCATCCACCAATGCTTGTAGGGGAACTGGCCGAAGCTTGGACAGCAGCCTAATCTTGTACACTTTCCTAATCCCGTCCACCAATGTTTGTAGGGCAACTGGCCGAGGCATGGACAGCAGCCTAATCTTGTGCACTTTCCTAATCCCGTCCACCAATGCTTGTAGGTGTACTGGCCAAGGCTTGGATGGCAGGATAATCTTGTCCACTTTCCTAATCCCGCCCACCAATGCTTGCAGGGGAACTCACTGAGGCTTAGGCAGCAGCCTAATCTTGTGCACTTTCTTAGTCCCATCCACCAATGCTTGTAGGGGAACTGGCCGAGGCATGGAATGTCACCAGCAGCCTAAACTTGTATACGTTAGTAATTCCGTCCACCAATGCTTTTAGGGCAAGTGGCTGAGTTGCCCTACAGGGATTGGAATGTCATCAGCAGCCTAATATTGTACACTTTACTAATCCCGTCCACCAATGCTTGTAGGGGAACTGGCCAGGCTTGGAATGTCATCACCATGTCATCACCAGCCTAATCCTCTACACTTTCCTAATCCCGTCCACCAATGCTTGTAGTGGAACTGGCTGAGGCTCGGAAAGTCATCTCCAGCCTAATCTTGTACACTTTCCTAATCCCATTCCCATCCACTGATGCATGTAGGGGAACTGGCCAGGCTTGGAATGTCATCAGCAGGCTAAACCTGTACACTTTCCTAATCCCGTCCACCAATGCTTGTAGTGGAACTGACTGAGGCTCGGAATGTCATCTCCAGCCTAATCGTGTACACTTTCCTAATCCTATCCACCGATGCATGTAGGGGAACTGGCCAGGCTTGGATTGTCATCAGCAGGCTAAACCTGTACACTTTCCTAATCCCGTCCACCAATGCTTGTAGTGGAACTGGCCGAGTCTCGGAATGTCACCTCCAGCCTGATCTTGTACACTTTCCTAATCCCATCCACCGATGCATGTAGGGGAACTGGCCGATGCTCGGAATGTCATCTCCAGCCTAATCTTGTACACTTTCCTAATCCCATCCACCGATGCATGTAGGGGAACTGGCCAAGCTTGGAATGTCATCAGCAGGCTAAACCTGTACACTTTCCTAATCCCATTCACCAATGCTTGTAGAGGAACTGGCCGAGGCTCGGAATGTCATCACCAGCCTAATCTTGTACACTTTCCTAATCCTGTCCACCAATGCTTGTAGGGGAACTGGCCGAGGCTTGGAATGTCATCAGCAGCCTAAACCTTTGAAGGTTCCTTATCCTGTCCACCAATGCTTGTAGGGCAAGTGGCTGAGGCTTGGAATGTCATCAGCAGCCTAAACTTGTATACTTTCCTAATCCCGTCCACCAATGCTTGTAGGGGTACTGGCCGAGGCTTGGACAGCAGGATAATCTTGTGCACTTTCCTAATCCCGCCCACCAATGCTTGCAGGGGAACTGGCCGAGGCTTGGACAGCAGTCTAATCTTGTGCACTTTCCTAATCCAGCCCACCAATGCTTGCAGGGGAACTCGCCGAGGCTTGGGCATCAGCCTAATCTTGTGCACTTTCTTAGTCCCATCCACCAATGCTTGTAGGGGAACTGGCCGAGGCATTGAATGTCACCAGCAGCCTAAACTTGTATACGTTAGTAATTCCGTCCACCAATGCTTTTAGGGCAAGTGGCTGAGTTGCCCTACAGGGCTTGGAATGTCATCAGCAGCCTAATATTGTACACTTTACTAATCCCGTCCACCAATGCTTGTAGGGGAACTGGCCAGGCTTGGAATGTCATCACCATGTCATCACCAGCCTAAACCTCTACACTTTCCTAATCCCATCCACCAATGCTTGTAGGAGAAGTTGCAGAGGATTGGAATGTCATCAACAGCCTAATCTTCTACACTTTCCTAATCGCGTCAGCAATTCTTGTAGGGGAACTGGCCAGGCTTGGAATGTCATCACCAGCCTAATCCTGACCACTTTCCTAATCCAGTCCACCAATGCTTGTAGGAGAATTTGCCAAGGATTGGAATGTCATCAGCAGCCTAATCTTGTACACTTTCCTAATCCCGTCCACCAATGCTTGTAGGGGAACTGGCCGAGGCTTGGAATGTCACCAGCAGCCTAAACCTGTATACGTTCCTAATTCCGTCCACCAATGCTTTTAGGGCAAGTGGCTGAGTTGCCCTACAGGGCTTGGAATGTCATCAGCAGCCTAATATTTTACACTTTACTAGTCCCGTCCACCAATGCCTGTAGGGGAACTGGGAAGGCTTGGAATATCATCACCATGTCATCACCAGCCTAATCCTCTACACTTTCCTAATCCCGTCCACCAATGCTTGTAGGAGAAGTTGCCGAGGATTGGAATGTCATCAACAGCCTAATCTTGTACACTTTCCTAATCCCGTCAGCAATTCTTGTAGGGGAACTGGCCAGGCTTGGAATGTCATCACCAGCCTAATCCTGTACACTTTCCTAATCCAGTCCACCAATGCTTGTAGGAGAATTTGCCAAGGATTGGAATGTCATCAGCAGCCTAATCTTGTACACTTTCCTAATCCCGTCCACCAATGCTTGTAGGGAAGTGGCCGACTGTCAGAATGTTATCAGAAGGCTAATCTTGCACACTTTCCTAATTTCATCCACCGATGCTTGTAGTGGAATTGGTCGAGGCTCGGAATGTCATCAGATGCCTAATCTCGTACACTTTCCTAATCATGTCCACCAATGATTGTAGGGGAACTTGCCAGGCTTGGAATGCCATCAGCTGCCTAATCTTGCACACTTTCCTAATCCTGTCACCAGTGCTTGTAGGGGACTGGCCGAGGCTCATTATGTCATCAGCAGTCTAACCCTGTATACTTTCCTAATCCCGTCCACCAATGCTTGTAGGGGAATTGGTGAGGCTCGGAATGTCATCAGCACCCTAATCTTGTTACACTTTCGTAATCCTGTCCACTAATGCTTGTAGGAGAAGTTGCCGAGGATTGGAATGTCATCACCAGCCTAATCCTGTACACTTTCCTAATACCGTCCATCAATGCTTGCAGGGCAACTGGCCGAGGATTGGAATGTCATCTCCAGCCTAATCTTGTATACTTTCCTAATCCCGTCCACCAATGCTTGCAGGGCAACTGGCCGACGATTGGAATGTCATCAGCAGGCTAAACCTGTACACTTTCCTAATCCCATTCACCAATGCTTGTAGGGGAACTGGCCGAGGCTCGGAATGTCATCGCCAGCCTAATCTTGTACACTTTCCTAATCCTGTCAACCAATGCTTTTAGGGGAACTGGCCGAGGCTTGGCTTGGAATGTCATCAGCAGCCTAAACCTGTGCAGGTTCCTTATCCTGTCCACCAATACTTGTAGGGCAAGTGGCTGAGGCTTGGAATGTCATCAGCAGCCTAAACTTGTATACTTTCCTAATCCCGTCCACCAATGCTTGTAGGGGATCTAGCTGAGGCTCCGAATGTCATCAGAAGCCTAATCTTGCACACTTTCGTAATCTCATCCACCAATGCTTGTAGGGGAACTGGCTGAGTCTCGGAAAGTCATCTCCAGCCTAATCTTGTACACTTTCCTAATCCCATCCACCGATGCATGTAGGGGAACTGGCCAGGCTTGGAATGTCATCAGCAGGCTAAACCTGTACACTTTCCTAATCCCGTCCGCCAATGCTTGTAGTGGAACTGGCTGAGGCTCGGAATGTCACCTCCAGCCTGATCTTGTACACTTTCCTAATCCCATCCACCGATGCTTGAAGGGGAATTGGCCGAGGCTCGGAATGTCATCAGATGCCTAATCTCGTGCACTTTCCTAATCATGTCCACCAATGCTTGTAGGGGAACTTGCCAGGCTTGGAATGCCATCAGCTGTTTAATCTTGCACACTTTCCTAATCCTGTCACCAATGCTTGTAAGGGACTGGCCGAGGCTCAGAATGTCATCAGCAGTCTAACCCTGTATACTTTCCTAATCCCGTCCACCAATGCTTGTAGGGGAACTGGTGAGGCTCGGAATATCATCAGCAGCCTAATCTTGTTACACTTTCCTAATCCTGTCCACCAATGCTTGTAGGAGAAGTTGCCGAGGATTGGAATGTCATCACCAGCCTAATCCTGTACATTTTATTAATCCCGTCCACCAATGCTTGCAGGGCAACTGGCCGAGGATTGGAATGTCATCAGCAGGATAAACCTGTACACTTTCCTAATCCCGTCCACCAATGCTTGTAGTGGAACTGGCCGAGGCTCGGAATGTCATCTGCAGCCTAATCTTGTACACTTTCCTAATCCCATCCACCGATGCATGTAGGGGAACTGGCGAGGCTTGGAATGTCATCAGAAGGCTAAACCTGTACACTTTCCTAATCCCGTCCACCAATGCTTGTAGTGGAACTGGCCGAGGCTCGCAATGTCATCTCCAGCCTAATCTTGTACACTTTCCTAATCCCATCCACCGATGCATGTAGGGGAACTGGCCAGGCTTGGAATGTCATCAGAAGGCTAAACCTGTACACTTTCCTAATCCCGTCCACCAATGCTTGTAGTGGAACTGGCCGAGGCTCGCAATGTCATCTCCAGCCTAATCTTGTACACTTTCCTAATCCCATCCACTGATGCATGCAGGGGAACTGGCCAGGCTTGGAATGTCATCAGCAGGCTAAACCTGTACACTTTCCTAATCATGTCCACCAATGCTTGTAGTGGAACTGGCTGAGGCACGGAAAGTCATCTCCAGCCTAATCTTGTTCACTTTCCTAATCCCATCCACTGATGCATGCAGGGGAACTGGCCAGGCTTGGAATGTCATCAGCAGGGTAAACCTGTACACTTTCCTAATCCCGTCCACCAATGCTTGTAGTGGAACTGGCCGAGGCTCGCAATGTCACCTCCAGCCTGATCTTGTACACTTTCCTAATCCCATTCACCGATGCATGTAGGGGAACTGGCCAGGCTTGGAATGTCATCTCCAGCCTAATCTTGTACACTTTCCTAATCCCATTCACCGATGCATGTAGGGGAACTGACCGAGGCTCGGAATGTCATCTCCAGCCTAATCTTGTACACTTTCCTAATCCCATCCACCGATGAATGTAGGGGAACTGGCCAGGCTTGGAATGTCATCAGCAGGCTAAACCTGTACACTTTCCTAATCCCGTCCTCCAATGCTTGTAGTGGAACTGACTGAGGCTCGGAAAGTCATCTAAAGCCTAATCTTGTACACTTTCCTAATCCCATCCACCTATGCATGTAGGGGAACTGGCCAGGCTTGGAATGTCATCAGCAGGCTAAACCTGTACACTTTCCTAATCCTGTCAACCAATGCTTGTAGTGGAACTGGCCGAGGCTCGCAATGTCATCTCCAGCCTAATCTTGTACACTTTCCTAATCCCATCCACCGATGCATGCAGGGGAACTGGCCAAGCTTGGAATGTCATCAGCAGGCTAAACCTCTACACTTTCCTAATCCCGTCCACCAATGCTTGTAGTGGAACTTGCTGAGGCTCGGAAAGTCATCTCCAGCCTAATCTTGTACACTTTCCTAATCCCATCCACCGATGCATGTAGGGGAACTGGCCAGGCTTGGAATGTCATCAGAAGGCTAAACCTGTACACTTTCCTAATCCCGTCCACCAATGCTTGTAGTGGAACTGGCCAAGGTTCGCAATGTCATCTCCAGCCTTATCTTGTACACTTTCCTAATCCCATCCACCGATGCATGTAGGGGAACTGGCCAGGCTTGGAATTTCATCTCCAGCCTAATCTTGTACACTTTCCTAATCCCATCCACCGATGCATGTAGGGGAACTGGCCGAGGCTCGGAATGTCATCTCCAGCCGAATCTTGTACACTTTCCTAATCCCATCCACCGATGCATGTAGGGGAACTGGCCAGGCTTGGAATGTTATCAGCAGGCTAAACCTGTACACTTTCCTAATCCCGTCCACCAATGCTTGTAGTGGAACTGGCCGAGGCTCGGAATGTCACCTCCAGCCTGATCTTGTACACATTCCTAATCCCATCCACCGATGCATGTAGGGGAACTGGCCAGGCTTGGAATGTCATCAGAAGGCAAAACCTGTACACTTTCCTAATCCTGTCCACCAATGCTTGTAGTGGAACTGGCCGAGGCTCGCAATGTTATCTCCAGCCTAATCTTGTACACTTTCCTAATCCCATCCACCGATGCATGCAGGGGAACTGGCTAGGCTTGGAATGTCATCAGCAGGCTAAACCTGTACACTTTCCTAATCCCGTCCACCAATGCTTGTAGTGGAACTGGCTGAGGCTCGGAAAGTCATCTCCAGGCTAATCTTGTACACTTTCCTAATCCCATCCACCGATGCATGTAGGGGAACTGGCCAGGCTTGGATTGTCATCAGCAGGCTAAACCTGTACACTACCCTAACCCCGTCCACCAATGCTTGTAGTGGAATTGGCCGAGGCTCGGAATGTCACCTCCAGCCTGATCTTGTACACTTTCCTAATCCCATCCACCGATGCATGTAGGGCAACTGGCCGAGGCTCGGAATGTCATCTCCAGCCTAATCTTGTACACTATCCTAATCCCATCCACCGATGCATGTAGGGGAACTGGCCAGGCTTGGAATGTCATCAGCAGGCTAAACCTGTACACTTTCCTAATCCCATTCACCAAAGCTTGAAGGGGAACTGGCCGAGGATCGGAATGTCACCTCCAGCCTGATCTTGTACACTTTCCTAATCCCATCCACCGATGCATGTAGGGGAACTGGCCAGGCTTGGAATGTCATCAGAAGGCTAAACCTGTACACTTTCCTCATCCCGTCCACCAATGCTTGTAGTGGAACTGGCCGAGGCTCGCAATGTCATCTCCAGCCTAATCTTGTACACTTTCCTAATCCCATCCACCGATGCATGCAGGGGAACTGGCCAAGCTTGGAATGTCATCAGCAGGCTAAACCTGTACACTTTCCTAATCCCGTCCACCAATGCTTGTAGTGGAACTTGCTGAGGCTCGGAAAGTCATCTCCAGCCTAATCTTGTACACTTTCCTAATCCCATCCACCGATGCATGTAGGGGAACTGACCAGGCTTGGAATGTCATCAGAAGGCTAAACCTGGACACTTTCCTAATCCCGTCCACCAATGCTTGTAGTGGAACTGGCCAAGGCTCGCAATGTCATCTCCAGCCTTATCTTGTACACTTTCCTAATCCCATCCACCGATGCATGTAGGGGAACTGGCCAGGCTTGGAATTTTATCTCCAGCCTAATCTTGTACACTTTCCTAATCCCATCCACCGATGCATGTAGGGGAACTGGCCGAGGCTCGGAATGTCATCTCGAGCCTAATCTTGTACACTTTCCTAATCCCATCCACCGATGCATGTAGGGGAACTGGCCAGGCTTGGAATGTCATCAGCAGGCTAAACCTGTACACTTTCCTAATCCCGTCCACCAATGCTTGTAGTGGAACTGACTGAGGCTCGGAAAGTCATCTCCAGCCTAAACCTGTTACACTTTCCTAATCCCATCCACCGATGCATGTAGGGGAACTGGCCAGGCTTGGAATGTCATCAGAAGGCAAAACCTGTACACTTTCCTAATCCTGTCCACCAATGCTTGTAGTGGAACTGGCCGAGGCTCGCAATGTTATCTCCAGCCTAATCATGTACACTTTCCTAATCCCATCCACCGATGCATGCAGGGGAACTGGCTAGGCTTGGAATGTCATCAGCAGGCTAAACCTGTACACTTTCCTAATCCCGTCCACCAATGCTTGTAGTGGAACTGGCTGAGGCTCGGAAAGTCATCTCCAGGCTAATCTTGTACACTTTCCTAATCCCATCCACTGATGCATGTAGGGGAACTGGCCAGGCTTGGATTGTCATCAGCAGGCTAAACCTGTACACTTTCCTAATCCTGTCCACCAATGCTTGTAGTGGAACTGGCCGAGGCTCGCAATGTTATCTCCAGCCTAATCTTGTACACTTTCCTAATCCCATCCACCGATGCATGCAGGGGAACTGGCTAGGCTTGGAATGTCATCAGCAGGCTAAACCTGTACACTTTCCTAATCCCGTCCACCAATGCTTGTAGTGGAACTGGCTGAGGCTCGGAAAGTCATCTCCAGGCTAATCTTGTACACTTTCCTAATCCCATCCACTGATGCATGTAGGGGAACTGGCCAGGCTTGGATTGTCATCAGCAGGCTAAACCTGTACACTACCCTAACCCCGTCCACCAATGCTTGTAGTGGAACTGGCCGAGGCTCGGAAGGTCACCTCCAGCCTGATCTTGTACACTTTCCTAATCCCATTCACCGATGCATGTAGGGGAACTGGCCAGGCTTGGAATGTCATCTCCAGCCTAATCTTGTACACTTTCCTAATCCCATCCACCGATGCATGTAGGGCAACTGGCCGAGGCTCGGAATGTCAAATCCAGCCTAATCTTGTACACTATCCTAATCCCATCCACCGATGCATGTAGGGGAACTGGCCAGGCTTGGAATGTCATCAGCAGGCTAAACCTGTACACTTTCCTAATCCCATTCACCAAAGCTTGAAGGGGAACTGGCCGAGGATCGGAATGTCATCACCAGCCTAATCTTGTACACTTTCCTAATCCTGTCCACCAATGCTTGTAGGGGATCTAGCTGAGGCTCCGAATGTCATCAGAAGCCTAATCTTGCACACTTTCGTAATCTCATCCACCAATGCTTGTAGGGGAACTGGCCGAGGCATGGACAGCAGCCTAATCTTGTGCACTTTCCTAATCCCGCCCACCAATGCTTGCAGGGGAACTGGATGAGGCTTGGACAGCAGCCTAATCGTGTGCACTTTCCTAATCCAGCCCACCAATGCTTGTAGGGGATCTAGCTGAGGCTCCGAATGTCATCAGAAGCCTAATCTTGCACACTTTCGTAATCTCATCCACCAATGCTTGTAGGGGAACTCGCCGAGGCTTGGACAGCAGCCTAATCTTGTGCACTTTCTTAGTCCCATCCACCAATGCTTGTAGGGGAACTGGCCGAGGCTTGGACAGCAGCCTAATCTTGTGCACTTTCCTAATCCCGCCCACCAATGCTTGCAGGGGAACTGGCCGAGGCTTGGACAGCAGCCTAATCTTGTGCACTTTCCTAATCCAGCCCACCAATGCTTGCAGGGGAACTCGCCGAGGCTTGGACAGCAGCCTAATCTTGTGCACTTTCTTAGTCCCATCCACCAATGCTTGTAGGGGAACTGGCCGAGGCATGGAATGTCACCAGCAGCCTAACCTTGTATACGTTAGTAATTCCGTCCACCAATGCTTTTAGGGAAAGTGGCTGGGCTTGGAATGTCATCACCAGCCTAAACTTGTACACTTTCCTAATCCCGTCCACCAATGCTTGTAGGGGAACTGGCCGAGGCTTGGAATGTCACCAGCAGCCTAAACCTGTATACGTTCCTAATTCCGTCCACCAATGCTTTTAGGGTAAGTGGCTGAGTTGCCCTACAGGGCTTGGAATGTCATCAGCAGACTAATATTGTACACTTTACTAATCCCGTCCACCAATGCTTGTAGGGGAACTGGCCAGGCTTGGAATGTCATCACCATGTCATCACCAGCCTAATCCTCTACACTTTCCTAATCCCGTCCACCAATGCTTGTAGGAAAATTGCAGAGGATTGGAATGTCATCAACAGCCTAATCTTGTACACTTTCCTAATCCCGTCAGCAATTCTTGTCGGGGAACTGGCCAGGCTTGGAATGTCATCACCAGCCTAATCCTGTACACTTTCCTAATCCAGCCCACCAATGCTTGTAGGAGAATTTGCCAAGGATTGGAATGTCATCAGCAGCCTAATCTTGTACACTTTCCTAATACCGTCCACCAATGCTTGTAAGGAAGTGGCCGACTGTCAGAATGTTATCAGAAGGCTAAACTTGCACACTTTCCTAATCTCATCCACCGATGCTTGTAGTGGAATTGGCCGAGGTTCGGAATGTCATCAGATGCCTAATCTCGTACACTTTCCTAATCATGTCCACCAATGCTTGTAGGGGAACTTGCCAGGCTTGGAATGCCATCAGCTGCCTAATCTTGCACACTTTCCTCATCCTGTCACCAATGCTTGTAGGGGACTGGCCGAGGCTCAGAATGTCATCAGCAGTCTAACCCTGTATACTTTCCTAATCCCGTCCACCAATGCTTGTAGTGGAACTGGTGAGGCTCGGAATGTCATCAGTAGCCTAATCTTGTTACACTTTCCTAATCCTGTCCACCAATGCTTGTAGGAGAAGTTGCCGAGGATTGGAATGTAATCACCAGCCTAATCCTGTACACTTTCCTAATATCGTCCATAAATGCTTGCAGGGCAACTGGCCGAGGATTGGAATGTCATCTCCAGCCTAATCTTGTATACTTTCCTAATCCCGTCCACCAATGCTTGCAGGGCAACTGGCCGAGGATTGGAATGTCATCAGCAGGCTAAACCTGTACACTTTCCTAATCCCATTCACCAATGCTTGTAGGGGAACTGGCCGAGGCTCGGAATGTCATCACCAGCCTAATCTTGTACACTTTCCTAATCCTGTCAACCAATGCTTTTAGGGGAACTGGCCGAGGCTTGGAATGTCATCAGCAGCCTAAACCTGTGCAGGTTCCTTATCCTGTCCACCAATGCTTGTAGGGCAAGTGGCTGAGGCTTGGAATGTCATCAGCAGCCTAAACTTGTATACTTTCCTAATCCCGTCCACCAATGCTTGTAGGGGAACTGGCTGAGGCTCGGAAAGTCATCTCCAGCCTAATCTTGTACACTTTCCTAATCCCATCCACCGATGCATGTAGGGGAACTGGCCAGGCTTGGAATGTCATCAGCAGGCTAAACCTGTACACTTTCCTAATCCCGTCCACCAATGCTTGTAGTGGAACTGGCTGAGGCTCGGAATGTCACCTCCAGCCTGATCTTGTACACTTTCCTAATCCCATCCACCGATGCATGTAGGGGAACTGGCCAGGCTTGGAATGTCATCAGAAGGCTAAACCTGTACACTTTCCTAATCCCGTCCACCAATGCTTGTAGTGGAACTGGCCGAGGCTCGCAATGTCATCTCCAGCCTAATCTTGTACACTTTCCTAATCCCATCCACCGATGTATGCAGGGGAACTGGCCAAGCTGGGAATGTCACCAGCAGGCTAAACCTGTACACTTTCCTAATCCCGTCCACCAATGCTTGTAGTGGAACTGGCTGAGGCTCGGAAAGTCATCTCCAGCCTAATCTTGTACACTTTCCTAATCCCATCCACCGATGCATATAGGGGAACTGGCCAGGCTTGGAATGCCATCAGCAGGCTAAACCTGTACACTTTCCTAATCCCGTCCACCATTGCTTGTAGTGGAACTGGCTGAGGCTCGGAATGTCACCTCCAGCCTGATCTTGTACACTTTCCTAATCCCATCCACAGATGCATGTAGGGGAACTGGCCAGGCTTGGAATGTCATCAGCAGGCTAAACCTGTACACTTTCCTAATCCCGTCCACCAATGCTTGTAGGGGAATTGGCCGAGGCTCGGAATGTTATTAGATGCCTAATCTCGTACACTTTCCTAATCATGTCCACCAATGCTTGTAGGGGAACTTGCCATGCTTGGAATGCCATCAGCTGCCTAATCTTGCACACTTTCCTAATCCTGTCACCAATGCTTGTAGGGGACTGGCCGAGGCTCAGAATGTCATCAGCAGTCTAACCCTGTATACTTTCCTAATCCCGTCCACCAATGCTTTTAGGGGAACTGGTGAGGCTCGGAATGTCATCAGCAGCCTAATCTTGTTACACTTTCCTAATCCTGTCCACCAATGCTTGTAGGAGAAATTGCCGAGGATTGGAATGTCATCTCCAGCCTAATCCTGTACAGTTTCCTAATCCCGTCCACCAATGTTTGCAGGGCAACTGGCCGAGGATTGGAATGTCATCTCCAGCCTAATCTTGTATACTTTCCTAATCCCGTCCACCAATGCTTGCAGGGCAACTGGCCGATGATTTGAATGTCATCAGCAGGCTAAACCTGTACACTTTCCTAATCCCGTCCACCAATGCCTGTAGTGGAACTGGCCGAGGCTCGGAATGTCATCTGCAGCCTAATCTTGTACACTTTCCTAATCCCATCCACCGATGCAAGTAGGGGAACTGGCCAGGCTTGGAATGTCATCAGAAGTCTAAACCTGTACACGTTCCTAATCCCGTCCACCAATGCTTGTAGTGGAACTGGCCGAGGCTCGCAATGTCATTTCCAGCCTGATCTTGTACACTTTCCTAATCCCATCCACCGATGCATGCAGGGGAACCGGCCAGGCTTGGAATGTCATCAGCAGGCTAAACCTGTACACTTTCCTAATCCCGTCCACCAATGCCTGTAGTGGAACTGGCGGAGGCTCGGAAAGTCATCTCCAGCCTAATCTTGTACACTTTCCTAATCCCATCCACCGATGCATCTAGGGCAACTGGCCAGGCTTGGAATGTCATCAGCAGGCTAAACCTGTACACTTTCCTAATCCCGTCCACCAATGCTTGTAGTGGAACTGGTTGAGGCGCAGAATGTCACCTCCAGCCTGATCTTGTACACTTTCCTAATCTCATCCACCTA
The DNA here is from genome assembly GCF_040938575.1 of Ambystoma mexicanum. NCBI lineage: Eukaryota > Metazoa > Chordata > Amphibia > Caudata > Ambystomatidae > Ambystoma > Ambystoma mexicanum. The sequence goes on along the minus strand of NC_090922.1, from coordinate 1,499,483,647 downwards.
TGCATGTAGGGGAACTGGCCAGGCTTGGAATGTCATCAGCAGGCTAAACCTGTACACTTTCCTAATCCCGTCCTCCAATGCTTGTAGTGGAACTGCCTGAGGCTCGGAAAGTCATCTAAATCCTAATCTTGTACACTTTCCTAATCCCATCCACCTATGCATGTAGGGGAACTGGCCAGGCTTGGAATGTCATCAGCAGGCTAAACCTGTACACTTTCCTAATCCCGTCAACCAATGCTTGTAGTGGAACTGGCCGAGGCTCGCAATGTCATCTACAGCCTAATCTTGTACACTTTCCTAATCCCATCCACCGATGCATGCAGGGGAACTGGCCAAGCTTGGAATGTCATCAGCAGGCTAAACCTGTACACTTTCCTAATCCCGTCCACCAATGCTTGTAGTGGAACTTGCTGAGGCTCGGAAAGTCATCTCCAGCCTAATCTTGTACACTTTCCTATTCCCATCCACCGATGCATGTAGGGGAACTGGCCAGGCTTGGAATGTCATCAGAAGGCTAAACCTGTACACTTTCCTAATCCCGTCCACCAATGCTTGTAGTGGAACTGGCCAAGGCCCGCAATGTCATCTCCAGCCTAATCTTGTACACTTTCCTAATCCCATCCACCGATGCATGTAGGGGAACTGGCCAGGCTTGGAATTTCATCTCCAGCCTAATCTTGTACACTTTCCTAATCCCATCCACCGATGCATGTAGGGGAACTGGCCGAGGCTCGGAATGTCATCTCCAGCCTAATCTTGTACACTTTCCTAATCCCATCCACCGATGCATGTAGGGGAACTGGCCAGGCTTGGAATGTCATCAGCAGGCTAAACCTGTACACTTTCCTAATCCCGTCCACCAATGCTTGTAGTGGAACTGACTGAGGCTCGGAAAGTCATTTCCAGCCTAATCTTGTACACTTTCCTAATCCCATCCACCGATGCATGTCGGGGAACTGGCCAGGCTTGGAATGTCATCAGCAGGCTATTTGTTTGTTTGTTTTATTATTTATAATGCGCAAGCGTACCCGGGGGTATCAGGGCGCAGACTTTACAAGAATTTTCGAAGCTTGGTTACAGTACACGAGGAATATACATAATACAAAAATAGGTGCACAAATGTTATATACAGTATATACAAATCATCAGTAAGGCCAGCAGGCGGTAATGTAATATACAGGTAAGCAAGAGGCACACGTGGTTACGATGTGTGCGTGTAGCGCTGGACACTACCTAGTCTTAGTGGGTCTCCAGTTTCAGCCAGGAGATTAACTTGGAACGGAAGTTCTGATAAGGCAAGTCTACGCTAAGGTTTGGAGGCAGGGAGTTCCAGAGCTTGGCAGCTTTTACCGGGAAGCTGTTGCCTCCTATGGTGGCCCGTTTGTAGTGGGGGACAGATAGGCAATCTTTGTATGCGGTTCTGACGGGTCTTGAGGAGGATTGTTTGTGGAACCTGTTGATCAGGTAGGTTGGGGCTGCGTTGTTGAGAGACTTGTGGGTGAGAGATGCCGTTTTTAAGAGAATTTTATCTCTGGTGGAGAGCCAATTGTTCTGTTGGCTGAAACCTGTAATGTGTTCTCTTCTGGAAATGCCCAGAGCTGCTCTGAGAGCGTTGTTCTGAAGGGTTTGCAGTTTATTGGTGGTGGCCTTGGTGGATCCTAGGTAGAGGGCATTACAATAGTCGAGGCGAGACAGTATGAGGGCTCTGGCGAGTGTCAGACAGCTAATGTCAGACAGGAAAGGTTTGGCTGCACGGATTAATTTGCACGTGTAAGCCGTGGAGGATGCAAGGGAGCTCACTTGTCTTTTGAGGGAAAAATTGGAATCTAGATAGAATCCCAATGTTTTGACCTCTTGTCCGACTTTGATGTTGTTCCCGTCAATCATGAAGGAGTTATAGGCCGGGCCAAGTTTCTTTATACTGATTGTGGTGCCTAAGATGATGAGTTCTGTTTTATCATCATTCAGGCATAGTCCATGAGTAGCCATCCATGCCTGGATGATGATGTACACCCTATTTAGCAAGGCCAAATCCTTTCCATAATCTCCTGAAAGCGGAAGGAGGATCTGAGTATCATCTGCATAGTTAGTGTAGGTGATACCGAGATGATCCAAATCATCGAAAAGGGGCTTGGTAAATATGTTGTATAATGTGGGGGAGACACAGGAGCCCTGAGGTACACCACAGGTGATGGGTATAGGGTCTGCTGCCGCCGTGGGAGAGAAGACCCTCATAGTCCTGCCTTTAAGGAAGGATGTGATCCAGGTGATGGCCTCACTGGAGAAGTGAGCCGAAGTGTGGAGGTGTGAGCAAAGGACAGAATAATCGACCAGATCGAAGGCTGCAGAAAGGTCGAGGAGGAGGAGTAGGGCGGCTTGCCCGTTGTCTCTGAGCGAATCGATCTGCGCTATCAAGTCAATAAGGGCGGTTTCAGTCCTGTGTTGGGGACGGAATCCAGATTGTCTAGAGCCTAAGAGGTTGTGTTCTTCCAGGTGCTTCTGTATTTGTACATAGGCAACCTTGTCCAGAATTTTTAGTAGAAAGGGAACAGTAGTTATGGGACGGTAGTTTGTGGGTATGGCTGGGTCAAGTGTGGGTTTTTTCAGTAGAGGTAGTACCCAGGATTGTTTTAGGTTAGTAGGGATGGAGCCAGTGGCAAAGGAGGCATTGATCAATTTTGTAATGAAAGGGGAGAGGTCGCGGGCAGCATCTTTAATGAGCTGTGCAGGGCATAGATCTCCCTGGCAATTAGACGGTTTCAGGGACAGGATAATTTTTTCGACTTCCAGTATGTTGACTTTGGCGAATTGGAAGCGGGCTAGGTCAGTGGGCATGGGCTTGTCCGGAATCTTTGAGTTGAGGGTGTCATTCAGGGATGCTCTTTTGCTGGTGATTTTACTTTGAAGAGTCGCAATCTTGTTTGCTAGGGCTCTTTGAATTTCTGAGCACCAGTTTTTATCTTTGGTGCAAGTGTCAAGGGGTGCTATGGGGGTTTCTATTTCTTTAAGGATGGAGAAAAGTTCTTTCATGTTAGATTTAGCTTGGGATATACAAGAGTCAAAGGAGGCTCGTTTGGCCAGGTAGATTTCTTTTTTGTAGAGTGCAGCTAGTTTGGAGAGTTTTAGTTTGTTAGAGACTGAAGGGGATTTTTTCCAGATGGCCTCGCAGTTTCTTTTTTGCTGTCTTAGTTTTTTGAGGAATGGTGTGTACCATTTGTTAAGGTGCGTTTTCGGTTTACTGGATCTCAGTTTAAGGGGGGTGATGCGGTCCAGTGAGGTGGCCATAATCTTGTTATATTCTTCAACTAAGGACTCAGGGTCCAGGTTATCAGGAAGTGAGTTGAGAGTGGGGAGTAGGTCAGGGATAAGTCTTTCTACTGTCATGTTCTTCTTGTTTCTAGTGAGAGTGGGTGGGGCCTTAATGGTGGGCGGGGGTGGGGGTCTGTCGGTGGAGAGCATAAATGATACCAAATGGTGGTCAGTCCAGGCTTGGGGTGAGATATTTGTGATGTTCACTAGGCAGTTGTGGTCGGCCACCCAGTCAAGTGTTCTACCTTTCGTATGCGTGGGTGTCATACATCTTTGCACAAAGCCTAATTCAGTAAGAGTATTAGCTATGGTACTAGCGGAATGGTCTTCTAGGTCATTGTAGCCCAAGTTAAAGTCTCCTAAGGTGAGAGCTTGAGTGGAGCTTTTGAGGTTGCTGGATAGGATGGAGTTAAGGTCTTCATCGAAGGTGCCAATGGGGCCTGGCGGACGGTAGATCAAGTAGATGTTAAGAGTTTGGGAGTTAGTGAGTGGTATTTTGACTGCTAGTGATTCGCAAGAGAGGGCATCGGTCGAGGTGGCTAGTCTCATGGTAAGACTGCACTTATGGATAAAGGCGACACCACCTCCTCTAGAATTAGGGCGGTCTTGTCTCAGGATGGAATAGTTATCTGGGAATGCCAACATAAGCATAGGGCCTGCTGCTGGGTGTAGCCAGGTCTCAGTGATGGCGAAGAAGTCAAGGTCTTCGGTGAGTATTAAGTCTGCAATTTCTGTAGCATGAGCTACTAGCGACCTGGCATTGATCAAGGCTCCCTTGATATTGGGGCTAGCTTTGTTTTTAGAGATAGTGGCTATGTTTTTTGAAGTAGTAGTAGTATGGCGCTTGTCTTGTGTAAGTTTAGGGGTACTCTGGTTGCGGGAGTTCTGAAGGGTTTGTAATGGGTTACTGGATTGTGTGGAGGTGTTTGGTCACGGTGGCAGCGATCTAGAGTTTTGTGTAGTGGGCAGTGAGCGGGCAAGTGGTTCATGGATTTTGGCTAGTCTGGCTCTAAGTCCTAAGTTCCTTTCTGTGGTGGTGCGAGGGTGACTGGAAGGTAGCAGTGTCTGAAAGTCGTTTAAATCTAGGTAAGGTACTTGGTTGTTGTGTCTGGGTAGGGCTGGCATGTTAGGTAGGTGTGGAGCCATCTTGGTCGGAAATGTGTTATTGAGGCTGATCATGAAGTAGGCAAGCAAGATGGAGGTGAGTAGATACATGCTAAATGGTGGGGTCGAGAGTGTTATGGAGCGCTAAATAATACCTGAATTGGGGTGGCCGCACGTGGATGGGATGGTCTATGTAGCCCCTAGATAAGGGTAGTTGATAAGGCTGTGATGCCGGGTGTCTGGCAGACGGCAGACACTGGCACGTGCAGGGGGTCTGGCAGACGGCAGACACTGGCACGTAACAGGCATGAAACAGGCACTAGCCTTGTTTCAATAGTGTTGTCTAAGTACGACCATAGGGCACAACACAGTAGTGTGGTCACTATGCGACCATAAAGCACAACACAATAGTGTGATCACTATGCGGCCATAGGGCACAACACAGTAGTGTGGTCTAAGTACGACCATAGGGCACAGCACAGTAGTGTGGTCACTATGCGACCATAGGGCACAACACAGTAGTGTGGTCACTATGCGACCATAGGGCACAACACAGTAGTGTGGTCACTATGCGACCATAGGACACAGCACAGTAATGTGGTCACTATGCGACCATAAGGCGCAACACAGTAGTGTGGTCTAAATACGACCATGAGGCACAACACAGTAGTGTGGTCTAAATACGACCATGAGGCACAACACAGTAGTGTGGTCTAAATACGACCATGAGGCACAACACAGTAGTGTGGTCTAAATACGACCATGAGGCACAACACAGTAGTGTGGTCTAAATACGACCATGAGGCACAACACAGTAGTGTGGTCTAAATACGACCATAAGGCACAACACAGTAGTGTGGTCTAAATACGACCATAAGGCACAACACAGTAGTGTGGTCTAAATACGACCATAAGGCACAGCACAGTAGTGTGGTCTAAATACGACCATAAGGCACAACACAGTAGTGTGGTCTAAATACGACCATGAGGCACAACACAGTAGTGTGGTCTAAGTACGACCATAAGGCACAACACAGTAGTGTGGTCTAAATACGACCATAAGGCACAACACAGTAGTGTGGTCTAAGTACGACCATAAGGCACAACACAGTAGTGTGGTCTAAATACGACCATAAGGCACAACACAGTAGTGTGGTCACTATGCAACCAAAGGGTATGTGACTAGTAGTAGAGACCATAGACCCATCTGAGTGGGGGTGGCTAAGAGTCCGTGCATGCAGTAATGTCCCGGTACTTGCAGGTACTTACAGTGCGTTCTCCTTATGCGAGAGGGTTCTGGTAAAGGATAGGATGCAAGTTGAGCCGAGTTGATGGCCACTCCGCGCTCCCATGCGCATAACAGGCGCAGAACAGGCCTGTGTATGGCCTTCGTGTGGCCGCCGGCGTCCGCCTGCCGGCGGATGCAGAATTCGATTTAGTGCTGGTTATCGAGGCTGAGCCTCGTTTTCATGCCGCGTTGCGCCCGGCATCCCAGGGTCAGGCAGGGTAGTGGGACAGGGTCAGGCAGGCCCCTGTGTGCTGTGGCTGTGCTGCGGTACGGATCAAAGATGTGGATGCCGCTTCTGGGAGGGGGAGAGGGCTCCTGCCCTCTTCCCTTGGCGTGTGCGTCGGAGTGGGGTCGCAGGCGCAGAACAGGCCTTTGTATGGCCTTCGTGTGGCCGCCGGCGTCCGCTAAACCTGTACACTTTCCTAATCCCGTCCACCAATGCTTGTAGTGGAACTGGCCGAGGCTCGGAATGTCACCTCCAGCCTGATCTTGTACACATTCCTAATCCCATCCACCGATGCATGTAGGGGAACTGGCCAGGCTTGGAATGTCATCAGAAGGCAAAACCTGTACACTTTCCTAATCCTGTCCACCAATGCTTGTAGTGGAACGGGCCGAGGCTCGCAATGTTATCTCCAGCCTAATCTTGTACACTTTCCTAATCCCATCCAACGATGCATGCAGGGGAACTGGCTAGGCTTGGAATGTCATCAGCAGGCTAAACCTGTACACTTTCCTAATCCCGTCCACCAATGCTTGTAGTGGAACTGGCTGAGGCTCGGAAAGTCATCTCCAGGCTAATCTTGTACACTTTCCTAATCCCATCCACCGATGCATGTAGGGGAACTGGCCAGGCTTGGATTGTCATCAGCAGGCTAAACCTGTACACTACCGTAACCCCGTCCACCAATGCTTGTAGTGGAACTGGCCGAGGCTCGGAATGTCACCTCCAGCCTTATCTTGTACACTTTCCTAATCCCATCCACCGATGCATGTAGGGGAACTGGCCAGGCCTGGAATGTCATCTCCAGCCTAATCTTGTACACTTTCCTAATCCCATCCACCGATGCATGTAGGGGAACTGGCCGAGGCTCGGAATGTCATCTCCAGCCTAATCTTGTACACTATCCTAATCCCATCCACCGATGCATGTAGGGGAACTGGCCAGGCTTGGAATGTCATCAGCAGGCTAAACCTGTACACTTTCCTAATCCCATTCACCAAAGCTTGAAGGGGAACTGGCCAAGGATCGGAATGTCATCACCAGCCTAATCTTGTACACTTTCCTAATCCTGTCCACCAATGCTTATAGGGGAACTGGCCGAGGCTTGGAATGTCATCAGCAGCCTAAACCTGTGAAGGTTCCTTATCCTGTCCACCAATGCTTGTAGGGGAACTGGCCGAGGCTTGGAATGTCATCAGCAGCCTAAACTTGTATACTTTCCTAATCCCGTCCACCAATGCTTGTACGGGATCTAGCTGAGGCTCCGAATGTCATCAGAAGCCTAATCTTGCACACTTTCGTAATCTCATCCACCAATGCTTGTAGGGGAACTGGCCGAAGCTTAGACAGCAGCCTAATCTTGTACACTTTCCTAATCCCGTCCACCAATGCTTGTAGGGCAACTGGCCGAGGCATTGACAGCAGCCTAATCGTGTGCACTTTCCTAATCCCGTCCACCAATGCTTCTAGGGGAACTGGCCGAGGCATGGACAGCAGCCTAATCTTGTGCACTTTCCTAATCCCGCCCACCAATGCTTGCAGGGGAACTGGCCGAGGCTTGGACAGCAGCCTAATCCTGTGCACTTTCCTAATCCAGCCCACCAATGCTTGTAGGGGTACTGGCCGAGGCTTGGACAGCAGCCTAATCCTGTGCACTTTCCTAATCCAGCCCACCAATGCTTGCAGGGGAACTCGCCGAGGCTTGGACAGCAGCCTAATCTTGTGCACTTTCTTAGTCCCATCCACCAATGCTTGTAGGGGAACTGGCCGAGGCTTGGAATGTCACCAGCAGCCTAAACTTGTATACGTTAGTAATTCCGTCCACCAATGCTTTTAGGGAAAGTGGCTGGGGCTTGGAATGTCATCACCAGCCTAAACTTGTACACTTTCCTAATCCCGTCCACCAATGCTTGTAGGGGAACTGGCCGAGGCTTGGAATGTCACCAGCAGCCTAAACCTGTTTACGTTCCTAATTCCGTCCACCAATGCTTTTAGGGAAAGTGGCTGGGGCTTGGAATGTCATCACCAGCCTAATCCTGTGCACTTTCCTAATCCAGCCCACCAATGCTTGTAGGGGAACTGGCCAGGCTTGGAATGTCATCACCATGTCATCACCAGCCTAATCCTCTACACTTTCCTAATCCCGTCCACCAATGCTTGTAGGAAAAGTTGCAGAGGATTAGAATGTCATCAACAGCCTAATCTTGTACACTTTCCTAATCCCGTCAGCAATTCTTGTAGGGGAACTGGCCAGGCTTGGAATGTCATCACCAGCCTAATCCTGTACACTTTCCTAATCCAGCCCACCAATGCTTGTAGGAGAATTTGCCAAGGATTGGAATGTCATCAGCAGCCTAATCTTGTACACTTTCCTAATACCGTCCACCAATGCTTGTAGGGAAGTGGCCGACTGTCAGAATGTTATCAGAAGGCTAAACTTGCACACTTTCCTAATCTCATCCACCGATGCTTGTAGTGGAATTGGCCGAGGTTCGGAATGTCATCAAATGCCTAATCTCGTACACTTTCCTAATCATGTCCACCAATGCTTGTAGGGGAACTTGCCAGGCTTGGAATGCCATCAGCTGCCTAATCTTGCACACTTTCCTCATCCTGTCACCAATGCTTGTAGGGGACTGGCTGAGGCTCAGAATGTCATCAGCAGTCTAACCCTGTATACTTTCCTAATCCGTCCACCAATGCTTGTAGTGGAACTGGTGAGGCTCGGAATGTCATCAGCAGCCTAATCTTGTTACACTTTCCTAATCCTGTCCACCAATGCTTGTAGGAGAAGTTGCCGAGGATTGGAATGTAATCACCAGCCTAATCCTGTACACTTTCCTAATATCGTCCATAAATGCTTGCAGGGCAACTGGCCGAGGATTGGAATGTCATCTCCAGCCTAATCTTGTATACTTTCCTAATCCCGTCCACCAATGCTTGCAGGGCAACTGGCCGAGGATTGGAATGTCATCAGCAGGCTAAACCTGTACACTTTCCTAATCCCAGTCAGCAATGCTTGTAGGGGAACTGGCCGAGGCTCGGAATGTCATCACCAGCCTAATCTTGTACACTTTCCTAATCCTGTCAACCAATGCTTTTAGGGGAACTGGCCGAGGCTTGGAATGTCATCAGCAGCCTAAACCTGTGCAGGTTCCTTATCCTGTCCACCAATGCTTGTAGGGCAAGTGGCTGAGGCTTGGAATGTCATCAGCAGCCTAAACTTGTATACTTTTCTAATCCCGTCCACCAATGCTTGTAGGGGATCTAGCTGATGCTCCGAATGTCATCAGAAGCCTAATCTTGCACACTTTCGTAATCTCATCCACCAATGCTTGTAGGGGAACTGGCTGAGGCTCGGAAAGTCATCTCCAGCCTAATCTTGTACACTTTCCTAATCCCATCTACCGATGCATGTAGGGGAACTGGCCAGGCTTGGAATGTCATCACCAGCCTAATCCTGTACACTTTCCTAATCCAGCCCATCAATGCTTGTAGGAGAATTTGCCAAGGATTGGAATGTCATCAGCAGCCTAATCTTGTACACTTTCCTAATACCGTCCACCAATGCTTGTAGGGAAGTGGCCGACTGTCAGAATGTTATCAGAAGGCTAAACTTGCACACTTTCCTAATCTCATCCACCGATGCTTGTAGTGGAATTGGCCGAGGTTCGGAATGTCATCAGATGCCTAATCTCGTACACTTTCCTAATCATGTCCACCAATGCTTGTAGGGGAACTTGCCAGGCTTGGAATGCCATCAGCTGCCTAATCTTGCACACTTTCCTCATCCTGTCACCAATGCTTGTAGGGGACTGGCCGAGGCTCAGAATGTCATCAGCAGTCTAACCCTGTATACTTTCCTAATCCCGTCCACCAATGCTTGTAGTGGAACTGGTGAGGCTCGGAATGTCATCAGCAGCATAATCTTGTTACACTTTCCTAATCCTGTCCACCAATGCTTGTAGGAGAAGTTGCCGAGGATTGGAATGTAATCACCAGCCTAATCCTGTACACTTTCCTAATATCGTCCATAAATGCTTGCAGGGCAACTGGCCGAGGATTGGAATGTCATCTCCAGCCTAATCTTGTATACTTTCCTAATCCCGTCCACCAATGCTTGCAGGGCAACTGGCCGAGGATTGGAATGTCATCAGCAGGCTAAACCTGTACACTTTCCTAATCCCAGTCAGCAATGCTTGTAGGGGAACTGGCTGAGGCTCGGAATGTCATCACCAGCCTAATCTTGTACACTTTCCTAATCCTGTCAACCAATGCTTTTAGGGGGAACTGGCCGAGGCTTGGAATGTCATCAGCAGCCTAAACCTGTGCAGGTTCCTTATCCTGTCCACCAATGCTTGTAGGGCAAGTGGCTGAGGCTTGGAATGTCATCAGCAGCCTAAACTTGTATACTTTCCTAATCGCGTCCACCAATGCTTGTAGGGGATCTAGCTGATGCTCCGAATGTCATCAGAAGCCTAATCTTGCACACTTTCGTAATCTCATCCACCAATGCTTGTAGGGGAACTGGCTGAGGCTCGGAAAGTCATCTCCAGCCTAATCTTGTACACTTTCCTAATCCCATCTACCGATGCATGTAGGGGAACTGGCCAGGCTTGGAATGTCATCAGCAGGCTAAACCTGTACACTTTCCTAATCCCGTCCACCAATGCTTGTAGGGGAACTGGCTGAGGCTCGGAATGTCACCTCCAGCCTGATCTTGTACACTTTCCTAATCCCATCCACCGATGCATGTAGGGGAACTGGCCAGGCTTGGAATGTCATCAGAAGGCTAAACCTGTACACTTTCCTAATCCCGTCCACCAATGCTTGTAGTGGAACTGGCCGAGGCTCGCAATGTCATCTCCAGCCTAATCTTGTACACTTTCCTAATCCCATCCACCGATGCATGCAGGGGACCTGGCCAAGCTTGGAATGTCACCAGCAGGCTAAACCTGTACACTTTCCTAATCCCGTCCACCAATGCTTGTAGTGGAACTGGCTGAGGCTCGGAAAGTCATCTCCAGCCTAATGTTGTACACTTTCCTAATCCCATCCACCGATGCATGTAGGGGAACTGGCCAGGCTTGGAATGTCATCAGCAGGCTAAACCTGTACACTTTCCTAATCCCGTCCACCAATGCTTGTAGTGGAACTGGCTGAGGCTCGGAATGTCACTTCCAGCCTAATCTTGTACACTTTCCTAATCCCATCCACCGATGCATGTAGGGGAATTGGCCGAAGGCTCGGAATGTCATTAGATGCCTAATCTCGTACACTTTCCTAATCATGTCCACCAATGCTTGTAGGGGAACTTGCCAGGCTTGGAATGCCATCAGCTGCCTAATCTTGCACACTTTCCTAATCCTGTCACCAATGCTTGTAGGGGACTGGCCGAGGCTCAGAATGTCATCAGCAGTCTAACACTGTATACTTTCCTAATCCCGTCCACCAATGCTTTTAGGGGAACTGGTGAGGCTCGGAATGTCATCAGCAGCCTAATCTTGTTACACTTTCCTAATCCTGTCCACCAATGCTTGTAGGAGAAATTGCCGAGGATTGGAATGTCATCACCAGCCTAATCCTGTACAGTTTCCTAATCCCGTCCACCAATGTTTGCAGGGCAACTGGCCGAGGATTGGAATGTCATCTCCAGCCTAATCTTGTATACTTTCCTAATCCCGTCCACCAATGCTTGCAGGGCTACTGGCCGAGGATTGGAATGTCATCAGCAGGCTAAACCTGTACACTTTCCTAATCCCGTCCACCAATGCCACAGCAGTATCCAGGACCCCACCATGTTGAAGGACCTCTGTAGTTTTGTACCAGCCTCCCCCATGTTTGGGAGCATGCAAAAAGGTCTCATCTTGTCCCTGAGCCAAGAGTCATGACAGCTGTGATCCTAGTGTTATCTCCATTGAAATGTTTGGAGCCATGTTTAAAAGAATCGTTCAAGACCCCAGTCTCCACCGACTGGATGCACTTGGTTCCTCCCCCTGCCTGTTACCACCTATGCACTTGCACGATCCTAAGGCAGTGTGTCTGAAGATTGTCTGTCTGTTTTCCCCTGTCTTCTCCCTTTAATTGACAACAGTTTTTTAACTACCATGCACAGCTAGTTCACAATAGGCTTAGCAAAACTCAAAATTATTAGTTTAAAGGTAAATATAATTTGAGGTGCGGGGAGAAGTGCTCAGCCTTGGTATCTAGGCTGGTCAAATATATCTAGAACGGATGGTTTCCTAATTAAGGAAACCCATGTCCCCTGCACACTATCAACATGGGCCTAGGCCTGTGTGTAATTTTAAGGTACTCAAATTTCCCTCGTTTGATTTATGGAAGAGGTAATTGTAGTGATAACATTCTCCTTGCATTAGCAGGAGATTTTTTTCTTTTGAGATGCCCAACTTAATCTTTGACAATTCATCTGTTTATCAATAAAACAGTTATTTATTGCAGTTATAACAAAGGAACATTCAATATTTGATCTGGCCCAACGCGTTTCAGTATTACTTTCACTCTTCATCAGGGGCAAAAATGTTCTGTTTTCTTTACACAATAGTTAATCTCTAGAGAGAAGATAGAGTGATGATACAGTGGTAATAGTTAATTCAAATATTCATTCTTGCATATAAGGCAAAACAAAAACTTGTTTAACTAAGGAAAAGCACATCTGGTGTTGTTGCTATATTTGTCATCACTGCATTCTTTTAGCTCAATATCAGTAGCCAATATTTAGCAAAGGGAAAACATCATTACAGTTAAAGGCCAATGCTGGGTGTCTACATAGGTGAATGACAAACTTAACTTTTCGTGGATATAACATGTAAACGATAAATAAATGTAAAGGTAAGAAATCAAATAAGTAATTATTTTTGACAGTATCTCTAAGGTAGATGCAGGGTACTTACTTAAAAAGCGAAAAGTGGTTTCCCAATGTGGGCAATTACACTTCAAACTGATTGGTAGTGGTAACGATAATGGTATCGCGAAGTGATGCCACAACGCACATCTGCAGATGACGTCACCCGCGAACATTCGCCTCGCCTACCAACATCCACATAGACTGTATATTTATTTCTCTTCAGTCATCTGATAGACTCTGACGTAACCCCCGTCGTTCTCACGCATGCACGAAACAACTATAAATATACAAAATGGCTGCGACGTGACATCACCACGTGCATGCGTGGATGACGTCACACGCGAGCATAAATACTCGATCCGCTTCCCCACTTAAATGGAAGCGGATGGAGTTGTTCCTGTTACAGACACATTCAACATCTTCTGGATAATCCAACTCTCTTTTGTAAGTAGACCTGGCAAGCCGTTAAGCCTCTGCTTGGCCACATTGAGCCCTCCAGCTCGTTTGGCTTTATCTCATCTTTCCCCTGGTAATTATTATTTGGTTTTTCAGCCTCTAGAGAGGGACTACATACCATCCCCAGTATCTTCACACAGAGATGCAGTAGATGACTGTCTGTGGAACCATTTATTACTGTTACAAGTAAGTGAATGACCATTAAGCTGTCCATTCTGGCCAAGCTATTTCACAATTTAACTCTATTATCCATTATAGGTTAGGAAGCACTAGGATTCTCCACGTCACTACCAATCAGTTTGAAGTGTAATTACCCACATTGGGAAACCACTTTTCGCTTTTTAAGTAAGTACCCTGCATCTACCTTTGAGATACTGTCAACAATAATTACTATTTGATTTCTTACCTTTACATTTACTTATCGTTTACATGTTATATCCACAAAAAGTTAAGTTTGTCATTCACCTATGTAGGCACCTAGCATTGGCCATTAACTGTAATGATGTTTTCCCTTTGCTAAATATTGGCTACTGATATTGAGCTAAAAGAATGCAGTAATGACAAATATAGCAAGAACACATGATGTGCTTTTCCTTAGTTAAAAAAGTTTTTGTTTTGCCTTATATGCAAGAATGAGTATTTGAATTAACTATTAACACTGTATCATCACTCTATCTTCTCTCTAGAGATTAACTATTGTGTAAAGAAAACAGAACATTTTTGCCCCTGATGAAGAGTGAAAGTAATACTGAAACGCGTTGGGCCAGATCAAATATTGAATGTTCCTTTGTTATAACTGCAATAAATAACAGTTTTTTTGATAAACAGATGAATTGTGAAAGATTAATTTGGGCATCTCAAAAGAAAAAAATCTCCTGCTAATGCAAGGAGAATGTAATCACTACAATTACCTCTTCCATAAATCAAACGAGGGAAATTTGAGTACCTTAAAATTACACACAGGCCTAGGCCCATGTTGATAGTGTGCAGGGGACGTGGGTTTCCTTAATTAGGAAACCATCTGTTCTAGATTCTCCCTTTAATTGCACTGGTAAATCTGCCGAATCGCCATCAGGCCTATTTGCTGTGTCTCAACTGTTAAAGGTATTTTTACGCACTTACTCTGCCTGTGCAGGCTAATATCGCTTCAGAATTTCAAGGGCTCTGAGCGACAGTTGTTTTTCCCTTGTTCCCACCCCACCTTGATGCTTTGAAACACTTCATGTGTATAAGTGCTATATAAATAAATAAACAATGCAATACAATACATTAGACCCCTCGGAACCCTCCAGTGCTGCTTTTGCACTCTCCCGATCTTCAAATCCATTGCAAAGAAATCAGGTTCGGTGCTGCTGGACTGCCAAGAAAGGCAAAAAGGAACTATTGAGTATTAAGTGCCCTCTTGATCCAGTTCCGGCCCATAGAGACTGGTTAGGTCACTAATTCTCTTTTTTGCATCCAAGAATCATATCCTTTTTAAAGAATATTGCAGTTTTGACATTCTTAGACCGCTGATTAATTACCCAGAGAGCTGCATTGTGCTATCTTTGTCCATTGTCGGTTCTTTCCTATGGTGCGTGTTTTGTGTAGTGTTTTGTATTTAGTTATTGTGGCAGCGGACGTCAACCTTTCACTGGCTTCCATTAAACGGACACCATCCTTTTTCAATCCTTTTAGGGATTTACAGAGTGTGTCCAGCTGGGAGCTGCTGGGAAAAGGCTGCCAGTTTAGGAGCTTGTAAAGCACCTTGGGGGCACAACCCTGTGCCACGTGGCTCACTTGGATGCTGACTGGCAGCGAGAGCCAGTACTCTGCGGACTCCAATGGCGGGAACTGCACATCAGGGCAGCGAGGAACACAAGCTCACAGCACGCACAAAAACACAAAAGCACAATGCCGCGCCCAGCCGGAAATACCAGTAGCGTCAGTTTCCAAACCCCCAGCGGGCGTGGATTAGAAACACCTGTCTTCCTGCATCCTGGGATTCCCATCAAAAACACTCCTTACATTGGCCAGAAAAGCAATGCAAGGAGACTGCACGGAGCGCCTGCACTCAGCTATTAAATTCTCAAGCACTGTATATAACACAGAATTCCTATTCTAGCTGCAGTGACAGCTGCTGCGATTGCGTCCTCAATGGCACTCATTTCATGAACCTATAAAGATAAAAGGCTGAGACACCAGTGCTAGGATTCAAACCTGTGACCAGCAGGGTCTGCACACCCGTCTCCAGCTAGGACGCGTCTTCATTTACATAAACCTCTGCCTGTCCCTGCCTCGGTGCAAGTAACCTGGGGAAGGGAGTGGGTTTGATGAACCCTAGGGGACCACGATCTTTGTAATGTTGATCTTTAAAAGGAAGAGCCCCCCGAGGTTAGGTGGAGACAGACAGGCAGCGGTGGGTGGTGGAAGAAACCAGAGGGTATTCTCCCAAGTAGACTTCAGGAATCCCTTATTCAAGTGGCTACAGGAGGGCTGGCACGCTCAGATCCAACACTGGGGAGGGACGAACGGGGGACGATCACCTGGGTAGGGGAGCCCTGTGTTATGCTTGGGAAATAGCCCCTGGTGAGATGCAGAATAATACAGAGGAAGACGGAGAGCAGAAGGAGATCCCTGAAATCTGTGTAGGTTGTACTACTTCTATCTCCCTTCTTCCCAATAAATCTCCCTTATTAGAATCCAACCACCCATACACCTCTGGTAAACCAATTAAAAGCCCAAACCTTGTTACAGTAGGACCCCTCTCTCAGAATCACTGTTTCTTATTGCCCACCAGAAAAACCCCAACCATTCTTCTCCACGTCCCTCTGATAATTCATTTCAGAACAATCTACCCTGACAAAACACTACCATTCCCACAATCCCCTCTGTTTAGTTCACGATCCCGGCTGTCCCCATTTGCTTCATACACCCTACCAATCCCGTCCCTCTGATTGTCATTTTCCGACTTCTGAGTAGAATGTGACCAATAATTACACTTCCCACCGATCCTCTTACGCATTGCACAGACCCTACAAAAACCACCCTTCCGAGATCACCTCAAACCTCCCTCGTACGAGGGTTATGATTCCATACAACACCTCTTCCGACACAAACACTTTTCAGCACCATGAAAAACAACGGACTAATTCCACAGCTGTTCACCTGACGTGCCCTAACCCAAGGTCCAGCCAGAGTCAGGCAATAGACCAGATTCACACACACCTGACAGCCCTTTCCTTTCCCCACAGGGATAAAAGGCGGAGCAAGAGAGCACAATAAGAGCAAGACAGATCACACGACATGAGAGCTAACTCAGCACGGGAGTACACGAGGAGGAGAAAGACGGCGCATACCGAGGGGGTGACAAGGAGTGAAACGACCTTGCCCTTTCCAGCTAAGACCCGTGAACCCTCCACAGAGGAATTATAAGACCGCAAACAAAGGCCATGGTGTGTTGCAGCAGATGACTACGGTACACAAGACCCTCCTCCGCTGATATACCAAGCCTGCGAGAGACGTGGGTCTCTGTGGCTCCAGCCTTGACTCGAAGGAGAAGAAAGCCAAGCGGTTCATCCCAGCCCGTGAGTCTAGGAGAGTCGATAAGAAACCAAACTGTGTGGAATGAAAAGTAGGCAACGGTTAATTTGAACTTTGAAAGGCTTAGAAAGCATTTGATGAAAACCAGCCACAGAGGAATCCGGAACCACGTGGGTGATCACGCAAGAAACTCTGGGTGGTTACCCGATGGTAGAGACTACCGTAACCAGAATGCCTAGGGAAGAACCGAAGAGAGGTCAAAGTGGTCATACAGGGGTCTTGTAAAATCCTCTGTACCGTCGAAAGTCTTTGACCCAGAGATGATTGTGAAGGAAAGGGAGCTGAATCCCTGCATTCACCCCCTGGTCGTGATTAAATTTATGACGTCTACAGCATTGATGCAAACTTTTTAGAAAGGTCTTGAGGATCCCTTGTATGCTGTCACACTCCTATACCCCACCCTCCACAAATGTGGATATCTGCATAACCACACCCACCGCCCTGCAAGGATACAATGGCCCTCATTATGAGTTGGGTGGTAATACTGCCTTGGATGAATTACGTTTCCCGTTGTGAGGTCCGGCAAAATGGCCACTGTATTACAACTTGGCGGAGGTGCGCACACACCACTAGCAGTAACAGTAATTCTATCTGGCGGAATTATCGTCAAAAATGAGATCCCATGGGTAATTCCGCCAATCATTCAGGCTAATTCCTCTGGGGTAATTACGGCCGGCCGAATTAAGGCAGAATTAGCGTCAACTGTTTATTCAACTGTTTATTCAGCAGTGTGGTAAAAGAGGGGGTAATTCTGTTACCGCCACTATTACTGTATACCTCCAAACTCATGATGAGGCCCATTAATGTGCTGTGCACGCACCAAAAATGAGGGCACCTGGCATTAGAATCAGGCACACACACAGTTCACATTGATTTACCTTTGTAATCGTTTTTAATAGTGTAGTTAAGTGCATTTTCACAGAAGAGATGAGCGGTCCTTAGTTGACTGTGTTGCATCATTAGGTTGACAGACAAGCATTTCATCCTATTTGAATCTCTCAGTGAAAGGGTGCATTGCATTCTACTTTTGAGTTACCATTTAATCAGCGTTGGGATGTGGTGAGATTGCACTGAAGTGCCTTGTGACCTTGGGCAAAATGTTTCTGTGTTTGGGCTGTAACAGTGACTCTCTTGACCTATTGGCGTACAATGAACCCAAGTGTAAACAATTGAACATCTGTGTCTGCAGTACACGCTTATTTTATTATTTTTAGAAATGAGTTTCAGTTTTTAAGTTGGCCTCCCATTTACTTGTGCACATGAGTCTGTGACCTTTAAATTGCATGTTTTTTTTCATGCAGACTAACAATCTTTCTCAGATAAGTAACCGTAAGACAAAATGATTTGCCCAAGATCACACACTTTAGGTGGAGAAGTTGACATTTGAGCCCAGTCTGACATTTAGGCTCTTACTGATTAAACATCTTCTCAGCTCTGATTGTTAAAAATATATTCTGACAAACATATAAGTCCTGGGAGAAGTGCCTTAGGAAAAAGGAGAGCGATTGAAGATGTGTATTCCCCGTCCTGAATGGAAGTGTACAAGTAGTAGAAAAATGACTTTTGCCTGATGTATTCTCCTCTTGCTTCTGAAGCGTTGAGGGGACCCCACTTGCAGTTATGCACAATCTAAAGTAAAGGTGAAGCCCGAAAGATTAAGAAAACCCCTGCAGTCTGTGACATCATGGAAATAAATGGCCAGTAAAAAATTTCACATGGGGTCAATTTGTGAAACCATTTAAGTGTCTTGAGCGAAAATGCAGATTTCCAAAGTCAACTGTTGGTGCTGTATGGAAAAGGCTCTCAAATGGAAAAGCCCCCATCAGCTCCGACCACCCAAACAGTAATTCTAAATTAGAGCAATTATAATAGGTTATAATTATAATTGGTTATTTATAACGCATTAAATACCGAAGAGGTTTCTAAGCACAGACCCGGGATTCGAACCCGTGTTGCTTTGCGTTGGCGCAAGAGGAGCCCTCTACTGCCCGCCTGCCATTTTCGATGTGCAGACAAGTCAAGTGATTTGCAAGTTCCTGATGTCAAGTTTTGGTGAGTGGCTTAGAGACACAGCAGCCTCCTGTTCACAGTTTTGGTGGTGAAAGTGTGTGGCTGTAAGCCCCCCAGGAGAGAGAGGTGCCAAGTTCCATGCCAAGTCTGCACAGCTGTGCTCATCACATGAGATCAAGGCCATGTGACTGTTTACAGCAGCAGGCCCCAGTAAAGCACATTAAAGTCTTACTTTGCATCTGAAAGGGTCATAGCCTGGCTTCTCTGCCTGCCATCTGGCGGGTTTTTGAACTCCTTTGCGGTTTTGAGGTTTAGGTGTGTTATTGCGGGCCAAACCCATGAGTTGCGGGTCAGTTGGCACCATAGAATATCTTTTGGGAATTTGGCCTTCAAGTCCCAGAGTACAATGCTGCTCTGGGCACCTGCTTGTTGATTGTCCCTTGGGGTTGTGGATTTCCAGTGTCAGCACACATTACCCTTGATTCTCTCCTGTTCACTTTCTCTTGGACCTTTCACACCAGTTTCCAACAGGAAGCACTGCTTGCTGCATAGCGTGTCTGCATGGCCTGCAGGAAGTTCCAGCAGGAAGTCCAGCAGGAAGAATTCCTCATGACGGATAATGTCTGCATTGACCTTCTGAAGTCTTGAACATCGCAGACCAGCAGCCATCACTTCTTGGCTCTCGCTGGAGCGTCTCTGCAGTTGCCTCTTTTCCGGGTCATTTAGTAATCCTTAAGCTTTTTTCCCCCATTTTGTGTCCCTGCTCAAACCGCTTTCCTTCTCTCCCCTCTGATTTCTCCCTCAACTGGGTCTCGCCTCCCCTCCTCACGTGGAATTTCACCCTCCTCAGATAAGAGACTGGTGTGAGCCGCCAAGACCACCGATTGGTGTTTGCTTTCGGGCTTTCTTCATCAGGCCTCCTCTCCGACTCTGCAATCTTGTCTTCTCCACAATGACGCTGCACCGTGTACGGACTAGTGGTACGGCTTTGAGGTGGACAGTCTCCAATATTTCCCAGTTGCTATTGGCTCTTCATCCTGTATCGCTTTATTGAGAGGCCACCCTCAACACAGGGAGTTCCTTCCCTCTCCACTCAAGGTGTCACGCAACAAATTGTTTAATGGATTCTTTGTTCAGCCCTATTTCAGATTTATATCATGCACCTTGGATCCCTCCCCCTGTGCCACCAATTATCCAAGAACCAGGCCGGTGTAGAGGCCAAATATTTACATGTATTTTAATTCGATGCTACGAAACTCGCACTGAAATGTCAAACACCACTTTATACGTGGCACAACACAATACACTTCTCTCAAAATAAATGTATCACACAAGTGGGTGGAAAAGAACACAAATCACAATTCTTTACTTTCGACACGTTTTCACAGTAAGACATTATTAGTGTTGGTTGGTGAACCCAATGTACAATTTCCTGCGCAAGTTAAAGGCTAGCAGTTTGGTTTTGCAGATTTGGACAAATGTATATGGCAATTATGATTTCACCCACACTTTCGGGTGATTTAGCAGTTTGTTTTTAGACCCCCCACCCTACTTTGGTCTGAGTTGGGGAAGTCTGCCAGCTGCCTGTGTCCACACAGGACGGAGTTCATCATCGATGTTGTTTTCCTATGTCCAACGCGGTTGGCTGGTCGCCTCATCTGTGGTCTCCCTAAATTGAGAGCCTTAGCAGTGGGAGAGGGGTCCGGATGGACGGGGGAGTGATGTACGATCGTCTGGGGGTGAGGAGAGGAGTTTATCATGGTGTGCTGCTGCAAACATTAGACACTCTTTTAATTTTTCTGATCTTCAGATCATAGTCCATGAGACGTTTCCTTTGGTTCAATTTGCGAACACTCTGAATGTCCATGGATCATGCCCTCTATATTCTGAGCACCCACTGCATTGCGTCTCGGGAGGATAGCTCAGCGGTAATGTGCTCGCATAGGAAGCAAGATGACACGGAGCAACACGGGTTTGAATCCCGGTTCCGCGCTCATAAAACTCTGGGTATTAAGCGTGATATAAATAGCCTGTCATATCATATCATAACGACTCTCGTGAACCATGATCTACACTAGGGACTACTTAAAATGGCTGTGCCTTGTGCATAATTACAGCCCTGTGTGCATGGTGATGGCTTGGTACTTCCTGTTGCGTAGTACGCGACCGTGTGAGCATGCATGAGCCTCGTTTTGGTTCGTGCATGCCTGTTTTTGAATAAAGGAGGTCCCGGTCGCCAGTTGCGTCCGGGACCCGTACCAGCAACACACGTCCCATGTATCTCTGATGTCTGCCTGCGTATGCGTGTGTGTATGCATGCGGGGGGACTGGGGGGTCAGCAGTAACATCTAACACTGGCGACGAGGAGCCACGACATTGCTCCAGCTGATGTGTTGTTGGAGATAGTGTTTATCTCCCCACGCGGTCACGGACCTACGCAGTCGGCCAGCGGCCATCTTGGAAACACGTGGATCACAGCGGTTGTGGCCCTCACGGGTGCTCATGCGCCAGCTGTGATCCAGATTTCTTTAACTCAATTTTTGGTCACTCCATGGCCCTTTAAGGACAAAGGGCCGTGGCTATCTACTTTGGAAAAGCAGGAGGCTTCACCTGCTGCATCTGCAGGCACACCCCATCAGTATTGTTTATACATTTGTAGTCTCAAATACAATTGATAGCGAATTGGTCTTTGGTTGATAGTGTTTTTATTTTGATAAAGGTAATTTGGGTGCTGCTGGGTGGTGACTAGTAACACTCAGACTGCCGAGTGTGTCACAATTTATGAAGAACAGAATTTTCAAGTCACCTTCTAGCGCACCTGAAGTTAACGCTAACTATAGGTTAAATGATGTTCCAAAAATCATGTTTGTTGTATCATTGTTTTCTAGAAACAAGGGAAGAAGACGATTTTCAGAAGCTCTCAAGTCTCAATCGAAACACTTTAAAGAAACTCCTATTGGGGTAAAACAGCACAGGGGAAACCCCAAACACACATGTTACCAAGACCACTCCAATTTCAAACTAATTTGGAATCTAAACATGGATCAAGCTCTCTAGATGAATGCAAATATCTAATCATTAGGCATGTTTATATCTAATCAATGAATTTGAATTGAATTTTCTGTTATAAATCCCTCCTGATGAGCCAATAGATTTGGTGAAACACGTGTAGGGGGCACTACTATTTAAGAACAATTTTTGGAGGATCATTTTTGGAATAAAAAAGCCTCATGATACAACAAACATGATTTTTGGAACATCATTTAACCTATAGTTAGTGTTAACTTCAGGTGCGCTAGAAGGTGACTTTAAAATTCTGTTCTACACCCCATCAGTAACCTGTGCCCTCTGGTCCTGAACACCTCCCCATCCAAGCGAAGGTCAGTGGAATACTCTTCTGAGCTGATCCTGCTGCAACACCCCCACCCCTATCACCACCATGGGTGAGGAGGAAGGAAGAGAGGATGGGGCCCCCATGCCAGTCCCACGCAGGATGCACAGCACCTTAGCACCCATGCCTGAATTTGACACTTCAGGCCCACCATCCAAATTGGGGCCGAAGTGCCTACTATGGGTGAAGAAACTGGAAATGTTTTTTAGGGCGTTGGGTGAGACTGATGATGATGCGAAGGTGACCATGATGGTGTACTCAGCTGGCACGGAGGTCCACAGGATTTTTGACTCGCTGAACCTTCAGGTGGTTACCTATGATGCGGTGAAGCAGGCCCTCCAGAACCACTTCCTCCCGATGGCGAATGTCAACTTCGACAGATTTGTGATGTGTGCGGAGAAGCACAAGGGGAGGAATCTTTGGACCAGTTCTGTGCAAGGTTGAGGCACCTCGCAAGCACCTGTAGATGGGTGAATGAGGAGGAGATGGTGCAGAACCAGTTTATACAGGGGTGCAGCTCAGGGAAATTGCAGAGGCAGGTGCTCCGGGAGCCAGGCCTGACGCTGGCGCAAATCCTGGACACTGGGCGAGCATATGAGCTGGCAGAATCGAGGGACGCAAAGATGGACACAGCAGCGCATCCAGGGAAGAGCGAGGATGCCTATGCCATTGGCCGCTCCGCCCCAGGGAGGGCGTGCTGGAATCCCAAAAGGGCGGACAGTCCCTGGACGCCTGGAAATGTGCAGTCCTGTCCGTACTGTGGGTACGACCTGCCACATGCGGGGGGGTGCCCTGCAAAGACAAGGGTGTGCGGAAGGTGTAGCACACCAGGACACTATGCGAGGGTGTGCAGGGCCACGGCCCCAGTAGCTGCATCCAGGGGGCCGGCAAGATCATGCGGGGGAAACCCCAGATGCTTTAGGAGTGTGTCCACGATAGAGCAAGGCGTACAAGAGTTGGACATTGCCGAGGAAGAGGAGGATGAAGAGGAAATCTTGTTCATCTCATGCATTGCCACTGGTGCGAAGCAGAGCAGGCAACCGACATGCACGGTGAACATTGGCAATGTGCCCACTCCCGTCTTGATTGACACAGGAGCGTCAGTCTGCGTCCTAGCCGCTGAACACTATGAAGCTCTCCTAGGTCCTCCCAAGTTGGAAGAGTCCAATGCTTAGATATACTCCTTTGGGGGTGACACGCCCCTGCCAATTCAGGGAGTCTTCGTGGCCCCAGTGTCACACGGGCGAAACAAGATCAAGGTCAGGTTTTTTGTGACTCAAGTAAGCCCACATTCCCTGCTGAGCTGTGCTGCCTCTGAAGCCCTAGACATTGTACATTTCACCCTGGCAGTGTACCACACAGACATTGATCGCCTGCTACATCGGCTCGAAAGCATCTTTCAGGGCGTGGGCAAGCTGAAAGGTGACCCCATTAGGCTCCACATTGATGGGTCCATGAGGCCGACGGCCCTCAAGCACCGAAGAATTTCCATTTCACCTGAGGGCGCAGGTGGAAAAAGAACTCCAATCCCTCATTGACTTAGACATTGATTGATTGATTGTTTATTTATATAGCGCCTATACACAATGTGTTTCAAAGTGCTTGAAGGAGGGAGGGAACATAGCAAAATACAGTTACATTCAGTTAAAGTCCTTGAAACAATACGGAATGTGAAAAATGACTATCGTATTAGGCCTGTCGACATTTCTGATAGTGCAAGTGCATAGAACAAGTAAGGCAAGAGGTAATGGATAGGAAGGAGAACAAAGCAAGCAGTAACATTACTATGTCTGATGACAATTGATGTAGTGCAGGTGGTATACAAGAGGAGGGGTGGGAGGTCGGGGGCGGGGGATATGAGAGGGGAGAAGGAGATGAACAAGGCACGCTACTGAGCAAATTTGTCAGTGACAAATTTAAAAAGCAGGGGTGGGGGAAATAGGGAGAAGAACAAGTGGGGGAGGAGGGGAGACAGACAAGCTGCTATCAAAAGTCTAGGGAACAGATGATAAGAGTAAGTGCTAAGAGGGGGAAGGCTAAGAGGAGGGAGAAGTGGGAAGGAGGATGGTGGAAGAGGAGGGAGTTATGGAGGGGGCATGGGGCAACAGACACTCACAGGGGACATGGGGGCACACAGACACTCAGGGGGGGCATGGGGGCATACAGACACTCCTGGGGGGGCACGGGGGCACACAGACACTCCCGGGGGGGCATGGGGGCACACAGACACTCATGGGGGCGACCCGGCGTACTGTGGTGGACAGGGGTAGACAGGGCCTTAGACGAGGTGCCGGCTCCTGCCTCCCGGCAGCCCTGATTGGGCAAAGAAGGCACAGGCATCCAATAGGGGGAGGGCAGGCAGGCCAGGCAAAACACATTAGGCAGTCCAAAAAGAGTGTGGCCATCTTAGAAGGGCCGGAGTGCTAGGTAGCACAATGCGTGCAACATTCAATATTCCCCAAATGCAGCAGATAATGTTGAGAAGAATAAACAAAGATTGCAAGGCAAGCAATCCTCAGCTCCCAGAGCGCACTTATTGAATTTAGGAATAGTAATCAAAAAATGCGCAACACGCACTTGGTACACACCGAAATTACAGGTCTTACCCTGCAAAAGGCCTACGATCTTCTGAAGAGTGTAGCGTGGGTGGGGGCTCCGGAGAACAGGCAGCAGGGATCCCTCGAGGAGAGAGGAAGGAGAGAAGGCTTCAGAGGGGCCTCGTTGTGGGCCTTAGACGAGGTGCCGGCTCCTGTCCCCCGGCTGCCCTGATTGGGCAAAGAAGGCACAGGCATCCAATAGGGGGAGGACAGGCAGGCCAGGCAAAACACATTAGGCGGTCCAAAAAGAGTGTGGCCATCTTAGAAAGGCCGGAGTGCTAGGCAGCACAATGCGTGCAATATTCAGTATTCCCCAAATGCAGTAGATAATGTTGAGAAGAACAAACAAACATTGCAAGGCAAGCAATCCTCAGCTCCCAGAGCGCACTTATTGTAGACATCATCGAGAGAGTTGGAAGGCCCAACTCCGTGGGTTTCTCCCATAGTGGTGGCACCAAAGCCCAAACAACCAGGGGCTGTCCGCATCTGTGTGTATCACAGCTGGAACTCCACCCAGAGTCTCGTTACATAACGACATTTACGACCCACGAAGGGCTATATCAGTTTAAAAGACTAAGCTTTGATGTCTCGTCAGCGGCAGAAGTCTTCCAGAGCGTCATCAGGGGAGCCCTGGCGGGACTGAAAGGTGTCATTAACATGTCAAATGACATTCTGGTCTTTGCCCAGTCGGAGTTGGAACATTTGAAGAGGCTGGAACGAGCGTTGGAGAGACTCAAGAGTCTAGGGCTGACACTACACCAAAAGAAATGTGAGTTCCTCAAGGACAGAATAGAATTCTTCGGGTTTGTGATCCACACAAGGGGTATAGCGCCTGACCCCGAGAAGGTGAAAGACATACACGAGGCAGCCCCCCCAGAGTCACCGGCTGAGGTAAGAAGCTTTCTTGGCATGGTGAACTATTGCGGGCGGTTCATTCGCGATCTGTCATCACTGTCGGAACCCTCACGTGCTCTGACAAGGAACGATGTTGCATGGGCGTGGACATCTAAGGAACAAAGGGCGTTCACCGAGATCAAGAATGCACTGTCGGGCCAGGAAACCATGGCCTACTTCAGCCCGAACAGGGAGTCAGAGATAGTTGTCGATGCCAGCCCGGTCGGGCTTGGGGCAGTGCTAATGCAGGCAGGCTCACATGGACTAATGCGCCCGATAGCATATGTCAGCAAGGCGCTCACAGAAACCGAGAAAAGGTGCTCGCAGATTGAGCGGGAGGCTCTGCCCATTCTGTGGGGCTGCAAGCACTTTAGGCTGTATATATTAGGGAAACCTGTGGTGGTAATTACTGATCACAAGCCGCTCATT
Organism: Ambystoma mexicanum; assembly: GCF_040938575.1. Classification (NCBI taxonomy): domain Eukaryota; kingdom Metazoa; phylum Chordata; class Amphibia; order Caudata; family Ambystomatidae; genus Ambystoma; species Ambystoma mexicanum. The sequence continues at coordinate 1,499,457,499 of NC_090922.1, read as the reverse complement.
CCGATCATGGCAGGCGTTTCATCCACGCCACCTCCATGCATCGAACGGTGGATGCTGTCGCTGATGGAGTAAGTGTCAAACTGCAGTACCGCCCCGGGCACCCATAACCCGGCAGACTCTCTGTCCAGGCATCCATGGGCCGGGTGCCCCTGTGACATCGCTGAGGTGGTGGACTGTATTGAGATGGTATACAACATCGTGGAGGCGGCCCTGCCAGTGGCCCTGGCGCGCCGGGATATTGCGGATGCTTCAAACGGAGCAGAGGTTTTCCTGGTCATCAAGGAGGCGATGGACAGCGGGGAGTGGAGAGAAGTACTCACGAACAATGCCAGACAGGAGGCTGGAGTTCGAAAGTACCTCCAAACACTGTGGAAGGTGCGCAACGAACTGTCGGTAACGGAGCACGGCCTGCTGTTACGAGGCCGTCAGATTGTTATCCATGGGCCTTGGTGACCAGGGTGCTGCATCTGGTTCACAAGGGCCATCAGGGAGACGCCAAGACAAAGGCGCGCCTAAGACTAAAGGTGTGGTTCCCTGACCTGGAGCAAAGGGTGGACGAGTTTGTACGCACATGCATTCCATGCCAGGTGGCCAATCTGGCGGAGAGAGGACCACCTATCAGGGCCATGGAGAGGAGTGAGCAGCCGTGGGGCACTGTGCACTCTGACTTTGGCTCCACGGGTCGAGGTTTGTACTTTCTGGTGGTGGTGGACCAATGGTCGCGGTACCCAGATTTGGAGCTGGTAGAGTCTACGGCCAGCGACCACACCATCTTGGCACTAGAGAAGATGATTGCCACCCACAGGTTCCCTACGGAGCTATGCTCGGACAATGGTCCGCCGTTCCATGGGCAGCAGTTCGTCAGGTACTTCCACTCTGTGTTGTCTCTTTATTGGCAAATACCAGGTAGAGGGCTGTAATGTTTTAAACCTCTGATTTTCACAATACCTTTAACATCGACAGCTGCAGTCTGACCTTAGGTTCCAGTCCCGTCCCAGTTTTCACTTGTCACTCATGTCAACAATGTAATAAATCAATAAAGTACAGTACCTTCAAGCCTCTCACATATGACGGTCATACTTTCATTTGTCAAATCCCCACTCTGCCGTGGGTGGCTGCCACGGGTTTTAACAGATACTCTTTAGGGCCTGGCTGGCAGATTGGTCATTCATGTACTCTATGGCAGTGTGTTCCCTTCAGAGGGTTTGATGAACCCTGTTCTTTCTCCATGGCAGTGTTTGTTAAATAGGACATGGGAAGCACTTCACTTTTCCTCCGTGTCGGTGCATGTCAAATACGGCTTTGGAAGTCCTTCATTTTTCTTTGTGGCAGTGTTTGTTGATGGGCTGAGAAGTCACAGTTGGGCTGCACCCAAGTCCCGCCTGCCTGGGCATAGCCTTCACCGGCACCGCACAGTCCGTGCTGAGCTCTGCCCACATCAAACCTGGGCTCCAGGTAGGTCTTCTGTTTGCTGCTCTCCCCGTCGGGCCCTGGGCGAGTGGATGGTGCCACTGAGGCTTTAGAACTTCGTTGTCCACCCCATATGGCCCCGGGGTGGACTGGCTTGCTCCCATGGCCATGTAAGCTCTTCACCCGGGCCACAGCATGCCGCACACCCTGGGAATTTCACTCATTCTGGTCCAACCGGATTGGCCCCTGTGCCCCGCCCCAGTTCGGTTTGCCCGATGCACTCTCCCGTACTGCAGCCTTTTGTTCACCTAAGATGCCACAACCATATGGCCCGGGACTTTGTTATCTCCTGGCCCATCTGGACTGGCCACAGGCAGGCCTTTGCTTACCATGCCACACTCTACTTCTCAGGGTCACTCTGCATACGCAACCCGGTCAGGGTGTTATTGCACCCAGACTGCACACCAAACGTGCCCTGGGTCTTCCAATTGGGCTACAGCAGGCATACGGTGGTTACAGAACCCACCCACCCCCCCAGGTAACCCTACATGAAAGGGCCCCATTTGGCCGGGGTTTAGATTTGACGGGGCAAGTTGTGTATTTCCTACTTGGTCTTGATGGCCTGGGTAAATGTCACAACTCTGCCCTTTCTGGCAATCACTGCCCTTGGTAGTCGGGTTGGTTGTCTGGAGTCCCTGAAACATTGTGAGATGAATTTAAATGAAATTAAATGATATATGGTCATTTCAGTGTGCTAAGGACCTGGTGAGGTATCTAAGTGCCATTTTCAAGCCTTGGGTGCCTATAAGAAATAAGAAGACATTGGAGCACACAACAACAGAAGACGAGTACCGGACAGTCTACTGTGGCGCACTCCAAGAAGAAAAGAACGAACAGGAACATGCTAATCGGGCATTAGATGTGCAGTCTCTTCAGCAGTGTACCCTCTCTCTGCCACACTGAATGAATGTATGCCACCCAGCTACTGGGTGGCTAACATCAGAAAAATGCAAGAATATGTTGCTGCCCACAGTACATCATCCTGCCCTTCACAAGACTCCTTCTTCGCGTGCAGTTTAACCGGCTGCAATAGTTTCCACATATAACGATGATCATTCGTGTGGTACATATCACATACTGCATTGTGCCAGGGCTCATTCTTGGCATCGTGACACTGGTGGACTATCGTAACACAAGGGCGAGGTGAATGATAGACTGCAGTTGTGGAGGGCTCCACCCGCTGGCATGTTTGTGTCTGAGGTAGTAGGGGCACACTGGTCTGGGTCATGAAGTTGCGGGGTGGTGGATGTGGCGCGGATGGATTTTGCGCTGTACTTTTCCTGGACTTGGTGGAGTTCTCGCAGGCTCACCACGTCTCTGCAAGCCTTTGAGGGCCTTGCACGAGACTCCATGCAGAGCATGGGTGTGGCTTGCACAGAGGGCTGGGAAGGGGGTGGAACACCAAAAATGGGGAAATACTTGCTAAAAAATGGGCGTTCCGAGGAGCGGCCTGCAAGCAGTCCTTCGCATGCCCACAATTGCGTGGCACAAGATGTATTCATGGATACGATCGTGCAATCTCTCGGCCGGGAAAAATGGCCACGCAAGTCCTTCATACTATCAGCCATTTGCAGGCAGGTGTAAGTACACTTGCGCATAGGATTTCGTGGTGTGTGTACGCCACTGGGGTACTGATTCAACATAGGGGTGCACATACGCAGTGTAGCGAGGTGCAGGAATGGTTTACGGGGGATCGCACGCAGATTATTTGGATTTCAACCGAGTTACGATTAATCATATGCATGTTGTCGGAGTGCCGGATACAGTTACCGGGGACCCTGCGCAGGGTCCCTGTGATGCAGGCCTGCTTTCTTGCCCCCACACACTGTTTGAAGGTATGTGTATACATGCCCGGGGGAGCACGCAAAGGTAGCTGTTCTGGCTGTTTTTCATTGCTTGGGGGCCTGTCGGGGCGTTCTAGGCGCGACTTGTGAATACGGTTACTTTGCACAGTAAATTCCTTGAATATGCAGGGCGCAATTTTTTAATCAGTGTGCAGGCTTGTACAGTTTCCTACTCGGCGTGTGGCCCCTGCAGGATTTCTGCGCACATTTCGATGAATCGGGCCCTTAGACGAGTTCATGTGTATAATACTAGTATAGTGAATTGAAAATATTTTACAAACCACAAAACTTATATATATCCTGTGAATTTGTGTCTTTTTTGGTCTAATTCTTGGCTGTGATTAGCTGCGTATCGACAACAATTTGAGACATACAGCCACTTTGCTCAGCAGGCTGTGCACACCTCACTGATTTTAACTCACGTTGTCATCGTTTTGCTCATATATTCTTTTGCTACAAAATATCAAGCCACATCTGACACATTTCCACATTTGTGTTTTTGTTAAAGAAAAGAGAAAGACAAAATACATATCAAGTATTCTTATGGTAAAACACATTGGGCCTCGTTACGGGCATGGCTACCCCAAAACTCGGATCCACGAAAAGGGAATTACCAGGCCATTCCAACCTTGTAGGGCCCGGTAATTTCCATTTCGCGGGACCCGGACCCGGTACGTCCCCATTCCCATTTGAGCCCCCATAGGGCTCAATGGGAATGGGGAGGATGGTAGCAGTGGTTCCTTTCAGAACACGTAATTTGGCGGCATGGTAACAAAGGCGCTGGTAGCACTACCAGCGCCGTTGTTGCCTTACCGCCACAGACGTGATGAGGCCCATTGTAAAGGTTTCTATGCATTGAAAAAGAACATTTGGGGGAATGGAAATGGAAGAGACAGCGTTATGCCTAAATGTACCTGTAAGACATGTAATCATGCACACACCTACTATGACCCTGTATCCACTGTCTACTATGAACCTGTAACCACTGTCTACTATGAACCTGTAACCATCGCCTACTACTATGAACCTGAAACCACTGTCTACTATGAACCACGGTCTACTATGAACCTGTAACCACTGTCTACTATGAACCTGTTACCATTGTCTACTACTATGAACCTGAAACCACTGTCTACTATGAACCTGTAACTACAGTTTACTATGAACCTGTTACCATTGTCTACTACTATGAACCTGTAACCACTGCCTACTATGAACCTGTAACCACCATCTACTATGAACTTGTAACCACTGTCTACTACTATGACCCTGTATCCACCATCTACTATCAACCTGTAACCACCTATGAACCTGTAACCACCATCTACTATGAATCTGTAACCACTGTCTACTACTAGTATCCAATGCCTACTATGAACCTGTAACCACTGTCTACTATGAACCACTGTCTACTATGAACCACCGTCTACTATGAACCTGTAACCATGGTCTACTAGTATGAACCTGTAACCACCGTCTACTATGCACCTGTAACCACCTATGAACCTCTAACCACTGTCTACTATGAACCTGTAACCACTGTCGACTATGAACCTGTAACCATCGTCTACTACTATGAACCTGTATCCATTGTCTACTACTATGAACCTGAAACCACTGTCTACTATGAACCTGTAACTACTGTTTACTATGAACCTGTAACCACCGTCTACTATGAACCTTTAACCACGGTCTACTACTATGAACCTGCAACCACTGTCTACTATGAAACTGTAACCATTGTCTACTACTATGAACCTGTAACCACTGCCTACTATGAACCTGTAACCACCATCTACTATGAACCTGTAACCACTGTCTACTACTATGACCCTGTATCCACCATCTACTATGAACCTGTAACCACCGTCTACTATGCATCTGTAACCACTGTCTACTACTATGAACCTGTAACCAATGCCTACTATGAACCTGTAACCACTGTCTACTATTAACCACTGTCTACTATGAACCTGTAACCACTGTCTACTATGAACCTGTAACCATCGTCTACTACTATGAACCTGAAACCACTTTCTACTATGAACCTGTAACTACTGTTTACTATGAACCTGTTAGAATTGTCTACTACTATGACCCTGTATCCACCATCTACTATCAACCTGTAACCACCGTCTACTATGAATCTGTAACCACTGTCTACTACTAGTAACCAATGTCTACTATGAACCTGTAACCACTGTCTACTATGAACCACTGTCTACTATGAACCACAGTCTACTATGAACCTGTAACCACCTATGAACCTGTAACCACCATCTACTATGAATCTGTAACCACTGTCTACTACTATGAACCTGTAACCAATGCCTACTATGAACCTGTAACCACTGTCTACTATGAACCACTGTCTACTTTGAACCACCATCTACTATGAACCTGTAACCACTGTCTACTATGCACCTGTAATGACTGTCTACTACTATGAACCTGTAACCACTCTCTACTATGAACCTGTAACCACTGTCTACTATGAACCACCATCTACTATGAACCTGTAACCACATATGAACCTGTAACCACCGTCTACTATGAACCTGTAACCAGGCTCACATCCTTCACTGAGCTGTAATCAGGCGCTCATCCTCTATGGAGCTGTAACCAGGCTCACATCCTTCATTGAACTGTAATCAGGCACGCGTCCTCTAGGGAGATGTAACCAGGCTCACATCCTTCACTGAGCTGTAATCAGGCGCGCATCCTCTCTGGAGATGTAACCAGGGTCACATCCTTCACTGAGCTGTAATCAGGCGCGCGTCCTCTCTGGAGATGTAACCAGGCTCACATCCTTCACTGAGCTGTAATCAGGCGCGCGTCCTCTAGGGAGATGTAACCAGGCTCACATACTTCACTGAGCTGTAATCAGGCGCGCGTCCTCTAGGGAGATGTAACCAGGCTCACATCCTTCACTGAGCTGTAGTTAGGCACACAGCCCCACGGACCTGTAATCAGGCACATTTCCTGATTACAGCTGCATTGAGGCACGTGAGTTGTAATGAGGCCCACATCCTTTATGGAGATGTCATCAGGCCCACCTCCTGTGGTTGGGCACCCACCCTTTATTGAGGTGTTAATAGGCGCCCATCAGAGGGCCTACTCACGCCTGGATCGATAGCGAGCGCAGATAGGAATTACTGCACTAGCCATCACCCCGCAAGGGGTGGTTAAAGTACTGGCGATCGGGCGCCCCCAGTGCTTGTCCCTGTAATCGCCTTTCCACCCGCCATTAGTTAGCTATCAACCGTGTAAGGACCCTTATCAGCCAGAAGGCTAGGGTGGAGGCTGATTACATGTCTGCTTTTTCACATTCTAGTTAATAAAAGAAAAAAGTACAAGCACCACAAGGTCTTTTGACATTGGCGCGTATACTTTTAAAGAGAGACAGATACAGGGAAACTGAAACGTAAGATTATAAAAGAAGAGAGATAATGAATGAAAGGGTGAGAGGCAGAGTGAAAGGTAGAATGAGAGAGTGACAGGCAGGTTGAACGCCAGAATGAGGCGGTCACAGGCAGAGTGAAAGACGGAATGAGAGGGAGCGGCCGAGTGAAAGACAGAATGAGAGAGTGAGAGTCAAAACGAAAGACAAAATTAAAGGGTGTAAGCAAAGTGAAAGACAGAATGACCGGGAGGGGCAAAGTGAGAGAGGGAATGAGAGGGAGGGGCAGAGTGAAAGACAGAATGAGAGAATGGACAAGCAGAGTGAAAGACAGATCGAGAGGGAGGGGCAAGTGAAAGACAGAATGAGAACGTGAGAACAGAGTGAAAGAATGAAAGAGTGAGAAGCTGAGTGAAAGACAGAATTAGAGGGAGGGCACAGTGAAAGACAGAATGAGCGGTTGAGAGCAGAGTGAAAGACAGAATGAGAGAGTGAGAGGCTGAGTGAAAGACAAAATGAGCGGGAGGGGACGAGTGAAAGAAAGAATGAGAGAATGACAGGCAGAGTGAAAGACGAGATGAAAGAGTGAGCGACAGAATAAAAGACAGAATTGGAGGGAGGGGCAAAGTGAAAGACAGAATGAGAGGCTGAGTGAAAGACAGAATGAGAGGGAGGGGCAAAGTGAAAGACAGAATGAGAGGGTGAGAGGCAGAGTGAAAGACGGAATGACTGGGAGGGGCAGAGTGAAAGACAGAATTAGAGGGAGGGGCACAGTGAAAGACAGAATTAGAGGGAGGGGCACAGTGAAAGACAGAATTAAAGGATGAGAGCAGAGTGAAAGGCAGAAAGAGAGGGTGAGAGGCTGAGCTAAAGACATAATGAGAGGGAAGGGCAGAGCGAAAAACAATATGAGAGGCAGGGGCAGAGTGAAAGAAGGAATGAGAGAATGACAGGCAGAGTGAAAGACAGAATGAGAGGGTGAGAGCAGAGAGAAAGACAGACTGATAGGGTGAGAGGCAGAGTAAAAGACAGAATGAAAGAGTGAGAGGCTAAGTGAAATATAGATTGAGAGGGAGCGGCAGCATGCATGGCAGAAAGAGAGGGTGAGAGGCAGAGTGAAAGACAGAATGAGAGTCAGTGGCAGAGCGAAAAACAGAATGAGAGGGAGGGGCAGAATGAAAGAAGGAATGTGTGAGTGAGAGGCAGAGTGAAAGACAGAAAGAGAGGGTAAGAGGCAGTATGAAAGACAGAATTAGAGAGCGGGGCAGAGGGAAAAAAGAACGAGAGAGTGAGAGGCAGAGTGAACGAAAGAATCAGTGGATGAAAGGCAGATAAAGAATGAGCGGGTGAGAGAGAATATAGGAGAGATAACATTGCAGATACAGAATTAGATATCTGGATGATAGGGAAATAACGAGAGGCTGGATGAGAGAGAGATAGAATGAAATTCTGAAAGCAATAGAAGAAAATCACAGCTTCAAAGTGAGGCATGAGACATGGAGAGAGATAGAGATGGACAGAAATAATGAGAAGAGGGCAAAAGCAGAGAAAAACAGAGAGAGTGAGAAACAGAGCAATTGAGCGCAAGCACAAATATCAGACTGAGATTGTGAGATTAAAAAAGAGAGCCTGATAGTGAGAAACACATCCCAAAACAAAAACCAGAAAGGCAAAAGCCTGCTCTCCTTCCTTTAAGACACAATATTCACAGGGGTGGTGGGGGCAGGTGGGAGGGAGGTGGGTCTGAAGGGTGTCAGTAGTGGGATGGGCAGGTGCAGCAGTTCAGGAAATGCGAGGGAGAGAAAGGGCAAAGTCATATTAAACTGCACTCTCCTGGCTTCAATATTCCCTCCACATCAGACACAAGAGTCAATGCCTCCATTTGCTTTTTGATAGATTTTTATTTCCTCAGTTCCAAGGATCTGCATGTCATCCCATCCCTTGTTTGGACACTCCACGTCACTGTACCTGGCTGCTTCAGCTGCTGGCCAGTATCTCTGAAATCCACCACACCGCATCCCTGGATGAGGTGTCTCTACATCCACCTGGGAGATGTCTATAGTGGCCAATGTACTCTTGTCTCTTCATTGGAGAGTTGCAGAATGAGAGCAGCCTTCTTCAGGGCATACCCAAAATTTAGAGGAATCTACTGGGACCAGAGTCTATCCACCAAGCGGCGGAACTATGGCCACCATCAAAGGACGGAATCTTGGCGGACCCACAGGTGGTGGCCCAACACGACAGTCAATTGTCCTCCTAATAATGATTCCTCCTTGATGCCAACCTTGGGACAGGTGGAGGCGTCTCATACTGCCACTTCTCAGCACTGCCGCTCACCACATTGAACTTAGTAGCTTCTGCCAATAATAAAAGTCAATGAAGGCGGAGACAGGAATACCTCACCAATAGGATTTTTTCATAAACAAATTTTCAATTTCCAGGACAAAAACTGCAAGAAGAAGCACAGACAAACACAGAAACACAGCCTTGTGAAAACAAAACATTCAATTCCAACCCAGAGACACAACAGGAACAATAACAGGGCAAAGGCACGGCTGCACTTGATAGGAAATGGGGAATTGAGGAGCACAGCTTGGGAGTGCAGACAATGAAGACTAAATTGTGGATCTCCATGGAAGACACTTGACAACAAAGTGAGATTAAAATAAAGCAATGGAGCGGTGGTTCCTTCGTCCAACGCAACGGGTAACAACAGTCCAGGAAATTGCGCAACACACTGGGCACTGTGCATTGCAGCAATCTGTTCTGGGATTGGTGCTTGCAAGCGTCGGCCTACTGGGTTCTAGAAAACGTTCATGTGATTGTTTCTGTCATATGACAAAGAACTTAAATGTTACCCTGCCTCAAACCCTTTCTTACCTCCCCTCAAAGTCAGATATGATACGGAATCAGAAACCCTTTTCTTAAATTCCTCCTACTCAAGAAAAGCAGATGTTGTTGCGCTCTAGCCTCAACGTCGTTCTTGTTCTTCTGATGGCCACCTTAGCCCTACCTGTGCCTCTTGTCTTCCCATTAAAGTCTGGGTCTTCTGGGACCATGTTTCCCAACCTCAGCCCATCCTGTAAATCTGCAGGGTGCTGCAATCCTTTGAAACGGCGACAGGGGCGTTGCTAGGGGGGGTTTAAGGGGGCTATAGCCCCTGATCTTTTGGTTGTAGCCCCGGATAGAATCTCAGGAGCTAGAGCCAAAAGGCTAGCAAGCCCCCAGTCCCAACAGTTCCAACATCAGCTTAGCCCCGGGTCTTTTCCAGACCTAGCAACTCCCCTGAACGGCGAGCAGGCTGCGTATCTCTTTAGCACCCATGCCCTCACTTCAGCTCATTCTGGGTGGATTCCATGGCCACAAATTTCATCTCATTGTTGGCGGTTCCCGAGGTCACACTGTTGTCCCTGACCTTGCGTTTGAACATGAACGGGAAGGCCTTCCTGAAGGACTTCCGGAAGCTGGCCCCCATGAAGCCGTAGACGATAGGGTTGATGGAGGAGTTGGCGTACGACATGCAGTTGGCCCAGGTCTTGATCTTGTAGGTGTTGTAGTCCGCTTGGAAGTTGGGGTAGAAGCCTTGGAAGAGGCTGAAGAGCTGGATAGGACCCCAGCAGATGGTGAACAGGAGCACGATCACCACCACCATCTTGGTGATCTTACTGCGCATTGCGATGGTCCTCTCGGAGAGGAGCTGCACCTGAAACGAAAGCCAGAAGCACCTCACTGTTTGACTTGACATGTTCTCTAAGATCTCACACAGCGGACAAGCAATTTAATGAACAATTTCTTACAAATGTATGTTGAGATGCAGTGCCAGTCTCTTCATTGCCCTCAAACCCTCCAAGGAGGATTGTTGACACTTCTAGAAAAAGCCACAATACTGTATTCAAGGGTAGCACAACTAGGATGGACTTATATATCTACACCCCCTTCCCCTTCTAAACGTCCGGCCTCATTTGCTAATTCTATTAAACTAAATGTCTTGACTGTGATGGACCAACAGCTCAGGCCTGGATCGTGGTAGAGACAGGACGCGTAAGAGAGCAAGTTGTGGTGGTCCATGGAGTGGAAGCAGGGGGACGATGTGCCATCTGGAGAATACAGGTGTGAGGGGGGAGTGGGCATGGGAGAGGACGACACAGTGGGTTTGAGAGCATGTTGGGTGGTGTATCAGAGATGATATGATATAAGTAATTTATAACACGCCTGTACACAAGTGTTTCTAGATGCGACAAGACAAGGAAGGGAGGACAGAAGAAGGACAAAACAATGACCTTACTAGGCCTTGTGTCATTCAGATCGTGCAAGTGCTGGGGGGAGAAGTGCCAGGGGGAGAGCAGAGGGGAGAGTGCAATATAACCAGTAAGTGAAGCGGGAGGTGGCTCATAAGTGCAGAGAGTCAGAGAACTGTAGGGTTGCAGATACAGTCCCTTAAGTGGTTGGGAGGGCCGGGGGCAGTGCAAGGACAACCAGTCATGGAGGAGCCCGGTCCTGTAAGTTCAGTGGGTGGCCAGGTACCCAGGATGTGCAGCAGGGAGGGACAACAGCAAGGGAGAGCAGAGAGAAAGCGGAAGCGAAAAGGAAGGTCTTTAGTTGCTTCCGGAACCTTAGGTGGTCCTGTCATGTTTGAGAGAGGCAGGGAGGCTGTTCCAGAGGTAGTCCCCAGCTGAGTACAGAGATCTGCCCCCCACTCTCTGCCTGGAGAAGCGTCTGACCCTCAGAGAGTTGGAGATGCAGAGAAAGAGAAAGTTGGATGTAGAGTGGTCCCCAGCCCCAGAAAGCCTTGTGGATGATGCAGAGGGTCTTGAACTTGATGCTTGCAGTCGTAGGGAGACAGTGGAGAGATTTCAGGGCTGGAGAGATAAGATCTCTGGGCTCGAGGACAAGGGCAAGTCTCGCAATCAGGGCTCTTGAGACAGTGAGCTTCTGGGGAAAAGTGAGAAAAGGAAGAATACCTCTGAGAAGGGGCAACTGATAGTGTGACTTCTTAGAGACATCAGAGATGTGAAGAGAGAAGGAGAGGATGGAGTTGATTATGACCCTGAGGTTCTTAGCCTTACTGCAGGAAGAGGGCCCATGTTGGGCCGCCAGAGTTAGAGAGGGAAGGCGGGAGTAGGAACCCCAATGAGGAGAATCTAAGTCTTACTGGCATTGAGAGATTGTTGGCGGCACACCATTCCTCAATAGCCAAAAGCCAGTCTGGTATGAGAGAAGAAGCAGTAGAGGCTGAGGGGAGCCTGAAGGAGAGCTGGGTGTCATCCTCATAACACTGAAAGTCAGAGTAGAAGTTACAGAGCAGGGTGGCATGTTTGACTGTGTTGTAAGCAGAAGATAGATCAAGGAGAATGAGGATAGAAGGAAGGTTAGAGTCAAGATTGGAGAGCAAGTCTTCACAAGTGTTCAGGAGAGCAGTTTCCATGCTTCTGGGTGCTCTTAAATCAGACTGATGGTATAGAGACAACCAACAGATTCATTATGTAGATTAAGCTGGGAGATGGACAGCTTTTCCAGGAGTTTTCCCAGGAAAGGAGTGATGGAAAAAGACGATCGTTTGCCGGAGAGAAAGGATCGGCAGAAGGCTTCTTAAGAAGGGGGTGCACAAGGGAGTGCTTAAGGTGGGAGGGAAAGGTTCCAGTGTGTAAAGCACCGGAGGGGTGTATCTGTACTCCTGCTCACTATATGGCAAAGGAGAAGCACAGAGCACCCCAGCCAAGTGTCTCTAATTGGTAAAACGTGGTGAGCAATCAAGGCTTAAGCTCTCAGGAAGTGATGCGGGCTGGTTCCTAAGTACAGTGTAGTCCACAAGCACCCTCAAAGGAATGTCCACACACAATGTTAGTGAAAACACAGTCTTTATATAAATATGGTTTAACCTTATATACACAATCACAATAACACACTGTACTCTGGCAAATATATACAGATCTACGTGGTACCACTCTTAACTATTGATTCCTTTGAAATGCCTCAACTGCTAACAGTTCATATGGCACACAAATCAGATTATAAGATGAATCAATGATAGATCGCAGAAATAAAGTAAGTTAAATCAAGTAATGGCAGAATACTGGGTCCTTACCAACTAGACACAGTTCTATGTGCAGATCCCCCCACCTGGGCAACCTGTAAATAAAGCGAATTGATAAGCCCAGTCCAATTATGCTTTATATAGTCTTCATTCCTTCTAACGGTGCTACAACCCCAAAGTACCTGGTTTCGTAAAGTTCTTCAGTGAGTCGTCGACGGGCCATTCTGGAGTGCACTCACCTTTAAGCCAGGAGCCAAGGGTCGTCGAGAGTTGGTGAAGAAAAAGGGTGAACACTGTACATGCGGCAGCAGCTTTGGTTCATGCGGTGCTCGTTGATGATCGGACGAAAATGTCTTGTAAGCTGAGGTGTGCGGGTGTGAGGTGTGCGGTGCACCTCGGCAACAAGTGTTCATTGCCGCAAAAGTCAATGAAGAACTCTGACCCAGTAAGGGCGTCGGGTCATCGGCGTCTGGCGTCGGTAATCGGACGTGACCACGGCTGGCTCTGGGTACTTTGTCTGCGTCTTTGAGGTCTTCGGGTGGCTGGTAACCCACTGGCGGATTTTCCTCAGTCGTCGGCGGCTGTGACTTTCTCCGGCATGATGACGGTGATGGACCTCAATATCCGGGCGCTTTGCTTTTTGACTCTGCGGCGGTCCTTGTGTCCGTCTCCGGTCCGGTCGGCAGCCTTTCGAGGGTCTGCTGTCCAGGGAGCTTTGGCAAAGATCAGCTGGTGCACGATGGTCCCTCGTAGCTCAGGAAGAGGTCTCATAGCCACGTCCTCTCTTGGATCAGTTCCTTGACATTCACGCAGCTTTCAGATTAGCAAAGGACAGCAGCAGCAATTCTTCTTCTTCCAGCCGGCTTCAAGGTTAAGCATCAAGTATCAACTTCAGCTTCTGAACGATTTCCATCAGTGAGAGGCCCCCAGATATACTGTTGACCTCTCATTCACTCTTCCGGGTCACACTCAGGCAACCAGTCATTCAGAAAGGCATTCAGGCAGGCCGGCAGCCAATCAGGTTCACGGTGCATTCAGGGCATTCCTCTTCATCCAGACACTCACAACACGGAATGTGGATTCAGAGAAGCACTCTGCCATTCAGCACTCCACACTGCATTCATACCAGCTTCGGGCAGGGCTGTCCCAGTCATTGTGTCAACAACCAGATACTAGACACCCATATCATGAAATGCGTATTCATCACACACTCCATTCACCCAGGTCCCACCCCACGGGCGTACCCACAACATACAGTAATTGGGAAGCCTCCAGCCAGTCTGGCCTGGACTTCCCACCAATACCATATATGGAACTTCCACCCAACAGCCAGTCAGGGGGAAGGGACAGAGTCAGGGCTTCCCAGGACTTCTGGAAAATAAGGTAACAGGTGATAGAAAGCAAGAGGCCACAGGGGCCATCTTGTTTCCTATCAGGAATGAACTGATTCCAATGGCAGGGCCTGGGTATCCCAAAATGAAGCATACTCAGAGCACCTGTAAAATTCAGCATGGAGCTGCCACCAGCCCATACCCTGCTCTGTGGGTCACATGCAGGTGCCCAAAAACATTCACTAGAAGTACAGGGTATCCCAAGGGTCAGTTCACCAAACCAAAAAGAGGAAGAGCCACACGACCAGGAGTCCCACATAAACTCCTGCATGGAAAACAAGACAGAACACACATGATAAAGCAATAAAGGACATGGATTTGGATACCGCGTCCCTCCAATGCATTTCGAGCATCACGCAGTGGCAAAAGAGTGATTGCAGAAATCGGCAGGGGCTGGAGCAAGGGTGTTGATGTGGTCCTTGATGGTTCTGGAGGAGCAGGGGAGCACCTGTTTTGATGAGACTTTCATAGATCGGACTTGTCTAGAAACATCATTGGGAGTGAACAGGGGAAAGGAGGAGAAAGGAAGAAGAGAACTGGCCAGAGAGGGCCCTGAAGGGTAGAGAGAGAGCAAAAGGAGGTAGAGCAAGAGAGAGTGGACAGTGTGTCCTGCGATTTAGTGGTGAAATGAGATGCCAAGGCCGTGCAGAAGGACTGGGAGAGAACAGGAGAGGTAGAGTCTGCAGCAGGATTAGCCAGCTCCTTGCAGATTTTGAAAAGTTTGGCCGCAGAGACATAGGCTTGGATTTAGGCTCTCTTCTTGGCGAGGACAGAGAGTCTGTACTGCCTTTGGAGCAGGCAGCAGGCCAGTTTGTCAGGTGGTGCACCTGATGCCCTACACTTCCTCTCCACCACCCTACACTTGCGTGTAAGGGTGGCGAGGTCGGAATCACACCAAGAGTTGCACTTGGATTTGGGCTTCAAGCGGATCCTCATTACAGGCGAAAGGACATCTAGTGTTAGAGATAGGGAGATGAAGGTTGGAAAGGGCTCTGTCAGGGTGTGAGTCAGCCAAAGGAGTAGGAGGAGGAGAGAAAGTAGCAGCGAAAGCCTCCACTGACACGCGCTTCATGGTCCAGATGACCGAGCGGGTGGGTGGCAGTGCTGCGGATGGCTTAGTCTGAGGGGCAGAGAGCGACAGGTGAGAGGAGAGAAGAAAGTGGTCAGTCGAATTAAGAGGAGTGAGTAGGGGGTTGGAGAGGGGTAGGACTGAGGAGATCAGAACATAAAGGGTGTGCCCTGCCGAGTGAGTTGGGCCAGAGGGTAGAAGAGAGAGAGAGAGAGAGAGAGAGAGAAAGAGAGAGAGAGAGAGAGAGAGAGAGAGCATCAGTCGTGAAAGAGCCCCAGGGAGGGGCACATAGCATCCACGTGGATGTTAAGGTCTCCGAAGAGGAGAAGTTAAGAGGTAGAGGCAAGGAGGGAGGAGGACGAGGGTGACCTGGCCAGGTGGCCTGTAGATGGTGGCCACAGTAAGAGATAGGCCAGGAGAGAGAGAGAGCGTGCAGGCATTCAAAGAAGGAGCAGGCCTGTGTAGGAATGACAGAAGCAGGGATCCACTTCTGGGAAGATTAAGGCTACTCCCCCTGCAGGACGGTTGGTTCTGGGTTCGGAGAGGATCTTGTAGCCATCAGGGAGGAAAGTGTCAAAACTCATGACAGAGCTGGCTGGGAAAAGTCTTGGTCAGACCGAGTACATCCAAATCCAGCTCTTCCGGGAGAAGGCAGATGTCCGAGGAGTATTTGACAGCAAGAGTTAAGAGTAGCGAGGTGGTACAGATTGCCAACTTTGAAAGACTTACATGGAGGGGTACAGGCATGAGATATGCCCTGCGGAAGTGTTTGAGGTGCCCGAGAATGGGTAGAGACGGAAGGAGGAGATGGCAGGGTGGTCAGAGAGGAAGAAGGGAGTGCTGGAGGTAGCTGATAAAGGGGAGAGCCCCTTTCTTGGTGATGGGTAAACACAGACAAACAGGGCATGGGTGCAGGATGGAGGAGTCAAGTGGGTGGCGGTAAGAAAGTTGCTTGTGGGTCTGCTGAAGGAAAAGTCAGTCCAGGCAAGAGTGCTGAAGCAGGTACTAGAGCGGCAAAGACAGGGATCCCTTCTGGCTCACTGCTCCAGTCTAAGCAAGACCCCCCTCAGATCCCAATGGTCTGTAAGCTATGACTGCCATTTTATCCTTATACTTAAATCCTGCTGCCGATCAAATCAACATACATAGCTGACGGTTACAAACACGTATTAGGGGAAGTGCTTTGAAAAACCAAATGAGCACTAAGCTTGTCCTGCATTATGTGTTCAGTAATTCTAGCATGGAATGCTTTATCACAGAGTTGTGTGTCAAATACTCTTGAAATTCAGCAAGTGTTGGAAGCTGCACCACCTTAATTCTTAGACCCCAATTGCACGGACCAGGAACATGGCCTCTGCGTCTTGCTGATGTAATAAAAATGTATGGCTTTTTAGCCAATTTTTATAGACTTGTTTTGTCATTCTCTTTTTTGACGCTATTTCACACTTTGGCCCTTGGTTGTTACTCCGAATTTCGGCTTACATTCGTCTTTTGCGCTGCATCACTATTAAATCAAAGCGATGTTTGTTATGAAATGATAGGTGTTTTAAACCGATGTTCTTTACTTTAAATCGACACATTAGCGAAACATATTCAACCTCCTCCGGGCTGCTCTTGAAACACTTGTGTATAGGCGCGTTACAAATACCATATCATATCATATCATATGAATGACATCACAGATGACATCACCGACATCACTTTCTGCATCATTGATGAAATCACTGGCAACTGGAGCACACAATGGCATCACAGTTGACATCACCAATGATGTCTCAGATGACATCAAGCTCTACATCATTGTTGAAATCACTGGCAACTGGAGCACACAATGGCATCACAGATGACATCATCAATGATGTCTCAGATGACATTAAGTTCTACATCATTGATGAAATCACTGGCAACTGGAGCACACAATGGCATCACAGATGACATCACCTATGATGTCTCAGATGACATCACTTTCTAAATCATTGATGAAATCACTGGAAACTAGAGCACAATGACGGCTTTACTTATGCCACCACAAAGTACATTACGAGAAATGACCCATCAGAGTAGCACACTTTCTAGATCCATTACACAAGACTTATGTGTAAAATAAATAAAATACATCCATGGACCTTTTATGGAGGTAAAGTTTCTACTGGCTATGGCCACAGGCCAGGTTCAGAGGCTTCTATGGCTGTAACTGGGGTATGGCCGAAGGCCATGTCCTGGGCAGTGTGGTCAGTGTAGCCATGCCTACAGGCCATAGTTAGTTATGTTTTGTTATGTTATTATTTTTTTATTTTTTTATTTTAATGGTTTAAATTCAAACCTTTAAAATATTACAAAAACAATCTCAAATCAAATTAGATCCATCAACTTAAAACAAAACCCCAAACACCACCTCCCTCCCATACTCCATTGTCGTCCTACTCCAGTCTAGTCAGCTAGTGTGACTCCACGTGGCTTTGTTTGGGGTTGAACTGTCTGATGCTGAACATCCATATTTAGCCTCTCCTCTATTGCCGCCAAAAAGGATGTTAATGGCAAGATTAGTTTCATGTCAGTACCATTCCACATTCTCATCCACCAGTCTTCTGCGCACACAAGTTGATGTTCGTCATTCCAATGGCCCAGGTGAACTGATCGAACATCTTTTAGACCTGGACAGAACAACACCAAGTGTTTGAGTGATTCCACTTCCTTCGCACAGAACCGACAGACAGGATTCACTCCTGCATTGCCGGCCCAGTGACTGTATCGCTCTTTGGTTTTGAAGGCGTTTAAGCGAAACAGCAGAAAAAGTCTGCGGGCTTTTGGACTCGGAAATAAGTGCAGATATTTTTGTAGCACATTGTAGCCTCTTGCTTCTGCAGGTGAGTTTGTCATTGCTCTAGCAACGAGACGCTCACTACATGTGGCTTCCCAGTCTGCCCGCCAGATCTTTACTTTTGCTGCCGTGGGATTTCCATGTAGGGTGACCAGGCTAATATTATATGCGAGTAAAAGATCTTCACAGCGTTTTGTCCATAAGGAAACCGTATCCGTTCCCCTCAGGGTAGCGTTGTGGAGTATCTGAAATTGCAGAATTCCTTCCTGAGCTCTAGTTTTCCGGTATAAAGCCAATTGGTTCCAGATGATCCGAGCATGCAACGAAATTAACGCCAGTTCGTATCTTATGCATGCTGTTGAAATTCCAATTGGAAGACTTAGAGCTTTAGTCCAGAACATATGTTCGAGCGATGCCCAATGATATGATGGGCATCCGAAGGCATTTTCTGCTCCGTACGTAAGGATCGGCGACACTTTTTGTTCGTAAAAGTTTCTCAAGGGTTGCATCGAGAATCTTCCAAATGTTTTGTGAATCAAAAGGCCCTGGGATGCTAACTGACCACATTTCCTCTTTGATTCACATGTCCAAGGGTCATCGCAAATGCTGGAATTTACCATCATGTCCAAGTACTTCACACTTTTTGATATGCGTAATTTGTCTTGCCCAAGTTTCCACACAAAATTTGTCTCCAATGATCTCAAGGTAACACTAGAGTTATGGAATATAAGTATTTCACTCTTTGTGGCATTAATTTTCAAGTTGTTTAGATTCACGTAGCTCTGTACAGCCTCTAGTTTGCGTTGTAGGCCGATCGGAGTCAAATCCAAGATGACCAGATCGTCAGCATACAACATACAATTTATTGGTGACGAGTTGACCTTAGGTGGAAACGCCCTCACTGATGATATTGCATCACCAATATCTGATATGAAGAGGCTGAAAATTGCTGCTGCCAGTGGGCAACATTATTTGACACCCTTATGTGTCTTAAACTGGGCAGATAGAGAGCCAGATTGGTCTAAACGAATAGTGATCGATGTGTCTGTGTGTAGTTCTTTGATAGCAGCTAGTAAACCAACAGGACAACCCCATACACTTAACTTCTGCCAAAGAAGCTCTCGGTCAATCATATCAAAGGCGCATGAGAAGTCCACAAACGCAAGGTATATTTTGCTGTTTGTGCACTGTGCTTCCATTTTTGAAAGGTTCAAGATGAGTAAGTTCAGCGAACACCCAACATTTTTGACAAAACCTGCTTGTCTTTCATCGATCCTTTTTGCTGATTGAGCCCAAATAACCAGTTTTTTTTGTAATAGCGTTGCGTAGATCTTGCCTAAAACATTAAGCAATGCAATCGGCCGATAATTTTGAGGTGACCTTCTGTCACCTTTTTTAAAAATTGGCACAATTATCCCTGTTTTCCAGGAACTTGGCGACTGCCGAGACATGATTATTCGTGCAAATAAATCCACACATTAGTCAGCCCAAAGGTCAGGAAACTGTTTGATCATTACATTCGACAACCCGTCAGGACCGGGTGCCCTAGAGTTTTTTGCTTTCTTGATAACCTCGCAAATGTCTTCTCTCGGGAAATGTAAGTCCCATGGAGTAGGGTCAATCACTGTTAACGGCTGCAACAACGGGTCTTTGTTGTAAAGTGTTGTAAAATGCTTCACCCACTCGAGTTCGGTTACTGGACACACTTGCCGCACTTCTTGTGGTGATTCCATGCGATTAATGACACGCCAAAATTCTCCACTGTTTTGGTTATTAGGGTTTTCAGCATGGCCTCTGCGTCTTGCTGATGTAATAAAAATGTATGGCTTTTTAGCCAATTTTTATAGACTTGTTTTGTCATTCTCTTTTTTGACGCTATTTCACACTTTGGCCCTTGGTTGTTACTCCGAATTTCGGCTTACATTCGTCTTTTGCGCTGCATCACTATTAAATCAAAGCGATGTTTGTTATGAAATGATAGGTGTTTTAAACCGATGTTCTTTACTTTAAATCGACACATTAGCGAAGCATATTCAACCTCCTCCGGGCTGCTCTTAAATTGGTTGCATAAATTTAACACCTCTCGTTCATCCAGCCTTACTTTTAAGCGGTTAGATTCGACCCGCACTTTTGTTCTCCATTGTCGTGGTTGAGCTACTATCAAGTTTTGAAATTTCAGCTCTGACAGTTCATGGTCACTATGAACCATTATCCGAACTTTCAAAGAGTTTATCCTGCCATGCATGGTATCTGAAATGAAAATATAATCGATCGTTGACGATTGATCATCACGATGCAACGAAGACTTTGCTGGAATGTCCCCATGCGTGCAGCCGTTTGCCATAGTTAAGCCTCTTACATTCAGTTCTTCCGACCAGTCTATCGCCAGTTGTGATTTAGATGGATTCTGTGGCTTAAAGAAATCGATGTTTAGATCACCACAGATTATCATTCCCGCCCCTTTATTTGCTTCAAGAAGGTTGTCAATGACTGTTGTAACTTGATCAAGGAACGGGTAAGAGCCTGTCCAACGATGATTCCAGTACAGGTTTATTAAATGGATTATATCTACCTCCTTTCCTGCATGATTAAATTTGCCTATCTCAGAAACTTGAATGTATGAGGTGTAATTTTTTGAGTTTAGTAACCGATACCCTGAAGATCGCTTAATCATAGTTAGCAGGCCAGCTATCGGTCTCCCCTTTTCGGCTCTGGTGGCAGGATTCAGTGCACATTCAAAGTCTGAGATCACTGGTGTTTCCAACATCCAGGTTTCTTGCAGACACACCAATTGCAAATTGAGAAGCCAGTCATTATTTAGCAAGTGCATGAAGCCACGTGTGTTCCATGATGCAAAAGAGCAGAGCTGTGATTCCTCTTTCGTTGGGCATTAACTTGAAGTTTTAGTGTTCAGAGCACTAGCCAGCCAATTCCAGTCTTGGCTGCTTTCTCTATCCAAAGCGTTGTTTGCCAGACTGGAGACACTCCTATCGCCTGAAATAGCGTTATTTAAAGTAATCTGAATATTCTCCATTGGAGTTTTGTAGGGCGACAATTTCTGGTCAACCGACGTCACTCTAAGACCTGTAAGAGCAGCACAGCTTGTTTTTGGGAGTCGCCTCTATCGCGCACAACTCTCCTTTCGAAGTTTGATTCGATGATCCATTTTTAAATGACAGCTTGCTGGAGTTGGAATTGATGTTATGAGTAAGCAAGGCACCGCCTGTGTCTGCCATACCCACACGTGTGTCACAGTTTGGAGGGTCAATTACTTTATAGATATCAAACCCCAAAGGCAAGAGATCTTCCCCAGCTTCTAAAATAGCATTTGCAATTATGCTGGATACTACATGTAACATAACCTTATCATTGCAAGTTTCATAGGGAAATTCCACAATTTTTAGGTCTTTAGAACCTAGCGCTCTTAGACGGGGTACATGATGGAGCAATCTTATTACATTGGTGCAGTTCAAAATCAATTGATCACCTGACTCAATCCTCTCCAACATCAATTTGAACGTCAAAGTAGCATCCAAAGGATGAACTGTTTCCTTCCTATTGTTATTCTTCTGTGTAATCGTCCGGCCTCCGGGTTGTTGATACTCAGCTTGTCGTGATGGACAAACAACCTCCTTTTTTTTTCGAGACCACCTCCGGTTCAAAGCAATTTCCTTCAAAATTTGAACAGTTTGTCAGGAACTCGCTCTTACATCCACTCACTGCATGTTTTAATTCAACAATACATTTTAGACGTTCCCTTTTTTCTTGTAAAGTGGCAAAGGCTGGACTTTTTGGAGTCAACTCATTTACAGCAGCTGTTTCAACCTGCTCAATAGAACAAATCCTGCCCCCTAACTCTGATGTTGTAATTTTTATTTGATCCAGGGGCTCTCGTAACCCAGTCATTTTAGGATGCAGTTGGTCTGTTTCAGCATTCTTAGGAGAGGTGAATTCCACATGCCTGGAAGGTATCGAGACCTCTTTTGTAATCGCTGCAACCTCAGGCGGTTGGTTCCCTGCAGCCTCCTCATCCCCAACAAAATCCTCATACACCGATAGGTCCAGAAGCTCATCTTGGTTTGCTTTTCCTCTTTGCTTAGGCAACGGCTTGCCAATTTCAAATTATGTGCCGTTTCTTCTCCAGGAGTCTTTATCGGCTCATTAGTTGGTTCTTTCAATTTCAGACAATTGGTGATTGTTTTATCTACAAATTGTAACATATTAATGTTGCGGAGAAATTTTCGGGCACCTCTTTTTTTACTCTGCTTGCATCCTGGCGTGTTTTTTTTGCTTTTTGCTTTGCGAAACCTTTCCTTTTTTGTTTCCTGCCCTTTTTTGTGCGTCTACATCTGACCCTCCAAAGATTGGAAACAAACTTGCAGACTTTGTGCTAACACTGTCAGCCGCTTCTGGACCAGGAGTTTGCTCCCCACCTGGCAATTGGGATGATGAGTCAGACGCATTTTGGGAATCCAACAGGGCCGGATTAGTTGAACTTCTGGCTTGTATAAATGCTGTGTGAAAAGATGTGTCCAGTGTTTCACTGTGCTCGCCAGCTTCATGACAAATGTCTCTGGTATTTACATAGTTCTCGATGTCAATTACCACTGGGAGCACGGACACCTCAATTTCCGTATCAGCATTAATTTCAGCAACATTCGTTCCTAGGTGCCCTGTTTGTCTTTGTTGAGAACCAGTCTCATTGGTCGTTACTCTTTTCACCGCCTGTGGCACAACACTTGTCAACTCATTCATTGGCATTTGTAACCCAGTACCAACTCCAGGTGACCCTCCGCCTTTTAAGTCAGGCAGAACTTTCCTAAACAGAGACAGAACTTCCTTTGCTACTTCTGCGAGAAACTTTTTATCAACCATGTCATTACGTTTGCCATCGTTAATCGACGCCAGACCTGCCAATAAATTCTGAGTTACATCATCTTGTTTTGAGCTTTGGCAGATGTGCATTGATTCTATATGTAGGAGTTTTGAATTCATTAAGGCCAGCAAAGTTGTAACGTCCTTCACATTTTCATTTAGTGACTCATACAGTTTAGTAAAAGGAGCCAATGAAATAGCCATCGCAGAGGTCACAGCTATTAATATCTCATTCAAAGGCACATGAACACAGGGGGTATGTCCGCCACCTCTACCTAGCCTTGACATGCCAGGTGCAGTGTGACTAAATGCTCACTGTTTTCTTCGGACTTTCGGGAAATCTCGCTCTACAAATGAGGAATCTCTGGACGTAGAGTCGTCTGTGGAGTCGTCACTGTTTACATTCAACGGCATTTGGACTGATTGTGACAAAATAGTACCTTGATTTAACTTGTTGTAGGGTGTCTGGCGTTTCTGAGAGTCCACCACCTTCCCACTTGATGACTTTGAGGAATCGTCAGAGGACCCGTCCTCTAGTGATCTTACACTTTTGTAATTAGCAGATCACCAAATGTCCTGGTTGACATTAGTAATATTAAGGCATTGCCTTTTCTGGCATATCTTTGCCATCTATTTTGGAGCTGGAAAACTCTCAGTGGTCTGTTTACTAGCACATACTTTATTTAAATCAATTAGGTTTTGTAGGACTGTTGAGACCACCTCTAAGGAGTTTCTTCTACCTTTAGTAGGTGTGATACACACTTCTTGTCCTAACACAATTTCACCTTGCACCCTTGTTGTTTCATTGAATACTGTGTCGTTTAAATTTGAGTCCGTCAGACATAAGGCACTAGGCGTGCTTTTTACTGAGCTCAATGTGTGCACATTTCCGTGTTGCTGTAAAATCATCGGGCTCTTTATTTTGCTTGTGTTAGACTTTGCCTGCGGGAAAGCAGTCACGCTTACTTCACTCATGTGTTCCCCGTCTCCAGGCGTCTCCGATGAGATTGCGTCCCTTCCTGGGCTCACAGCAGTCGCGGCGTCGGCGGACAGCGCCACCACGGCCAAGTCCCTTGATTGGCTAGCCTGGCGCGCCTCTTCCAAATCTAAGCGATGCTGTAATGCCGCGGCTACCTCAACAGAGCACAACGCATCCGCGTCACAGCCCCGCCTATCGATGTCATTGGGCGTGACCGCGGGAGAGCCCACCGGCTTCATTAGTCGAGCTCCCGCAGATGGCAAACCAAGGTCCCGCGGGTCCCCAGTACACCCACCAGACCATTGCGAGCACGGCGAGCCAGCCCCAGCCTCCGCAGGGACAGCCTCGTCACCCCCAACAGTACTGGTGAGTTTGTGTGTTTCCGACTGCACTGATGGAGAAAGGTCTTGCATCAGTACTGCTTCTACCAGCGTGTCCTTCTCTTGTGGGTTTCGTTTTGGCAATATTGCAGTAGCAGATGTAGGAAGTATTTCAAATACCTCTTCTACGACCGGTGACTCTGGTTCCTCCACAATATCCGCTATAGAACCACAGGAGTAATATAGGCTCGTCTGTTGCTGACGCGCCAGCTTGGTTGGGTGCTCGTCCTGTAGAGCCATTTGTTTTAATTGAGATCTAGTCCTTGAAGATGGTGTAACATTTTCCATCTTTTCCGTAGTTCCCCACTCCACACGCCACAGCCAAACAGATGCTCCTCGCCCTTGCTCCTGAGGGCTTACGCCGCAAGGGCGTGGGAGGCGGCCTTATATGGGCTAACCCACTGATGGGATTAAAGGCACACGCACCTCCAGGCACCTCCAGGTGCCACGAACTGATTAGCAAAAACCCAGGAAACAGACGTAGTTTGGAGGGAGAAAAGTTCAAACACTGCTCACTCGCCACAGCCAAAACAGATGCTCCTCGCCCTTGCTCCTGAGGGCTTACGTTATATAGATTTATAAAGCACAGCGTATGCCAAAGGCATCTTGGCGCTAGGGGGTAGCAGGTGAGAAAAGAGCACTAGAAGAGAAGAGTCTTCTGAGCACGTCTGAAGGCCAGATGATTAACAGTAGCACGGAGAGCCAAAGGAAGTTGTTTCCATGCTTTGGCTGCAGCCACTGAGAAGGTGCGGCCACCAGTTCGAGCACGTTTGACACGAGGGAGTAGAAGAAGTAGCGCAGTCCGGTAGGGCAGAGGGTGGTTAGGCACATAGTGGACAAACTTCTCCTGCAAATATTCTCCCTCTATAGTATAGTGCCTACTATAGTTGGCAGGGTGGGAACTGGGGAATGGATGAAGGCTGTGTCTCGGGCAGTGTGGTCAGTGTAGCCATGCCTACAGCCCATAGTTAGTGACTACTATAGCTGGTATTGCAGGAACTGGGGTATGGGCTGAAAGCCATGTCTGGGGTGTGTGGCCAGTGCAGCCATGGCCACAGGCCATGGTCAGTGTCTACTATAACTGGCAGTGCAGCAACTGGGGAATGGCTGAGGGCCGAATCCCAGGCAGTGTGGCCAGTGCAGCCATGCCTTAAGGCCATGGTCAGTGCCTACTATAACTGACAGGGTGGGAACTAGGGTATGGCTGAAGACTGTGTCTCAGGCAGTGGGGCCATTGTGGCCATGCCTACAGGCCATAGTTAGTGGCTATTATAGCTGGCATTGAAGGAAGTGGGGTATGGCTGAAGCCCGTGTCCAGGGGAGTGTGGCCAGTGTAGCCATGTCTGCAGGCCATGGTCAGCGCCAAGAATAGCTGGCAGGGTGGGAACTGGGGTATGGCTGAAGGCCAAGTCTCCGCCAGTCTCGTCAGTGCAGCTATGGCCACAGGCCATGGTTAGTGGCTACTATAGCTGGCAGGGCAGGAACTGGGGTGTGGCTGAAGGCCATGACTCGGGCAGTGGGCCAGTTTAGCCATGTGTACAGGCCATGGTCATTGCCTACTAGCATTGACAGGGTGGGAACTGGGGTATGGCTGAAGGCAATGCCCTGGTCAGTGGGTACAGTGTGGGCATACCTACAGGCTATGGTCAGTGTCTACTATAGCAGGCAGGATGGGAACTAGGGTATGGCTTAAGGTTGTGTCCCAGGCAGTCTGGTCAGTGCAGCCATGTCTACAGGCCATGGTCAGTGGCTACTACAGCTGGCAGGGAGGAAGTGGGGTATAGCTGAAGGCCGTGTCACGGGCAGTGGGGCCAGTGTGATCCTGCTTATGGGCCATAGTTTGCGGCTACTGTAGCTGGCAGGGCAGGAACTGGGGTAAGGCTGAAGGATGTGTCCCGGGCAGTGTGGCCAGTGTAGCCATGTCTACAGGCTATGGTCAGTGCCTACTATAGCTGGCAGGGCAGGAACTGGGGTATGACTGAAGGCCATGTCTCGGGCAGTGTGGCCAGTGCAGCCATGCCTACAGGCCACAGTCAGTGGCTACTATAGCTGGCAGGGAGGAAGTGGGGTATGGCTGAAGGCCGTGTCCCGGGCAGTGTGGCCAGTGTGGTCATGCCTACAAGCCATGGTCAGTGGCTACAATGGCTGCAACTGGGATATGACCGAAGGCCATGTCTCAGGCAGTGTAACCAGTGCAGCCATGCCTACAGGCCATGGTCAGTGGCTACTATAGCTGGCAGGGTGGTAACTAGGGTATGGCTTGAGGCTGTGTCCCAGGGCAGTGGAGGCAGTGTGGCCATGTCTACAGGCCATGGCCAATGCCTACTATCGTTGACAGGGTGGGAAAAAGGGCATGGCTGAAGGCAGTGGGTACAGTGTGGAGATACCTACAGGCCATGGTCAGTGTCTACTATAACTGGCAGGGTGGGAACTAGGGTAGGGTTTAAGGCTGTGTCCCAGGGCGGTGGAGGCAGTGAGGACAGTGTGGACATGGCTAAAGGCCATGGTCAATGGCTACTATGGCTGGAACTAGGGTATGGCCAATGGTCATGTCTTGGGCAGTATGGCTAGTGCAGCCATGCCTACAGGCCATGGCCAGTGCCAACTATAGCTGGCAGGATGGGAACTGGGGAATGGCTGAAGGCCACGTCTCGGGCAGTCTGGTCAGTGCAGCCATGTCTACAGGCTATGGTGAGTAGCTACTATAGCTGGCAGGGAGGAAGTGGGGTATGGCTGAAGGCCGTGTCCCGGGCAGTGGGGCCAGTGTGATCCTGCTTACAGGCCATAGTTTGTGGCTACTATAGCTGGCAGGGCGGGAACTGAGGTATGGCTGAAGGCCATGTCCCGGGCAGTGTGGCCAGTGTAGCCATGTCTACAGGCTATGGTCAGTGCCTACTATAGTTGGCAGGGCGGGAACTGGGGTATGACTGAAGGCCATCTCTTGGGCAGTGTGGCCAGTGCATCCATGCCTACATGCCACGGTCAGTGGCTGCTATAGCTGGCAGGGAGGAAGTGGGGTATGGCTGAAGGCCATCTCTTGGGCAGTGTGGCCAGTGCAGCCATTCCTACAGGCCATGGTCAGTGGAAAATATAGCTGGCAGGGTGGTAACTGGGGTATGGCTGAAAGCAGTGTCCCGGGCAGTGGGGCCAGTGTGGCCATAGTCACAGGCTAGGATTAGAGGCTACTATGACTGGCACTGGGGTATGGCTGAAGGCCATGTCCCGGGCAGTGTGGCCAGTGTAGCCATGTCTACAGGCTATGGTCAGTGCCTACTATAGTTGGCAGGGCGGGAACTGGTGTATTAATGAAGGCCATGTCTCGGGTGGTGTGGCCCGTGCAGCCATGCCTACAGGACATATTTAGTGGCTACTATAGCTGAGAACTGGGGTATGGCTGAAGTCCGTGTCCCGAGCAGTGGGGCCAGTATGGTCATGCCTACAGGGCATGGTCAGTGGCTACCATGGATTTTACTGGGATATGGCCTAGGGCCATGTCTCGGGAAGTGTGCCCAGTGCAGCCATGCCTACAGGCCATGGTCAGTAGCTACTATAGCTGACAGGGTGGGAACTGGGATACGGCTGAAGGCTGTGTCCCGGGCAGTGGGGCCAGTGTGGTCATGCTTCCAGGCAATGCTCAGTGCCTACTATAACTGGCAGGGCAGGAACTGGGGCACGGCTGAAGTCTGTGTCCCGAACAGTGGGGCCAGTATGGTCATGCCTACAGGCCATGGTCAGTGGCTACGATTGATTTTACTGGAATATGGCCCAAGGCCATGTCTTGGCCAGTGTGGCCAGTGAAGCCATGCCTACAGGCCATGGTCAGTGCCTACTATAGCTGGCAGGGCGGGAACTGGGGTACGGCTGAAGGGTGTGTCCCGGGAGGTGGGGCCAGTGTGGTCATGGTATGGTCAGTGGCTACTATGGCTGGAACTAGGGTATTGCCTACAGGCCACGGTCAGTGGCTACTATCACTGGCAGGGAGGAAGTGGGGTATGGCTAAAGGCCGTGTCCCGGGCAGTATGGCCAGTGTGGCCAGGTCTACAGGCCATGGTCAGTGGCTACAATGGCTGGAACTGGGTTATGACTGAAGTCCATGTCTCAGGCAGTGTGGCCAGTGCAGCCATGTCTACAGGCCATGGTCAGTGGCTGCTATAGCTGGATGGGTGGTAAATGGGGTATGGCTGAAGGAAGTGTCCCGGGCAGTGGGGCCAGTGTGGCCATGGCCACAGGCCAGGTTCAAAGGCTACTATAACTGGCCCTGGGGTATGGCAGATGTCCATGTCTAGGGCAGTGTGGCCAGTGTAGTCAGGTCTACAGGCTATGGTCAGTGCCTACTATAGTTGGCAGGGCGGGAACAGGGGTATGACTGAAGGCCATGTC
Organism: Ambystoma mexicanum; assembly: GCF_040938575.1. Lineage (NCBI taxonomy): Eukaryota > Metazoa > Chordata > Amphibia > Caudata > Ambystomatidae > Ambystoma > Ambystoma mexicanum. Next base: position 1,499,428,856 of record NC_090922.1, on the reverse strand, counting down.
TCGGGCAGTGTGGACAGTGTAGCCATGTCTACAGGCCATGGTCAGTGCCTACCATCGTTGACAGGGTGGGAACTAGGGTATGGCTTAAGGCTGTGTCCCGGGTAGTGGGGACAGTGTAGACATGGCTACAGGCCATGGTTAGTGGCTACTATGGCTGGAACTAGGGTATGGCCAATGGCCATGTCTTGGGCAGTGTGGCCAGTGCAGCCATGCCTACAGGCCATGGTAAGTGCCTACTATAGTTGGCAGGGCGGGAACTGGGGTATGGGCTGAAAGCCGTGTCTGGGGAAGTGTGGCCAGTGCATCCATACCTACAGGCCATGGCCAGTGCCAACTAGAGCTGGCAGGATGGGGACTGGGGTATGGCTGAAGGCCGTATCCCGGCCAGTGTGGCCAGTGTAGCCATGTTTACAGGCCATGGTAAGTCCCTACTATAACTGGCAGGGTGGTAACTGGGGTATGGCTGAAGGCAGTGTCCCTGGCAGTCGGGCCAGTGTGTCCATGGCCACAGGCAAGGTTCAAAGGCTAATATGACTGCCACTGGGGTATGACAGAAGGCCATGTCTCAGGCAGTGTGGCCAGTGCAGCCAACCCTACAGGCCATGGTTAGTGGCTACTATAGCTAGCAGGGTGGTAACTGGGGTATGGCTGAAGGCTGTGTCACGGGCAGTCGGGCCAGTGTGATCCTGCCTACAGGTCATGGTCAGTGGCTACTATGGCTGGAACTAGACTATTGCCTAAGGCCATTTCTCGGGCAGTGTGGCCAGTGTAGCCATGCTTACAGGCCATGGTCAGTGCCTACTATAGCTGGCAGGGCGGGAACTGGGGTACGGCTGATGGCTGCGTGCCAGGAGGTGGGGCCAGTGTGGTCATGCCTACAGGGTATGGTCAGTGGCTACTATGGCTGGAACTAGGGTATTGCCTAATGCCATGCCTCGGGCAGTGTGGCCAGTGTAGCTATGCTTACAGGCCATAGTTTGTGGCTACTATAGCTGGCAGGGCGGAAACTGGGGTATGGCTGAAGGCCGTGTCCCGGGCATCGTGGCCAGTGTAGCCAGGTCTACAGGCTATGCTCAGTGCCTACTATAGTTGGCAGGACGGGAACTGGGGCATGACTGAAGGCCATGTCTCTGGCAGTGTGGCCAGTGCAGCCATGTCTACAGGCCATGGCTAGTGCCTACTATAGCTGGGGCAGGGCAGGAACTGGGGAATGCCTGAAGTCAGTGTCCCAAGCAGTGGGGTATGATCATGCCTACAGGCTATGGTCAGTGGTTACTATGGCTGGAACGGGGATATGGCCAAAGGCCATGTCTCAGGCAGTGTGGCCAGCGAAGCCATGCCTACAGGCCATAGCCAGTGCCTACTATAGCTGGCAGGGTGGGTATGGCTGAAGGCTGTGTCCAAGGTAGTGGGGCCAGTGTGGCCATGCCAACAGGCCATGGTCAGTGGCTACTATGGTTGAAACTAGGGTATGGCCGAAGGCCATGTCTTGGGCAGTGTGACCAGTGCAGCCATGCCTAAAGGCCATGGTCAGTGGCTACATGGATGGTCGTGTGGGAACTGGGGTATGGCTGAAGGCTGTGTCCCAGGCAGTGTGGCCATTGCGGCCATGCCTACAGGCTATGATCAGTGGCCCATGGGCCCACTACTCTGGTTGAGCAGCCACTAAGCCTGCCTTCAGTCCAGGTCAAATGGAAACTTTGGGTATCTTGGTAGGGCCTAGGGCATGGTCGAAGGATGCACTAATAAGGGCTAATCGCGGTATGTAGTAGTGTTGCTGCCTTGCAAAATGTCTGCCTAGGGTTGATTAAAGTAGCACTGCTTTCTAAGACAAAGACAGTTTAAATGGAATGAAAGACTTGCATTTTGGCTAATTTGCATACCAACAAAGCCTTGCTGATGTAATTCTGAACGGGAGGCAAACATCCTGGGATGACTAGGGGGGGCATTCTGGAATGAGTGACCTGGCTCAAATGGATTATCTTACTTTCAAATTTGAGCTGATATGGGTTTTTTCAAGCCTGTATTGGTGTAGTGTTTTGTTCTCTTTCTCTCTCTCTCATTCGCTCTCGTTCTCTCTCTAATTAAAATTGAAAGACTAATGAAATTCGCCAATTATTGTAAGCTATGCACCCGTAACTTGTGCTACTACCAAGACTAACACCCAGTATGTCAAAGATGACATCACAAATGGCATCATCAATGACATCACACAATCACACATCCAGAGCAGTTGTATTCCTTCAGTGGCAGTAAGATCTTTAAGCAGAGCACTTCATCTGGTCATAGTACATTTAAACATGATGCATATACTCTAAAGGCGCTGTATATGTAGACCTTACCCTGGTGCCATGTTCTTAAGATACGTTCCTTAGGGTTTGGCATGAGCAAATGGTGCACTTACATGGAACAATAAGCAGTTTCCCTGTATGTGCCTCAGATGTGTATGCATTGATTCTCTGCAGATACTTGTTATCCTAACACGTGTGTGTAGCAATTCCTGTATTGACAGCTGTTGATTCAAAGTTTAACATTAGCCAAGATTCTTACAAGTCTTGGATTTAGGATTCTACTGGCCAAACATACCAGATTAAGAATGCTCTACTTCTGGGGTCTGTGCCGCCGACATTGCCTATGTGTATGTATTATTAGACTGCTGCATTAACAACAACACTTCAGTGGGCCGTTTCTGTTTCAATAAGTACATTTTGTGATTCTTGGAGTATTTCGTGAGAAGCCTCCCGATCACCCTTCATATGTTGCTAGCGACACTCTAAACAGAACCCCTTGTAGGGACTTTCCATTAGCATTGTTACAGAGGAGTGTTGCCATATGTGATGTCATCAGTAATATCATCGATGATGCCATTTATGATTTCATCTTTGATGTCCTGGGTGTTAGTCCTAGCAGTGCAGTGTTGGTGCGAGGTATGTTTTTTTTTAATTTTAGCTTGCAACCATAACGTCCCTTTGACAAAGTTTTTTGAGTAAATTGAATAGGTTTTTATTAGTGAGCTTAACCTTAATGTCCTTTTAGCAAAGTCTTTTTCAGTGAATGTATAGGTTTTTATTAGTGCAACTTAACCATAATGTTCCATTAACAGCTTTTTTCACTGAATGCTGTAGCCACGGGTACTTTTTTTTTGCATTCATGGCTATGGGGATTTTAAAGGTTTTGGGGCTCCCCTGTAAACCCCTCCGCCTTTGACGAAACTGCACCAAACTTTGCAAAACAAATTCCGAGTCGACGCTATACTTTTTTTCTGCACCGTTTTGTGCAAATTCGCCGAATGGTGCCAACGTTATAAACCACCAAAAAGCTGCACTTCCTATGGGAAGTGTAGTTTAACCATAACTACAGGGCCACTACCGCAGACCCTGTCATACAGATAGACAGGCAGACAGACGATTCATGCAACCCTTCCAATTGCATAATTTGCCGTGGTTTATGTTTCAGTTCCTGAATTGTATGCACATGTCAGGTGCATTAACAAACACGCTAAAGGGATCTCTTTTCCGTCCCATTTTTTGGAATCCCCCTTGGTTTCTTGTCTAGTGCACGTGCCATCTAGGTCCTTTTCCGAAAACACACCAGTAATGTTACAACGATCCTCGCTCACACTTCGTCAAACCCCCTAATAATGGATGACACACTGCACTTCCTCTCTTCCTGTGACATCACTTCCTGTTTCAGGGATTGCATGCAGAGCACAGAATGGAGGAGAGCCTGCTCATAATGTAGCAGGACCGAGGTTTTGGATGGACATCAGCAGAAGATGAGGATCAATACATTTTATTTTTAAACATGATATTAAATGCTTATACTGCTCTAGTTATAAATCACTTATTTTCAAAGATGGCTTTCCTCATTATCAATACGTTTCAAATACTAATTTGCACAGCTGATATTGGACCTCATCAGAAATCTGGACTGAGCAAGTTCCTGCCATATGATATGATATTCCATTTATATTGTGCTATGCACAAGTGTTTCAAGGCGCGAGGAACATTTTTCTAAAAACGCATCCAACAAAATGGAAATGGGTTATTGATTAGTGAAATTAGAGCTCCGCAGAAACTAAAACATTGAGATTATGCATTGTCTATCATTTTACTTTTTCAATTCAATGCATTTGACATTGAAAGGACATACCAAGCTATCATCAGTGCCCATTTTCAACACTTTCACATTTCAACTTTCTGAATCCTAAATCCTGGACAATATGTATTTGAATTTGTATTTAATGGGCACGCAAACACTGAAATATGACAATTACTTGACTACCACCTGCTAGCCTTCTTTGCAAAACAAATCCCCCTAACTCTTCCCAGCATGCACGCTGTTCAATCCCTAATGTCCTCCCATTCAAACCATCCTAATCTTCCGACCCTTTCCTGAAAAGATTTTGCAACTCCTTTTTTTCAACTCCCACTTTTTCAAACTTTGAACCAGCTAGGGTGCCCGAGACCTTCTGTGTACGGCCAGCGCTAAAAAAACAGAAACTACAAATACATACATTCACCCCTTGTCACTAAAGACAACTGCATTTTCTTGCACTGAACATCTGATGTGCTCTCTGATATTTTATGTGGTGGGTCTCAGTTCGGGGTGTCCTGCTTGGCCACAGTCCCATTAGCAGCGCCCTTCACCTCTGCAGGTGCCATCAGACTGTGCAGGACAGCATTAGGATTCGACTTGTTTTCGTGGTGTTTTCTAGGGGGTGGCTGTCAGTGAAGCAGGATGTGCCATAATGTTAGGACGGGGATGGGGAAGAGAAGGATCGGCTCTAATGGGATTTCCAGTAAACAATCTAAGCATTTGCCCTATTAATAAGAGCAGCGACGAAGAAGGGTGTCTGACCAGTGCATATGGGGAATTAAATGATTACTTAGCAGTAATCTTCATTACTCTAGTCCTATTCTTCCTCATCACAGTACTTACCCCTGCAGCCCCGCCTCCCCAAGAGGAGCCTTCTCTTCCTGGAGCACCTTCCGTTTACCCAGAATCCTGAGTTTTAATTTACCCCTCAGGGTCCTAGCCCCCTCCAGCATGGGAGGATGAGATGGGAAGACATTGTAGTGTTCTTCAAACTCAATCAATGAGATATGCTTGTGCCCATCCCAACTGGATGACAATCTCCAGGCTTCTGGTAGGATTGTGTCCTGCGGCGCACATCAGCCTAGCTCCTGGTGTGTCGCAGCCGCTTTTCTGATCTCGGCACTAAGGCGTATTTCCAACCTCTGAGAAAGCACTCCCTTCCCACAGCAGGTGCCCCATCTCCAAAGAACGGTATCACATGTGGAGAGCTGATCCCAGAACTGCAGGAGTGTGGAGAACTGCACAACCCTTTCTACAACCACCAGAGATGTTCCAGAGCTACAGGGGACTAGTACTTTCCGGCATTTGATACTGCTGTCCCATGTGATAATGATGTGTTATTATAGCTCCTTAAAGCGCTTTACAAACCACATATTTACATACAAAATCACCCAACCGAAATTGGTACTCATTTATCAACCTCAGAAGGATGAAAGGCTGAGTTGGCCTTGCCGGGATTCGAACCTGCGACCTGCAGATCAGGATCAGATCGCAGCAGCAAGCGCTCAACCCGCTGGGCTATCTTACCAGCGTCATGATAATGTGATAATGTGATAATGTGATAATATGATAATATGTGATATGTAATATGTGATAATCGACCTTGGAAAAAGTCATGAGGTGACCAACTTTTTTCCTCTGTCACCTAAAATACTTTCCCTAAATATTCTATGTGGGCTATACATTTTATATGATAAACTGCAATCCTAGAATATTTGAAGAAAATGTTTGATATAACCGAGGATGCATTTTTGGGGAAAGGTCGCCCCCTGCACCGATACTGCATTCAAGGAGTAAAAGGGGGCTTTGCAGAGGACATACGTTGTGCTGTTTCCACCCCTGAGCCACAGCAGATATAACAGATTGCTCTGTGTGCGTTGAGCACCGGGGAGGACCACCCATCTTCCTAGATCTTGGCCTCCACAGAGCCCCACTACGCCTCACCTGCTGCATCCCCCAACCGTGGCACTATGCCTAGTCCACTGGCAGAGTGGAGTGTCATGCCGGACACCACCTTGTGTGTATTATATGTTATCTTGTTGTTTTTCAAGCGCTAGATTTCAGTAGCTGTTTCAAAGCACTATTAGGAAAATGTTTAGTAAAAGACAAGAAAACAAAGTGCAGAAGAGAGCGTGCATGAAAGCAGGAAGAACATTAGGGTAAAGGACTTGGATGTGCGCTCCTAGTCTCCGGAGGACAGCACAGGGGCAACGTGCTCGTCTTGGAAGCAAAATGACGTGGAACAACAGAGGTTTGATCCTCGGTCTGTGCTTAGAAACCTCTGGCTATTTAGCAGGTTATAAATAACCAATTAAATACATTAAAATTATATGTGAGTCAAAGAGCCCAAGGAGTAAAGAGCATCGCCTAGGTGGGACCTCAGCTGAGATGGGCCTATACACACCACCTAACACTGAGTTCTTTAAAGGTGGGTTCCATCCAGATGACCCATGGCAGACAGTTTTAATATTTTCAGAATTAACAGCAAGAGTTCCCCCTCTAAAATGCCTTTTAATGTAGGCTGGGCACACCGGGCGGTTTGTCTCTGGAAGCTGCATGATGGCAATAGAGTTAATGTACGATGGGCCGCGCCCTACCTGGTCCTTGTGACTGACGATCATCGACCCAATGAGGAGGCTACTACTACTGTAGGGCTTTCAGAGCTGGTGAAAAGGAGTCTCGAGGGTTCAGGGCAAACAACATCCCGGCCGCCTTCCTTTGAAGAATTTGCAACCTGTGAACCAGGCGGCCATTCTTCAAGCACACACATGTATGTGCTGTTGCAATAGTCCAGTCGTGACAATATCACAGCATAGGATATCTCCATTTCCTGATGCATTTGAAGGTACAGGGTTATTTATTTGAGTTGGTGAAGGTGGACATTATTTTTTGTAAGGTGATGCTGAGTGGTAGTTTGCAAGGTAGACTTTTTTACTTTGGATGCTGGAATAGGAGGTGTCCCCGTCGAGGTGGGCCAATCAAAGGGGAGAGATTTTGGGGCCAGAATGCTGTAGCAAGTGGAGTCTGTTTTGTTGGAACTCAGGCTCCGATGATCATGAATTGACCAATCCCGGATCCGGTGGGCACTTCGACTTGCCTGGTATCCTGAATGACCTGTGAATCGTCAGCGTACCTTCCTAACCGACCCTTCAAAATCAGATACGCTTCTACTGTTAGTACCATCCCCACGCTGCTCCTCCAGGGGGGACAAGCGATTTTCAGTTTTTTTCTGAAATTGTGGAACTCCTTGCATTGGCATCTCCGCAGTAGGTCAGATCTTTCCTGTTTCTTAAAATCCCATAAAATATTCCTGTTTAAGTAAGCGTATACTTTTTTGGCAGGGTCTGTCGGTCGGAACGTCTCTAAACAAACATCTACCTGTGATTTTAAATTTGCTGGGTCACCAGTTCTGCATGCAATTCATTCTGCCAGGATTATAAAATCTTTAAAAAATCAAGTGAACTGTGAATCTCTGATTAAGGGTCACACATATACATTGAATATTCTGGGTGATATTATAGAGCCCTGAGGGACCCCACAATAGCTCGGGTAGGTGGTGGATTTAAACTCCTTTAATCTTGGCTTGAATGATTGGAGGAAATAATTCCTAGAGACCCAGAGCCGGGAGGCCGGAATCTGTACATGAACATTGTCCGAGGACACAAGGTCTGGAGAGGAGCTTTCATGACCCTTCCTCTCACCGCTGCTCTCAGCAGGGAATATGAACGGTAGTGAGATGGAAACCCTTAAAGGACACTCCTTAGCCTGATTAGCTGAGAAATATGGCCAGTTCACCACCTTTGCTGATCTTTCTGTGAAGTAAAGGGGGTCATTGTGTATGACACGTTGCAGAAAGTGAGAGCCTAGACTTGCTTCTACGCTTTCATTTCTGGCTCTAGCTCATTCTACTGTCGTTCTGAGGTCTACAAGGGCAGCCAAGCAGAGAACGCATCTCCTCTTTGCTTTTGCTTTCCTCCATCGCGGAAGAGCACCGGGTTTTACGTCTGCATTGGATTTTCAAGCAGGCGAAAAACTAAAGACTCCAATGCACTACATCTCGCATTTACACTGGGTAAACTGCAGGCAGATTCCATTGGAATCCATCATTAGCTGCTGCAGACCGTGTTTTCTTTCTCACAAAGTGAGTCAGCTCGATTCCCTGACACGTTTGCACACCGATTTGTGAGTGTAGAAAATTGGATGGAGGGGCCCAACAGCACACGAGTGCTCATGTAGGCGGACCACCCATGCAATCAGCAAGTTATTTAAAATCAGCCCTTATTGGTCATGTTGAAGGTGACCAGGAATGGGTGATAGCACAGGGGCAGCGTGCTGGTCTTGGAAACAGGACCACGCAGAGAAAGAGCGGTTATAAACTGAACTCAGGTATGGTATTAGTCGCGTTATAAGAAAACGGTTAAGTAAATAAATATACTGAATGACCGCTTGGTGGAAAATGTCTCCATCCACGGTCGAGGTAGGGTATCTTGCCATTTGCTCCAGTAACTGCGAAACAGGCCAGGCGTCTGCAGAAATCACTGTGCAGCCTGTCCATTGGGAGCAGGCCAGCAGGTTCATTTTCTTACGCTTGAATTATCAGAGCTCAGTGAAAGGCTACTACAAATGCGGCCGCTGTGAGGCCTGCGATTTCACAGAAACCTTAAAAGCTTTTGAAAATGGGACATCCCGTGACATCCAGTGGATATTCCAAAGACACACCAATGGCAACAGCAAAGCCGTGATTTATATCATAGAATGCCCATGCGGCTTACTGTATGTTGGCAAAACAAGCAGGGAAACAACGGATCTCCGAGCACCGGTCATGCATCAGGAACAGAGTTCCAGAGAAACCTCTGGTTGAACACTACATCCAGAAGAAACACTCAGAGATCTAAAGTGGTTACTCCTTCAAACGCTGACCCCACAGAAGAGAGGAGGCGATGCTGATAAACAACTAACACAACTTGAACAAAGAAGGAAACACCGCCTGGACACTGCCAGAAGTGGCCTTGACATCATGGTGGAACCATTTCACTCGATGATTTTTGATTATGAACTAAAACGTTGAGTATTATATAGTTTACCACCATCCTGGGTCATCTCTGTATGATACATGAATGTGAGTGTTTCTCGTGTATTGAGCTGTCTTTGATTAACATCGATACATCGACATTATGTCCTAGCAAGCACAGCACTAAATCTGATTCTCCTGCCTTTCACTGTGCCGCTTTTTCCATTGCAGAAACCTTTTTACAACCTCCAACAACACGCCAGCACCCCTCTATACGTGGTGCTACTTAGGTATTCTATTCTAACAGTGCCCCATACCTACAGTTGCGACACAACTATTTAGTGTTATAGACTGCGTTTACAGGCATATGGCGTTCACAGTGTGTTCTCTAAACAACTTTCATTTTGGAAATAAGAAAGAGAACTGCCATTTGAAACTAGCTATTTTTGCTGTATGTCGTGACGCATATATTGCCCTTGCACATAAGGTGTGGAGTTCCGCCTCCTTGTGCCTCCCATATGGGTCGTGCTCTCTGTATACACGACCACAGGACACTCATCTAGATCCTCTTTACTTAGAATCTACCTAGGCAACCGCACACACATCGCTAGTCACACTACCCAGTGCGCCGGCGCCGCCTCAGCGAAGCACGGACATATCTGCTGAGTCCAAGCGCACATTGAGACCCTTCCTCATTGCATCCAGCTCAGGTCAGAAGAGCTACAGATACAGCTCGGGTTTTGCAGCGACTCTGTGACGGGCTCATGCACACAGTCAGGCCCGACGGCGCCTCTCTGCATGTCCCCCATTCCAAATATAGGCATCCGGCTCACTCTTTGGTAGACCGGTGCTTTTAGGTTACAGCCCATTATTCACTTGAGAGGTTGTTTATGCACAAACGGATCGTTCTATTTTGTAGACAATTAGACTTGATTATACTTGCCAGGCTGCAAGCACATTACCTGCCAACTAGATCAGGGCACCCTCCAACACAACCTAGTATCTGCATTGGTTCCCCGAGGCATGAACGACTTAGCCATACCATCCCTCACTCACTTTAGACCCACCTTATGGGTCACAGGTCCTTTTCTGGACTGTACTCGTGCACCACATTAAACTTGTGAGCTAGACCTGTTTATCTTTCCCTTTTCCATGTTGGTAGATTACCATGTAGAAGGTGTTTTTTTAACATTCACACCAGCCTTTTTGGGTCCTCTACAAACAAGTGGTAGTGCACTCCTCGACAGCCGTACCCAGTCACACTTGCATGGTAAGCCCGTTACTGGGTTCATTTGGTATTATTTAAAGCAGTAATAGTTTCTTAAAAAGCCATGAACAACTCACCCGAATACAGTCTCCTTTTCACTCACAGAACCATTTTCTGATTATTTCACAGATACGCACAGTAATGATCATTTATTGAGCATCTATCAATTTGTACCTGTCCTGATGAAGGCCACCCCACTAACAGCATCTTTCAACTGCTACAAGTGGCCGAAACACAACCCTTTGGACTTTCTCACACAGTATTGAGTGTTCAATGTTTGGTACAGCCAATAAAATGCCCTATGGCTCCCACTAGATGAAATGGGACGCACATATTTCTTGCAACAATGTATGTAAAAGGTTTTGTCTTTACATGTTCCTTTGCATTTTTGACTTTACTATTAATTTTGCTTATCCCGTGAACACATGAGATTTATACCATTGTTTATGTTTGTCTAACACTACAATGATCTTTTGAAATGTGATGTCCAAACATTATTTTTAACTTATTTATTAGTAAATTCATGCCCTGATCATTTTGTGTTTAGTATTTGATTTATCAGACCTCCAGAAATGACACTTCATGGAAATATTGAGAAAAAATGAACGTGTGAAATCTAATCAATGTGCTAAAACTGTGTCACTGCACGACCCCATCCAATTGCTTTTTACTCTCTTTTTTTACCACAAAAATGTAGATTTCGGGTTGAGGTCAAGCAATATTGGTTGGAGTGGGCAAGGGTGTTAGGGGCAGGATCACCCCTCACATTGAAAATTAGGTAAAACAAATGTGAAAAATGAATTCTACCAGTCAAACATAAAACACATTGAAGCGAAATTGCGTCACTCGGCTTATGCCGTCTCCCTGGTGTTGCTGATACGTGAAAGATTTTCTCAAAACACGCTCTCTGTCTCTCTTACTCTCACTCTCTGGGGCTCATTAAAAGTTTGCCGCTATCCTGCTGGTAAATCCGGCAGGTTCCCGGCAAACTGCCCCTAAAAATTTCTGCTGCCTTATATCTTGGTATTAACGGGAGGATAGCTCAGCGGCAATGTGTTTGCCTTGGAAGCAAGACGACACGAAGACGAAGCAACACAGGTTCGATCCCTGGGTCCGCGCATAGAAACCTCTGGGAATTTAAGCACGTTATAAATACGCAACTAAGACAAAAAAAAACAAAAGAATTATGCAACTAAAAAACAAAACAATTCCTGTAACAGCGCCTTGATGCCCGCTGGCTTTATGAGCGCTTTAAAATAAACAAATTAAAATATTCCAGGCAGTGGCAACACTGGTAAATCCCATTCCATGGAGTCCAGAGGTAATTGCAGCATTTGTTTTTTGACACTTCAGGCCTGATTTACTGTTAAGTCAGTGTGGGAGGTAGATCAGCGGCCCCCACCGGACAAACGCGTGTTTTCTCGCACCAGGAATCTGGTAATGAGGCCCTCTGTCTCTCTGGCTACAAACATGGAAGTGTTGCTTGTGCCTGATAGTTCTGAAAGGTAAACGAGTTGCCCCCAACCCTCATCTTCTCGTGCTGAGCGCGGGTCCTAGCCTGCAGTTTGGCTCTGCTGCCATCCAGTGGCGAAAGTGTGAGTTCATTTAGCAGAGCCATAGAGTGCCAATGCCAGTCTAATAGTGGTGGGCGCGCCCACTCACTCACCTGGTAGTTGTTGTCCACGGGCTCCACCACCGGCTGCCCCACCCGCTTCAGCATGGTGGAGTAGCAGAGGCAGATGGTCAGGAGTGGCAGCAGGTAGACGGCCAGGAACTGGTAGAGGATGCAGGCCTTCTTGGGGCCCTCGGAGGGGAACTTCTCGACGCAGTACGTTCTCGGGCCATACCAGTACCCCTCCTGGATCTTCTGGTAGGGGATGATGGGGGTGGACAGAAGGAAGGAGCCTGGAGCAAAGAGAGGGGCACGGTTTGTAATCAGTATGAGAACGATTCCAACTTCAGTACAATAGACAAGGCCGTGCTGGCGGCCAAGCGCATATAGGGTGACCAGGTGAAGAATTGCCCATGTAAAAATAAAGAAGGGGATAGACTGATGATGGGGGGGGGGCTTCTCGCCAGATGGCACGGCGAACCGTGGTGAAAGCTGCCAGACTTTTTAAACAGGTGAGTAAACATTGGAAAAGGAAAATAATTCGACTTTATCTGCCATTGTTCATCCACTATCCATCCACCAAATTCATCCATCCATTCATTCATCCATCATTCCCATTGCCAGTCAATATATCTGCCTGCCTGTCCATCTACTGATCAATCTTTTTGCAACAACAACATATTCGAAGGTTCCATGTAATAATGTCGCCACAAAAATCTCGCCATGCAAAAATATCGCCGAAAAATTGTCGTTTTTTTGTGGTGACATTATTGCATGGAACATGCGGGGGACACCCCTGTAACCCCCAAACTTTTTTTTTTCTTTTTTTTTCTTTTTTAAATTTTGTATTTTTTTTGCTCCTGTCGCCATATATATGGTCACCCAAATAATATCGCCACAACATTTTCCCGGCGATATTATTTACGGCGACCATATATATGGCGATATTATTACATGATACCCCTTTCGAAAGTGCCTTGCACAACTTTCACTCTTACAAACTAAATCAAAAAGAACTGCAAGAAAAAGAGCGTGTTGCTTTTCTCAAAGCAAGCTTGACAGTCACCCGCTTGGTGTGGGGGCGCGCACGCGCGCGCGTGCTCGTGTGTGTGTGTGTAAACATCCATTGTATTGCAAAGTAAGGTCTCCAGCGAGTGGGCAAATGAGCAGGATGGTGCCACAGAGAGCGGGTCCTCTGACCATGGGCCTATCTCGTTGGTTATCTCTCATTGCTAGTATTTATTTATTTATTTATTTATTTTGACATGTATGTAGCGCACCTAACCCGGAGGCATCTAGGTGCTTTTTGCTTAAGAAGGGTGGTTACATGTGTGTTGCCACGGCACTGTTCATACTCTGCGTGAAGGTTCAATCCAGGTACTGGGGCAGCCACAGAGGGGCATGAGTGCTCACATGTCAAGGGGAATCCCTGAAGAGTATTTGTGCCAAAGGCAGTGTGGTGACATAGTTCCTTACCTGTGCCTGGGGTTGGTGGACGGAGGGCTCATGGGGAATGGTCCCCAGACCGCCAGCCCCTGCTCCAGTCTAAGTCAGGCGACTATCAATGCTGTTGCACCTTTCCGTTCCCTGCCCCTTTAAGTAGGACTCATATACTGAGGATGAGCCCCCTACATGGCCGGTCCCCTAGGCGCGGGTCACCATGTGTGGCAGCCTACGTGGAGGAAAACCGGTGGCCCTCGCTGCATCATGTTGGATGCATCTGGGAGAGAGAGGGCACTGCCAGTGTCAGTCTTACAGGAAGTGCATGAGGGTGGTTCCCTCTTCGACCTCCTAAAGCCATGCGTGACATCAAAGATGGTGACAGAGTCTGACGTCACCCTGATCCACGTCATTGCGCACCACGGGGAGGTGCATCACAATCAGGTGAATTCCTTACCACAGAACCACTGCTTGAATCCCACCGCAGCCTGTATCAGGTGTCCGCACTCCTGAAAAGGACGGTGCAGCGTTTTTTGGAGGCAGGCAGGGGATAGATTCAGGGGAGAGAACCCCAGTTACCTGCTTGCATGTCACACATGTGTGAAATTTACTGTCAGGGACATTTGAGGAGGAGATCTGACCCTTTGCTGTGTGAGATCATTAATGCTACTCTCTGACTCTAACTTGCTGCTGTGAGCGATGAAGCCCACTCCTGTGAAGCGTTCCACAGGTGGGACATAGAGGAGCATCCCACAAAAAGGCGCCTGCAGTCCCCCAGCCAGCATGCCCAATGAACCATGCAAAACTCTGGAAAGCAAAACACCCCCACTGTGCATGGACCAACAGTGCTAACCAGATTCTGATCATGCACACAGATAGCTCCGCCACAGTGCACCCCTCTGTTGCACATTAAGGGTGAACAGCCAGCAGGGAAGAGGTGAGCAGCAAAACAGTAAAACGAACTTTCATCAGCCTAAGAACAAAATGGTGTCACAAAAGTGTGCATAAACAGTTATTTGGATAAAAGAGGTAAGGAAAGGAATAAAAAAAAAACACAAATATGGTGACATAGATTTTCACAAAGGATTCCAGAAAGGTTCTTTTAGTGGACGGAAGAAGGTTTAGGGAAAGGGTTAGAAAAGGTTTTCCAAAGCTTTTCATTTTTATTTTTTGGATTTTGAGTTTCTGGGAGAAAGGTATTTGAAAGAATTAAATCGCAAAGGGTGGCAAAAAGGTTTGGACAAAGGGTTTTTCAAGGGAGGCAAAAATCAAAAGGTAACAACAAAACTCCCACATTAAAAAAAAAAAATCTTACGGTCAGGGAATCATACTCCAAAGAGGCAAAGGTAGTCTGAATTAATTGAAGAACAAGCTTCCCTGCCCCCTCTCTCTCCTAGTTGGAATCCGCCCTTAAGAACAAGCTTCACTGTTCCATCTCTCTAGTGGGAATCCAGCATGAAGAACAGGCTTTCCTGACCACTCTCTCTAGTGGGAATCCACCATGAAGAACAGGCTTTCCTGCCCACTCTCCCTAGTGGGAATCCGCCCTGAAGAACAAGCTTTCCTGCCCACTCTCTCTAGTGGGAATCCGCCATGAAGAACAGGCTTTCCTGCCCACTCTCTCTAGTGGGAATCCGCCCTGAATAACAAGCTTTGCTGCACCCTCCCTCTTCTCTCTCCTAGTGGGAGTCCGCCCTGAAGAACATGCTTTCCTGCTCCCTCTCTCTAGTGGGAATCCGCCATGAAGAACAGGCTTTCCTGCCCACTCTCTCTAGTGGGAATCCGCCATGAAGAACAGGCTTTCCTGCCCACTCTCCCTAGTGGGAATCCGCCATGAAGAACAAGCTTGCCTGCTCTCTCTCTCTAGTGGGAATCTGCCCTGAAGAACAAGCTTTCCTGCACCCTTTCTCTCCTAGTAGGAATCCGCCCTGAAGAGCAAGCTTTCCTGCCCCCTCTCTCTAGTGGGAATCCACCCTGAAGAACAAGCTTTCCTGCTCCCTCTCTCTAGTGGGAATCCACCCTGAATAACAAGCTTTCCTGCTGCCTCTCTCTAGTGGGAATCTGCCCTGAAGAACAAGCTTTCCTGCACCCTTTCTCTCCTAGTAGGAATCCGCCCTGAAGAGCAAGCTTTCCTGCCCCCTCTCTCTAGTGGGAATCCACCCTGAAGAACAAGCTTTCCTGCTCTCTCTCTCTAGTGGGAATCCGCCCTGAAGAACAAGCTTTCCTGCCTCCTCTCACTCCTTGTGGGAAACCGCCCTGAAGAACAAGCTTTCCTGCTCCCACTCTAGTGGGAATCCGCCCTGAAGAACAAGCTTTCCTGCCCACTCTCTCTAGTAGGAATCCACCCTCAAGAAAAAGCTTTCCTGCTCCCTCTCTCTAGTGGGAATCCACCCTGAATAACAAGCTTTCCTGCTCCCTCTCTCTAGTGGGAATCCGCCCTGAAGAACAAGCTTTCCTGCCCCCTCTCTGTAGTGGGAATCCACCCTGAAGAACAAGCTTTCCTGCCCACTCTCTCTAGTGGGAATCCGCCCTGAAGAACAAGCTTGCCTACTCTCTCTCTCTAGTGGGAATCTGCCCTGAAGAACAAGCTTTCCTGCCCCCTTTCTCTCCTAGTGGGAATCCGCCCTGAAGAGCAAGCTTTCCTGCCCCCTCTCTCTAGTGGGAATCCGCCCTGAAGAACAAGATTTTCTGCTCTTTTCTCCTATTGGGACTCCCCTGAAGAACAAGCTTTCCTGGCCCCTCTCTCTTTTAGTGGGAATCTGCCCTCAAGAACAGCTTTCCTGCTCCCTCTCTCTAGTGGGAATCCACCCTGAATAACAAGCTTTCCTGCTCCCTCTCTCTAGTGGGAATACACCCTGAAGAACAAGCTTTCCTGCTCTCTCTCTCTAGTGGGAATCCGCCCTGAAGAACAAGCTTTCCTGCCTCCTCTCACTCCTTGTGGGAAACCGCCCTGAAGAACAAGCTTTCCTGCTCCCACTCTCTAGTGGGAATCCACCCTGAAGAACAAGCTTTCCTGCCCACTCTCTCTAGTGGGAATCCGCCCTGAAGAACAAGCTTTCCTCCCCACTCTCTCTAGTGGGAATCCGCCCTGAAGAACAAGCTTTCCTGCCCCCTCTCTTTAGTGGGAATCCGCCCTGAATAACAAGCTTTCCTGCTCCCTCTCACTAGTGGGAATCCGCCCTAAAGAACAAGCTTTTCTGCTCTCTCACTCTAGTGGGAATCCGCCCTGAATAACAAGCTTTCCTGCTCTCTCTCTCTAGTGGGAATCCACCCTAAAGAACAAGCTTTCCTGCCCCCTCTCTCTTTTAGTAGGAATCTGCCCTCAAGAAAAAGCTTTCCTGCTCCCTCTCTCTAGTGGGAATCCACCCTGAATAACAAGCTTTCCTGCTCCCTCTCTCTAGTGGGAATCCGCCCTGAAGAACAAGCTTTTCTGCTCCCTCTCTGTAGTCGGAATCCACCCTAAAGAAAAAGCTTTCCTGCTCTGGCTCTCTAGAGGCAATCTGCCCTGACGAACAAGCTTTCCTGCCTCCTCTCACTCCTAGTTTGAAATCGCACGGAAGAACCAGCTTTCCTGCTCCCACTCTCTAGTGGGAATCCGCCCTAAAGAACAAGCTTTGCTGCCCACTCTCTCTAGTGGGAATCTGCCCTGAAGAACAAGCTTTCCTGCCCACTCTCTCTAGTGGGAATCCACCCTGAAGAACAAGCTTTCCTGCCCCCTCTCTTTAGTGGGAATCCGCCATGAATAACAAGCTTTCCTGCTCCCTCTCTCTAGTGGGAATCTGCCCTGAAGAAAAAGCTTTCCTGCCCACTCTCTCTCCTAGTGGGAATCTTCCCTGAAGAACAAGCTTTCCTGCTCCCTCTCTCTAGTGGGAATCAGCCCTGAAGAACAAGCTTTCCTGCTCTCTCCCTCTAGTGGGAATCCGCCCTGAAGAAAAAGCTTTCCTGCCCCCTCTCTCTCCTAGTGGGAATCTTCCCTGAAGAACAAGCTTTCCTGCTCCCTCTCTCTAGTGGGAATCAGCCCTGAAGAACAAGCTTTCCAGCCCACTCTCTCTAGTGGGAATTCGCCCTGAAGAACAAGCTTTCCTGCCCCTCTCTTTAGTGGGAATCTGCCCCGAATAACAAGCTTTCCAGCTCCCTCTCACTAGTGGGAATCCGCCCTGAAGGACAAGCTTTTCTGCCTTCTCACTCTAGTGGGAATCCGCCCTGAAGAACAAGCTTTCCTGCTCTCTCTCTCTAGTGGGAATCCGCCCTAAAGAACAAGCTTTCCTGCCCCTCTCTCTTTTAGTCGGAATCCGCCCTCAAGAAAAAGCTTTCCTGCTTCCTCTCTCTAGTGGGAATCCGCCCTAAAGAACAAGCTTTGCTGCCCACACTCTCTAGTGGGAATCTGCCCTGAAGAACAAGATTTTCTGGTCTCTCTCTCCTTGTGGGACTCAGCCCTGAAGAACAAGCTTTCCTGCCCGCCTCTCTCTCTTAGTGTCAATCCGCCCTCAAGAACAAGCTTTCCTGCCCCCTCTCTCTATTGGGAATCCGCCCTGAAGAACAAGCTTTTCTGCTCCCTCTCTCCTAGTGGGAATCCGCCCTGAAGAACAAGATTTCCTGCTCCCTCTCTCTAGTGGGAATCCGCCCTGAATAATAAGCTTTCCTGCTCCCTCTCTCTAGTGGGAATCCACCCTGAAGAACAAGCTTTTCTGCTCTCTCACTCTAGTGGGAATCCACCCTGAAGAACAAGCTTTCCCGCTCTCTCTCTGTAGTGGGAATCCGCCCTGAAGAACAAGCTTTCCTGTCCCCTCTCTCTCCCAGTGGGAATCTTCCCTGAAGAACAAGCTTTCCTGCTCCCTCTCTCTAGTGGGAATCAGCCCTGAAGAACAAGATTTCCTGCCCACTCTCTCTAGTTGGAATCCACCCTGAAGAACAAGCTTGCCTTCTCTCTCTCTCTAGTGGGAATCCGCCCTGAAGAGCAAGCTTTCCTGCCCCCTTTCTCTCCTAGTGGGAATCCGCCTTGAGGAACAAGCTTTCCTGCCCCCACTCTCTCATAGTGGGAATCCGCCCTGAAGAACAAGCTTTCCTGCCCGGTCTCTCTAGTGGGAATCCGCCCTGAAGAACAAGATTTTCTGCTCTCTCTCTCCTTGTGGGACTCAGCCCTGAAGAACAAGCTTTCCTGCCCCCCTCTCTCTCTCTTAGTGGCAATCCGCCCTCAAGAACAAGCTTTCCTGCTCCCTCTCTCTAGTGGGAATCAGCCCTGAATAATAAGCTTTCCTGCACCCTCTCTCTTCTCTCTCCTAGTGGGAATCCGCCCTGAAGAACAAGGTTCCTGCCCTCTCTCTAGTGGGAATCCGCCCTGAAGAACAAGCTTTCCTGCTCCCTCTCTCTAGTGGGAATCAGCCCTGAATAATAAGCTTTCCTGCACCCTCTCTCTTCTCTCGCCATGTGGGAATCCGCCTTGAAGAACAAGGTTCCTGCCCTCTCTCCTAGTGGGAATCCGCCCTGAAGAACAAGATTTTCGGCTCTCTCCTAGTGGGACTCCGCCCTGAAGAACAAGCTTTCCTGCACCCTCTCTCTAGTGGGAATCTGCCCTGAAGAACAAGCTTTCCTGCCCACTCTCTCTAGTGGGAATCCACCCTGAAGAACAAGCTTTCCTGCCCCCTCTCTTTAGTGGGAATCCGCCATGAATAACAAGCTTTCCTGCTCCCTCTCTCTAGTGGGAATCTGCCCTGAAGAAAAAGCTTTCCTGCCCACTCTCTCTCCTAGTGGGAATCTTCCCTGAAGAACAAGCTTTCCTGCTCCCTCTCTCTAGTGGGAATCAGCCCTGAAGAACAAGCTTTCCTGCTCTCTCCCTCTAGTGGGAATCCGCCCTGAAGAAAAAGCTTTCCTGCCCCCTCTCTCTCCTAGTGGGAATCTTCCCTGAAGAACAATCTTTCCTGCTCCCTCTCTCTAGTGGGAATCAGCCCTGAAGAACAAGCTTTCCAGCCCACTCTCTCTAGTGGGAATTCGCCCTGAAGAACAAGCTTTCCTGCCCCCTCTCTTTAGTGGGAATCTGCCCCGAATAACAAGCTTTCCAGCTCCCTCTCACTAGTGGGAATCCGCCCTGAAGAACAAGCTTTTCTGCCTTCTCACTCTAGTGGGAATCCGCCCTGAAGAACAAGCTTTCCTGCTCTCTCTCTCTAGTGGGAATCCGCCCTAAAGAACAAGCTTTCCTGCCCCTCTCTTTTTTAGTCGGAATCCGCCCTCAAGAAAAAGCTTTCCTGCTTCCTCTCTCTATTGGGAATCCGCCCTGAAGAACAAGCTTTTCTGCTCCCTCTCTCCTAGTGGGAATCCGCCCTGAAGAACAAGATTTCCTGCTCCCTCTCTCTAGTGGGAATCCGCCCTGAATAATAAGCTTTCCTGCTCCCTCTCTCTAGTGGGAATCCACCCTGAAGAACAAGCTTTTCTGCTCTCTCACTCTAGTGGGAATCCACCCTGAAGAACAAGCTTTCCCGCTCTCTCTCTGTAGTGGGAATCCGCCCTGAAGAACAAGCTTTCCTGTCCCCTCTCTCTCCCAGTGGGAATCTTCCCTGAAGAACAAGCTTTCCTGCTCCCTCTCTCTAGTGGGAATCAGCCCTGAAGAACAAGATTTCCTGCCCACTCTCTCTAGTTGGAATCCACCCTGAAGAACAAGCTTGCCTTCTCTCTCTCTCTAGTGGGAATCCGCCCTGAAGAGCAAGCTTTCCTGCCCCCTTTCTCTCCTAGTGGGAATCCGCCTTGAGGAACAAGCTTTCCTGCCCCCACTCTCTCATAGTGGGAATCCGCCCTGAAGAACAAGCTTTCCTGCCCGGTCTCTCTAGTGGGAATCCGCCCTGAAGAACAAGATTTTCTGCTCTCTCTCTCCTTGTGGGACTCAGCCCTGAAGAACAAGCTTTCCTGCCCCCCTCTCTCTCTCTTAGTGGCAATCCGCCCTCAAGAACAAGCTTTCCTGCTCCCTCTCTCTAGTGGGAATCAGCCCTGAATAATAAGCTTTCCTGCACCCTCTCTCTTCTCTCTCCTAGTGGGAATCCGCCCTGAAGAACAAGGTTCCTGCCCTCTCTCTCTAGTGGGAATCCGCCCTGAAGAACAAGCTTTCCTGCTCCCTCTCTCTAGTGGGAATCAGCCCTGAATAATAAGCTTTCCTGCACCCTCTCTCTTCTCTCGCCTTGTGGGAATCCGCCTTGAAGAACAAGGTTCCTGCCCTCTCTCCTAGTGGGAATCCGCCCTGAAGAACAAGATTTTCTGCTCTCTCCTAGTGGGACTCCGCCCTGAAGAACAAGCTTTCCTGCACCCTCTCTCTAGTGGTAATCAGCCCTGAACAACATGCATTCCTGCACCCTCTCTCGTCTCTCTCCTAGTGGGAATCCGCCCTGAAGAACAAGCTTTCCTACCCACTCTCTCTAGTGGGAATCCACCCTGAAGAACAAGCTTTCCTGCTCTTTCTCTTTAGTGGGAATCCGCCCTGAAGAACAAGCTTGCTTTCTCTCTCTCTAGTGAAATCCGCCCTGAAGAGCAAGCTTTCCTGCCCACTTTATCTCCTAGTGAGAATCTGCCCTGAGGAACAAGCTTTCCTGCCCCCTCTCTCTCCAAGTGGGAATCCGCCCTGAAGAACTAGCTTTCCTGCTCCCTCTCACTAGTGGGAATCCCCCCTGAAGAACAAGCTTTTCTGCTCTCTCTCTCTAGTGGGAATCCGCCCTGAAGAACAAGCTTTCCTGCTCTCTCTCTCTAGTGGGAATCTGCCCTAAAGAACAAGCTTTCCTGCCCCCTCTCTCTTTTAGTAGGAATCCACCCTCAAGAGCAAGCTTTCCTTCTCCCTCTCTCTAGTGGGAATCCCTCATGAATAACAAGCTTTCCTGCTCCCTCTCTCCAGTGGGAATCCGCCCTGAAGAACAAGCTTTCCTGCCCCCTCTCTGTAGTGGTAATCCACCCTGAAGAACAAGCTTTCCTGCTCTCTCTCTCTCTAGTGGCAATCTGCCCTGACGAACAAGCTTTCCTGCGTCCTCTCACTCCTAGTTTGAAACTGCCCTGAAGAACAAGATTTCCTGCCCCCTCTCTTTAGTGGGAATCCGCCCTGAATAATAAGCTTTCCTGCTCCCTCTCTATAGTGGGAATCCACCCTGAAGAACAAGCTTTTCTGCTCTCTCACTCTAGTGGGAATCCACCCTGAAGAACAAGCTTTCCCGCTCTCTCTCTGTAGTGGGAATCCGCCCTGAAGAACAAGCTTTCCTGTCCCCTCTCTCTCCCAGTGGGAATCTTCCCTGAAGAACAAGCTTTCCTGCTCCCTCTCTCTAGTGGGAATCAGCCCTGAAGAACAAGATTTCCTGCCCACTCTCTCTAGTTGGAATCCACCCTGAAGAACAAGCTTGCCTTCTCTCTCTCTCTAGTGGGAATCCGCCCTGAAGAGCAAGCTTTCCTGCCCCCTTTCTCTCCTAGTGGGAATCCGCCTTGAGGAACAAGCTTTCCTGCCCCCACTCTCTCATAGTGGGAATCCGCCCTGAAGAACAAGCTTTCCTGCCCGGTCTCTCTAGTGGGAATCCGCCCTCAAGAACAAGATTTTCTGCTCTCTCTCTCCTTGTGGGACTCAGCCCTGAAGAACAAGCTTTCCTGCCCCCCTCTCTCTCTCTTAGTGGCAATCCGCCCTCAAGAACAAGCTTTCCTGCTCCCTCTCTCTAGTGGGAATCAGCCCTGAATAATAAGCTTTCCTGCACCCTCTCTCTTCTCTCTCCTAGTGGGAATCCGCCCTGAAGAACAAGGTTCCTGCCCTCTCTCTCTAGTGGGAATCCGCCCTGAAGAACAAGCTTTCCTGCTCCCTCTCTCTAGTGGGAATCAGCCCTGAAGAACAAGATTTCCTGCCCACTCTCTCTAGTTGTAATCCACCCTGAAGAACAAGCTTGCCTTCTCTCTCTCTCTAGTGGGAATCCGCCCTGAAGAGCAAGCTTTCCTGCCCCCTTTCTCTCCTAGTGGGAATCCGCCTTGAGGAACAAGCTTTCCTGCCCCCACTCTCTCATAGTGGGAATCCGCCCTGAAGAACAAGCTTTCCTGCCCGGTCTCTCTAGTGGGAATCCGCCCTGAAGAACAAGATTTTCTGCTCTCTCTCTCCTTGTGGGACTCAGCCCTGAAGAACAAGCTTTCCTGCCCCCCTCTCTCTCTCTTAGTTGCAATCCGCCCTCAAGAACAAGCTTTCCTGCTCCCTCTCTCTAGTGGGAATCAGCCCTGAATAATAAGCTTTCCTGCACCCTCTCTCTTCTCTCTCCTAGTGGGAATCCGCCCTGAAGAACAAGGTTCCTGCCCTCTCTCTCTAGTGGGAATCCGCCCTGAAGAACAAGCTTTCCTGCTCCCTCTCTCTAGTGGGAATCAGCCCTGAATAATAAGCTTTCCTGCACCCTCTCTCTTCTCTCGCCTTGTGGGAATCCGCCTTGAAGAACAAGGTTCCTGCCCTCTCTCCTAGTGGGAATCCGCCCTGAAGAACAAGATTTTCTGCTCTCTCCTAGTGGGACTCCGCCCTGAAGAACAAGCTTTCCTGCACCCTCTCTCTAGTGGGAATCAGCCCTGAATAACAAGCTTTCCTTCCCCCCTCTCTCTCTTAGTGGGAATCCGCCCTCAAGAACAAGCCTTCCTGATCCCTCTCTCTAGTGGTAATCAGCCCTGAACAACATGCATTCCTGCACCCTCTCTCGTCTCTCTCCTAGTGGGAATCCGCCCTGAAGAACAAGCTTTCCTACCCACTCTCTCTAGTGGGAATCCACCCTGAAGAACAAGCTTTCCTGCTCTTTCTCTTTAGTGGGAATCCGCCCTGAAGAACAAGCTTGCTTTCTCTCTCTCTAGTGAAATCCGCCCTGAAGAGCAAGCTTTCCTGCCCCCTTTATCTCCTAGTGAGAATCTGCCCTGAGGAACAAGCTTTCCTGCCCCCTCTCTCTCCAAGTGGGAATCCGCCCTGAAGAACTAGCTTTCCTGCTCCCTCTCACTAGTGGGAATCCCCCCTGAAGAACAAGCTTTTCTGCTCTCTCTCTCTAGTGGGAATCCGCCCTGAAGAACAAGCTTTCCTGCTCTCTCTCTCTAGTGGGAATCTGCCCTAAAGAACAAGCTTTCCTGCCCCCTCTCTCTTTTAGTAGGAATCCGCCCTCAAGAGCAAGCTTTCCTTCTCCCTCTCTCTAGTGGGAATCCCTCATAAATAACAAGCTTTCCTGCTCCCTCTCTCCAGTGGGAATCCGCCCTGAAGAACAAGCTTTCCTGCCCCCTCTCTGTAGTGGTAATCCACCCTGAAGAACAAGCTTTCCTGCTCTCTCTCTCTCTAGTGGCAATCTGCCCTGACGAACAAGCTTTCCTGCGTCCTCTCACTCCTAGTTTGAAACTGCCCTGAAGAACAAGATTTCCTGTCCCCTCTCTTTAGTGGGAATCCGCCCTGAATAATAAGCTTTCCTGCTCCCTCTCTCTAGTGGGAATCCACCCTGAAGAACAAGCTTTTCTGCTCTCTCACTCTAGTGGGAATCCACCCTGAAGAACAAGCTTTCCCGCTCACTCTCTGTAGTGGGAATCGGCCCTGAAGAACAAGCTTTCCTGTCCCCTCTCTCTCCCAGTGGGAATCTTCCCTGAAGAACAAGCTTTCCTGCTCCCTCTCTCTAGTGGGAATCAGCCCTGAAGAACAAGATTTCCTGCCCACTCTCTCTAGTTGGAATCCACCCTGAAGAACAAGCTTGCCTTCTCTCTCTCTCTAGTGGGAATCCGCCCTGAAGAGCAAGCTTTCCTGCCCCCTTTCTCTCCTAGTGGGAATCCGCCTTGAGGAACAAGCTTTCCTGCCCCCACTCTCTCATAGTGGGAATCCGCCCTGAAGAACAAGCTTTCCTGCCCGGTCTCTCTAGTGGGAATCCGCCCTGAAGAACAAGATTTTCTGCTCTCTCTCTCCTTGTGGGACTCAGCCCTGAAGAACAAGCTTTCCTGCCCCCCTCTCTCTCTCTTAGTGGCAATCCGCCCTCAAGAACAAGCTTTCCTGCTCCCTCTCTCTAGTGGGAATCAGCCCTGAATAATAAGCTTTCCTGCACCCTCTCTCTTCTCTCTCCTAGTGGGAATCCGCCCTGAAGAACAAGGTTCCTGCCCTCTCTCTCTAGTGGGAATCCGCCCTGAAGAACAAGCTTTCCTGCTCCCTCTCTCTAGTGGGAATCAGCCCTGAATAATAAGCTTTCCTGCACCCTCTCTCTTCTCTCGCCTTGTGGGAATCCGCCTTGAAGAACAAGGTTCCTGCCCTCTCTCCTAGTGGGAATCCGCCCTGAAGAACAAGATTTTCTGCTCTCTCCTAGTGGGACTCCGCCCTGAAGAACAAGCTTTCCTGCACCCTCTCTCTAGTGGGAATCAGCCCTGAATAACAAGCTTTCCTTCCCCCCTCTCTCTCTTAGTGGGAATCCGCCCTCAAGAACAAGCCTTCCTGATCCCTCTCTCTAGTGGTAATCAGCCCTGAACAACATGCATTCCTGCACTCTCTCTCGTCTCTCTCCTAGTGGGAATCCGCCCTGAAGAACAAGCTTTCCTACCCACTCTCTCTAGTGGGAATCCACCCTGAAGAACAAGCTTTCCTGATCTTTCTCTTTAGTGGGAATCCGCCCTGAAGAACAAGCTTGCTTTCTCTCTCTCTAGTGAAATCCGCCCTGAAGAGCAAGCTTTCCTGCCCCCTTTATCTCCTAGTGAGAATCTGCCCTGAGGAACAAGCTTTCCTGCCCCCTCTCTCTCCAAGTGGGAATCCGCCCTGAAGAACTAGCTTTCCTGCTCCCTCTCACTAGTGGGAATCCCCCCTGAAGAACAAGCTTTTCTGCTCTCTCTCTCTAGTGGGAATCCGCCCTGAAGAACAAGCTT
Source organism: Ambystoma mexicanum (assembly GCF_040938575.1). Lineage (NCBI taxonomy): Eukaryota > Metazoa > Chordata > Amphibia > Caudata > Ambystomatidae > Ambystoma > Ambystoma mexicanum. Next base: position 1,499,403,584 of record NC_090922.1, on the reverse strand, counting down.
TCCTGCTCTCTCTCTCTAGTGGGAATCTGCCCTAAAGAACAAGCTTTCCTGCCCCCTCTCTCTTTTAGTAGGAATCCGCCCTCAAGAGCAAGCTTTCCTGCTCCCTCTCTCTAGTGGGAATCCCTCATGAATAACAAGCTTTCCTACTCCCTCTCTCCAGTGGGAATCCGCCCTGAAGAACAAGCTTTCCTGCCCCCTCTCTGTAGTGGTAATCCACCCTGAAGAACAAGCTTTCCTGCTCTCTCTCTCTCTAGTGGCAATCTGCCCTGACGAACAAGCTTTCCTGCGTCCTCTCACTCCTAGTTTGAAACCGCACTGAAGAACAGCTTTCCTGCTCCCACTCTCTATTGGGAATCCACCCTAAAGAACAAGCTTTGCTGCCCACTCTCTTTAGTGGGAATCCGCCCTGAATAACACACTTTCCTGCTCCCTCTCTCTAGTGGGAATCTGCCCTGAAGAACAAGCTTTTCTGCTCTCTCAGTCTGGTGGGAATCCGCCCTGAAGAACAAGCTTTCCTGCTCTCTCTCTCTCTCTCTCTAGTGGGAATTCGCCCTGAAGACCAAGCTTTCCTGTCCCCTCTCTCTCCTCGTGGGAATCATCCCTGAAGAACAAGCGTTCCTGCTGCCTATCTCTAGTGGGAATCAGCCCTGAAGAACAAGATTTCCTGCCCACTCTCTCTAGTGGGAATCCACCCTGAAGAACAAGCTTTCCTGCCCCGTCTCTCTAGTGGGAATCCACCCTGAAGAACACGATTTTCAGCTCTCTCTCTCCTTGTGGGACTCAGCCCTGAAGAACAAGCTTTCTTACCCGCCTCTCTCTCTTAGTGGCAATCTGCCCTCAAGAACAAGCTTTCCTGCTCCCTCTCTCTAGTGGGAATCAGCCCTGAATAACAAGCTTTCCTGCACCCTTTCTCTTCTCTCTCCTAGTGGGAATCCGCCCTGAAGAACAAGCTTTCCTGCCCCCTCTCTATAGAAGGAATCCGCCCTAAAGAACAAGCTTTCCTGCTCCCTCTCTCCTAGTGGGAATCCGCCCTGAAGAACAAGATTTTCTGCTCTCTCCTCGTGGGACTCCGCCCTGAAGAACAAGCTTTCCTGCCCCCCTCTCTCTCTTAGTGGCAATCCGCCCTCAAGAACAAGCTTTCCTGCTCCCTCTCTCTAGTGGGAATCCACCCTGAACAACAAGCTTTCCTGCACCCTCTCTCTAGTGGGAATCAGCCCTGAAGAACAAGCTTTCCTACCCACTCTCTCTAGTGGTAATCCACCCTGAAGAACAAGCTTTCCTGCTCTTCCTCTCTAGTGGGAATCCGCCCTGAAGAACAAGCTTTCTTTCTCTCTCTCTAGTGGGAATCCGCCCTGAAGAACAAGCTTTCCTGCCCCCTTTCTCTCCTAGTGAGAATCTGCCCTGAGGAACAAGCTTTCCTGCTCCCTCTCTCTCCAAGTGGTAATCCACCCTGAAGAACTAGCTTTCCTGCCCCGTCTCTCTAGTGGAAATCCGCGCTGAAGAAAAAGATTTTCTGCTCTCTCTCTCCTAGTGGGAATCCACCCTCAAGAACAAGCTTTCCTGCTCCCTCTCTCTAGTGGGAATCAGCCCTGAATAACAAGCTTTCCTGCACCCTCTCTCTAGTGGGAATCAGCCCTGAAGAACAAACTTTCCTGCCCACTCTCTCTAGTGAGAATCCGCTTTGAAGAACAAGCTTTCCTGCCCACTCTCTCTAGTGGGAATCCGCCCTGAAGAACAAGCTTTCCTGCTCTCTCTCTCTAGTTGGAATTTCCGCCCCCAAGAACAAGCTTTCCTGCTCCCTCTCTCTAGTGTTAATCAGCCCTGAATAACAAGCTTTCCTGCACCCTCTCTCTTCTCTCTCCTAGTGGGAGTCCGCCCTGAAGAACAAGCTTTCCTGCCCCCTCTCTCTAGTGGGAATCCGCCATGAAGAACAAGATTTCCTGCTCCCTAACTCCTAGTGGGAATCCGCCCTGAAGAACAAGATTTTCTGCTCTCTCTCTCTCCTAGTGGGACTCCACCCTGAAGAACAAGCTTTCCTGCCCCCTCTCTCTCTTAGTGGGAATCCGCCCTCAAGAACAAGCTTTCCTGCGCCTTTCTCTAGTCGGAATCAGCTCTGAATAACAAGCTTTCCTGCACCCTCTCTCTAGTGGGAATCAGCCCTGAAGAACAAGCTTTCCTGCCCATTCTCTCTAGTGGGAATCCACCCTGAAGAACAAGCTTTCCTGCTATCTCTCTCTAGTGGGAATCCGCCCTGAAGAACACGCTTTCCTGCTCCCTCTCTCTAGTGGGAATCCGCCCTGAACAACACGCATTCCTGCACCCTCTCTCTTCTCTCTCCTAGTGGGAATCCGCCCTGAAGAACAAGCTTTCCTGCCCCCTCTCTCTAGTGGGAATCCGCCATGAAGAAAATCTTACCTGCTCCCTCTCTCCTAGTGGGACTTCGCCCTGAAGAACAAGCTTTCCTGACCCCCTCTCTCTCTTAGTGGGAATCCGCCCTCAAGAACAAGCTTTCCTGCTCCCTCTCTCTAGTGGGAATCCGCTCTGAATAAGAAGCTTTCCTGCACCCTCTCTCTAGTGGGAATCAGCCCTGAAGAACAAGCTTTCATGCCCACTCTCTCTAGTGGGAATCCTCCCTGAAGAACAAGCTTTCCTGCCCATTCTCTCTAGTGGGAATCCATCCTGAAGAACAAGCTTTCCTGCTCTCTCTCTCTAGTTGGAATCCGCCCTGAAGAACACGCTTTCCTGCACCCTCTCTCCTATTGGCAATCCTCCCTGAAGAACAAGCTTTCCTGCCCATTCTCTCTAGTGGGAATCCGCCCTGAATAACAAGCTTTCCTGCACCCTCTCTCTAGTGGGAATCAGCCTTGAATAACAAGCTTTCCTGCCCATTCTCTCTAGTGGGAATCCGCCCTGAAGAACAAGATTTCCTGCTCCCTCTCTCTAGTGGGAATCCACCCTGAAGAACAAGCTTTCCTGCTCTCTCTCTCCTAGTGGGAATCCGCCATGAAGAAAACGATTTTCTGCTCTCTCTCCTAGTGGGAATCTGCTCTGAATAACAAGCTTTCCTGCCCCCTCTCTCTCTTAGTGGGAATCCGCCCTCAAGCACAAGCTTTCCTGCTCCCTCTCTCTAGTGGGAATCTGCTCTGAATGACAGGTTTTCCTGCACCCTCTCTCTAGTGGGAATCAGCCCTGAAGAACAAGCTTTCATGCCCACTCTCTCTAGTGGGAATCCTCTCTGAAGAACAAGCTTTCCTGCCCATTCTCTCTAGTGGGAATCCACCCTGAAGAACAAGCTTTCCTGCTCTCTCTCTCTAGTTGGAATCCGCCCTGAAGAACACGCTTTCCTGCTCCCTCTCTCTAGTAGGAATCCGCCCTGAACAACTCGCATTCCTGCACCCTCTCTCTTCTCTCTCCTAGTGGGAATCTGCCCTGAAGAACAAGCTTTCCTCCCCCCTCTCTCTAGTGGGAATCCGCCATGAAGAAAAGCTTTCCTGCTCCATCTCTCCTAGTGGGAATCTGCCCTGAAGAACAAGATTTCCTGCTCCCTCTCTCCTAGTGGGAATCTGCCCTGAAGAACAAGATTTTCTGCTCTCTCTCTCCTAGTGGGACTTCGCCCTGAAGAACAAGCTTTCCTGACCCACCTCTCTCTCTTAGTGGGAATCCGCCCTCAAGAACAAGCTTTCCTGCTCCCTCTCTCGAGTGGGAATCCGCTCTGAATAAGAAGATTTCCTGCACCCTCTCTCTAGTGGGAATCAGCCCTGAAGAACAAGCTTTCATGCCCACTCTCTCTAGTGGGAATCCTCCCTGAAGAACAAGCTTTCCTGCCCATTCTCTCTAGTGGGAATCCGCCCTGAAGAACAAGCTTTCATGCTCTCTCTCTCTAGTTGGAATCCGCCCTGAAGAACACGCTTTCCTGCTCCCTCTCTCCTAGTGAGAATCCTCCCTGAAGAACTAGCTTTCCTGCCCATTCTCTCTAGTGGGAATCCGCCCTGAAGAACAAGATTTCCTTCTCCCTCTCTCCTAGTGGGAATCCGCCCTGAAGAACAAGCTTTCCTGCCCACTCTATCTCTTAGTGGGAATCCGCCCCGAAGAACAAGCTTTCCTGCTCTCTCTCTCTAGTGGGTATCAGCCCTGAATAACAAGCTTTGCTGCACCCTCCCTCTTCTCTTTCCTAGTGGGAGTCCGCCCTGAAGAACAAGCTTTCCTGCCCCCTCTCTCTAGTGGGAATCCGCCATGAAGAACAAGATTTCCTGCTCCCTCTCTCCTAGTGGGAATCCGCCCTGAAGAACAAGATTTTCTGCTCTCTCTCTCCTAGTGGGACTCTACCCTGAAGAACAAGCTTTCCTGCCCCCTCTCCCAATTAGTGGGAATCCGCCCTCAAGAACAAGCTTTCCTGCTCCCTCTCTCTAGTGGGAATCTGCTCTGAATAACAAGCTTTCCTGCACCCTCTCTCTAGTGGGAATCAGCCCTGAAGAACAAGCTTTCATGCCCACTCTCTCTAGTGGGAATCCTCTCTGAAGAACAAGCTTTCCTGCCCATTCTCTCTAGTGGGAATCCACCCTGAAGAACAAGCTTTCCTGCTCTCTCTCTCTAGTTGGAGTCCCCCCTGAAGAACATGCTTTCCTGCTCCCTCTCTCTAGTGGGAATCCGCCCTGAACAACACGCATTCCTGCACCCTCTCTCTTCTCTCTCCTAGTGGGAATCTGCCCTGAAGAACAAGCTTTCATGCCCCCTCTCTCTAGTGGGAATCCACCATGAAGAAAAGCTTTCCTGCTCCCTCTCTCCTAGTGGGAATCTGCCCTGAAGAACAAGATTTTCTGCTCTCTCTCTCCTAGTGGGAAATCGCCCTGAAGAACAAGATGTTCTGCTCTCTCTCTCCTAGTGGGACTCCGCCCCGAAGAACAAGCTTTCCTGACCCCCTCTCTCTCTTAGTGGGAATCCGCCCTCCAGAACAAGCTTTCCTGCTCCCTCACTCTAGTGGGAATCCGCTCTGAATAAGAAGCTTTCCTGCACCCTCTCTCTAGTCGGAATCAGCCCTGAAGAACAAGCTTTCATGCCCACTCTCTCTAGTGGGAAACCTCCCTGAAGAACAAGCTTTCCTGCCCATTCTCTCTAGTGGGAATCCGCCCTGAAGAACAAGCTTTCCTGCTCTCTCTCTCTAGTTGGAATCCGCCCTGAAGAACATGCTTTCCTGCTCCCTCTCTCCTAGTGAGAATCCTCCCTGAAGAACAAGCTTTCCTGCCCATTGTCTCTAGTGGGAATCCGCCCTGAATAACAAGCTTTCCTGCACCCTCTCTCTAGTGGGAATCAGCCCTGAAAAACAAGCTTTCATGCCCACTCTCTCTAGTGGGAATCCTCCCTGAAGAACAAGCTTTCCTGCCCATTCTCTCTAGTGGGAATCCGCCCTGAAGAACAAGATTTCCTTCTCCCTCTCTCCTAGTGGGAATCCGCCCTGAAGAACAAGATGTTCTGCTCTCTCTCTCCTAGTGGGACTCCACCCTGAAGAACAAGCTTTCCTGCCCCCTCTCTCTCTTAGTGGGAATCCGCCCTCAAGAACAAGCTTTCCTGCTCCCTTTCTCCAGTGGGAATCCGCTCTGAATAACAAGCTTTCCTGCCAACTCTCTCTATTGGGAATCCTCCCTGAAGAACAAGCTTTCCTGCCCATTCTCTCTAGTGGGAATCCGCCCTGAAGATCAAGCTTTCCTTCTCTCTCTCTGGTTGGAATCCGCCCTGAAGAACACGCTTTACTGCTCCCTCTCTCTAGTGGGAATCAGCCCTGAACAACACGCATTCCTTCACCCTCTCTCTTCTCTCTCCTAGTGGGAATCCGCCCTGAAGAACAAGCTTTCCTGCCCCCTCTCTCTAGTGGGAATCCACCATGAAGAACAAGCTTTCCTGCTCCCTCTCTCCTAGTGGGAATCTGCCCTGAAGAACAAGATTTTCTGCTCTCTCTCTCCTAGTGGGACTTCGCCCTGAAGAACAAGCTTTCCTGACCCCTTCTCTCTCTTAGTTGGAATCCGCCCTCAAGAACAGGCTTTCCTGCTCCCTCTCTCTAGTGGGAATCAGCCCTGAATAACAAGCTTTCCTGCTCCCTCTCTCTAGTGGGAATCCGCTCTGAAGAACAAGCTTTCCTGCCCACTCTCTCTAGTGGGAATCCGCCCTGAAGAACAAGCTTTCCTTATCTCTCTCTTTAGTGGGAATCGGCCCTGAAGAACAAGCTTGCCTGCTCTCTCTCTCTAGAGGGAATCTGCCCTGAATAACAAGGTTTTCTGCCCCCTTTTTCTTCTAGTGGGAATCCGTCCTGAAGAACAAGCTTTCCTGCCCCCTCTCTCTCCTAGTGGGAATCCGTCCTGAAGAACAAGCTTTCCTGCCCATTCTCTCTAGTGGAAATCTGCCCTGAAGTACAAGATATTCTGCTCTATATCTCCTATTGGGACTCCGCCCTGAAGAACAAGCTTTCCTGAACCCCTCTCTCTCTTAGTGGATGTCCACCCTCAAGATCAAGCTTTCCTGCTCCCTCTCTCTAGTGGGAATCAGCCCTGAATAACAAGCTTTCTTGCTCCCTCTCTCTAGTGGGAATCTGCCCTGAAAAACAATCTTTCCTGCCCCCTTTCTCTCCTAGTGGGAATCTGCCCTGAACAACAAGCTTTCCTGCACCCTCTCTCTTCTCTCTCCTAGTGGGAATCCGCTCTGAAGAACAAGCTTTCCTGCTCCCTCTCTTCTAGTGGGAATCCGCCCTGAAGAACAAGATATTCTGCTCTCTCTCTCCTAGTGGGACTCCGCCCTGAAGAACAGGCTTTCCTGCCCCCCTCTCTCTCTTAGTGGCAATCCGCCCTCAAGAACAAGCTTTCCTGCTCCCTCTCTCTAGTGGGAATCCGCCCTGAATAACAAGCTTTCCTGCACCCTCTCTCTAGTGGGAATCAGCCCTGAAGAACAAGCTTTCCTACCCACTCTCTCTAGTGGGAATCCAACCTGAAGAACAAGCTTTCCTGCTCTTTCTCTCTAGTGGGAATCCGCCCTGAAGAACACGCTTGCTTTCTCCCTCTCTAGTGGGAATCCGCCCTGAAGAGCAAGCTTTCCTGCTCCCTCTCTCCTAGTGGGAATCCGCCCTGAAGAACAAGATTTTCTGCTCTCTCCTCGTGGGACTCCGCTGTGAAGAACAAGCTTTCCTGCCCCCCTCTCTCTTTTAGTGGCAATCCGCCCTCAAGAACAAGCTTTCCTGCTCCCTCTCTCTAGTGGGAATCAGCCCTAAATAACAAGCTTTCCAGCCCCCCTCTCTCTCTTAGTGGGAATCCGCCCTCAAGAACAAGCTTTCCTGCTCCCTCTCTCTAGTGGGAATCCGCCCTGAATAACAAGCTTTCCTGCACCCTCTCTCTAGTGGGAATCAGCCCTGAAGAACAAGCTTTCCTACCCACTCTCTCTAGTGGTAATCCACCCTGAAGAACAAGCTTTCCTGCTCTTCCTCTCTAATGGGAATCCGCCCTGAAGAACAAGCTTGCTTTCTCTCTCTCTAGTGGGAATCCGCCCTGAAGAGCAAGCTTTCCTGTCCCCTTTCTCTCCTAGTGAGAATCAGCCCTGAAGAACAAGCTTTCCTGCCCACTCTCTCTAGTGGGAATAGCCCTGAAGAACAAGCTTTCCTGCCCATTCTCTCTAGTGGGAATCCGCCCCGAAGAACAAGCTTTCCTGCTCTCTCTCTCTAGTGGGAATCAGCCCTGAATAACAAGCTTTGCTGCACCCTCCCTCTTCTCTTTCCTAGTGGGAGTCCGCCCTGAAGAACAAGCTTTCCTGCCCCCTCTCTCTAGTGGGAATCCGCCATGAAGAACAATATTTCCTGCTCCCTCTCTCCTAGTGGGAATCCGCCATGAAGAAAACGATTTTCTGCTCTCTCTCCTAGTGGGAATCTGCTCTGAATAACAAGCTTTCCTGCCCCCTCTCTCTCTTAGTGGGAATCTGCCCTCAAGCACAAGCTTTCCTGCTCCCTCTCTCTAGTGGGAATCTGCTCTGAATAACAGGTTTTCCTGCACCCTCTCTCTAGTGGGAATCAGCCCTGAAGAACAAGCTTTCATGCCCACTCTCTCTAGTGGGAATCCTCTCTGAAGAACAAGCTTTCCTGCCCATTCTCTCTAGTGGGAATCCACCCTGAAGAACAAGCTTTCCTGCTCTCTCTCTCTAGTTGGAATCTGCCCTGAAGAACACGCTTTCCTGCTCCCTCTCTCTAGTAGGAATCCGCCCTGAACAACTCGCATTCCTGCACCCTCTCTCTTCTCTCTCCTAGTGGGAATCTGCCCTGAAGAACAAGCTTTCCTCCCCCCTCTCTCTAGTGGGAATCCGCCATGAAGAAAAGCTTTCCTGCTCCATCTCTCCTAGTGGGAATCTGCCCTGAAGAACAAGATTTCCTGCTCCCTCTCTCCTAGTGGGAATCTGCCCTGAAGAACAAGATTTTCTGCTCTCTCTCTCCTAGTGGGACTTCGCCCTGAAGAACAAGCTTTCCTGACCCCCCTCTCTCTCTTAGTGGGAATCCGCCCTCAAGAACAAGCTTTCCTGCTCCCTCTCTCGAGTGGGAATCCGCTCTGAATAAGAAGCTTTCCTGCACCCTCTCTCTAGTGGGAATCAGCCCTGAAGAACAAGCTTTCATGCCCACTCTCTCTAGTGGGAATCCTCCCTGAAGAACAAGCTTTCCTGCCCATTCTCTCTAGTGGGAATCCGCCCTGAAGAACAAGCTTTCATGCTCTCTCTCTCTAGTTGGAATCCGCCCTGAAGAACACGCTTTCCTGCTCCCTCTCTCCTAGTGAGAATCCTCCCTGAAGAACTAGCTTTCCTGCCCATTCTCTCTAGTGGGTATCCGCCCTGAAGAACAAGATTTCCTTCTCCCTCTCTCCTAGTGGGAATCCGCCCTGAAGAACAAGCTTTCCTGCCCACTCTATCTCTTAGTGGGAATCCGCCCCGAAGAACAAGCTTTCCTGCTCTCTCTCTCTAGTGGGTATCAGCCCTGAATAACAAGCTTTGCTGCACCCTCCCTCTTCTCTTTCCTAGTGGGAGTCCGCCCTGAAGAACAAGCTTTCCTGCCCCCTCTCTCTAGTGGGAATCCGCCATGAAGAACAAGATTTCCTGCTCCCTCTCTCCTAATGGGAATCCGCCCTGAAGAACAAGATTTTCTGCTCTCTCTCTCCTAGTGGGACTCTACCCTGAAGAACAAGCTTTCCTGCCCCCTCTCCCAATTAGTGGGAATCCGCCCTCAAGAACAAGCTTTCCTGCTCCCTCTCTCTAGTGGGAATCTGCTCTGAATAACAAGCTTTCCTGCACCCTCTCTCTAGTGGGAATCAGCCCTGAAGAACAAGCTTTCATGCCCACTCTCTCTAGTGGGAATCCTCTCTGAAGAACAAGCTTTCCTGCCCATTCTCTCTAGTGGGAATCCACCCTGAAGAACAAGCTTTCCTGCTCTCTCTCTCTAGTTGGAGTCCGCCCTGAAGAACATGCTTTCCTGCTCCCTCTCTCTAGTGGGAATCCGCCCTGAACAACACGCATTCCTGCACCCTCTCTCTTCTCTCTCCTAGTGGGAATCTGCCCTGAAGAACAAGCTTTCATGCCCCCTCTCTCTAGTGGGAATCCACCATGAAGAAAAGCTTTCCTGCTCCCTCTCTCCTAGTGGGAATCTGCCCTGAAGAACAAGATTTTCTGCTCTCTCTCTCCTAGTGGGAAATCGCCCTGAAGAACAAGATGTTCTGCTCTCTCTCTCCTAGTGGGACTCCGCCCTGAAGAACAAGCTTTCCTGACCCCCTCTCTCTCTTAGTGGGAATCCGCCCTCCAGAACAAGCTTTCCTGCTCCCTCACTCTAGTGGGAATCCGCTCTGAATAAGAAGCTTTCCTGCACCCTCTCTCTAGTCGGAATCAGCCCTGAAGAACAAGCTTTCATGCCCACTCTCTCTAGTGGGAAACCTCCCTGAAGAACAAGCTTTCCTGCCCATTCTCTCTAGTGGGAATCCGCCCTGAAGAACAAGCTTTCCTGCTCTCTCTCTCTAGTTGGAATCCGCCCTGAAGAACATGCTTTCCTGCTCCCTCTCTCCTAGTGAGAATCCTCCCTGAAGAACAAGCTTTCCTGCCCATTGTCTCTAGTGGGAATCCGCCCTGAATAACAAGCTTTCCTGCACCCTCTCTCTAGTGGGAATCAGCCCTGAAAAACAAGCTTTCATGCCCACTCTCTCTAGTGGGAATCCTCCCTGAAGAACAAGCTTTCCTGCCCATTCTCTCTAGTGGGAATCCGCCCTGAAGAACAAGATTTCCTTCTCCCTCTCTCCTAGTGGGAATCCGCCCTGAAGAACAAGATGTTCTGCTCTCTCTCTCCTAGTGGGACTCCACCCTGAAGAACAAGCTTTCCTGCCCCCTCTCTCTCTTAGTGGGAATCCGCCCTCAAGAACAAGCTTTCCTGCTCCCTTTCTCCAGTGGGAATCCGCTCTGAATAACAAGCTTTCCTGCCAACTCTCTCTATTGGGAATCCTCCCTGAAGAACAAGCTTTCCTGCCCATTCTCTCTAGTGGGAATCCGCCCTGAAGATCAAGCTTTCCTTCTCTCTCTCTGGTTGGAATCCGCCCTGAAGAACACGCTTTACTGCTCCCTCTCTCTAGTGGGAATCAGCCCTGAACAACACGCATTCCTTCACCCTCTCTCTTCTCTCTCCTAGTGGGAATCCGCCCTGAAGAACAAGCTTTCCTGCCCCCTCTCTCTAGTGGGAATCCGCCATGAAGAACAAGCTTTCCTGCTCCCTCTCTCCTAGTGGGAATCTGCCCTGAAGAACAAGATTTTCTGCTCTCTCTCTCCTAGTGGGACTTCGCCCTGAAGAACAAGCTTTCCTGACCCCTTCTCTCTCTTAGTTGGAATCCGCCCTCAAGAACAGGCTTTCCTGCTCCCTCTCTCTAGTGGGAATCAGCCCTGAATAACAAGCTTTCCTGCTCCCTCTCTCTAGTGGGAATCCGCTCTGAAGAACAAGCTTTCCTGCCCACTCTCTCTAGTGGGAATCCGCCCTGAAGAACAAGCTTTCCTTATCTCTCTCTTTAGTGGGAATCGGCCCTGAAGAACAAGCTTGCCTGCTCTCTCTCTCTAGAGGGAATCTGCCCTGAATAACAAGGTTTTCTGCCCCCTTTCTCTTCTAGTGGGAATCCGTCCTGAAGAACAAGCTTTCCTGCCCCCTCTCTCTCCTAGTGAGAATCCGTCCTGAAGAACAAGCTTTCCTGCCCATTCTCTCTAGTGGAAATCTGCCCTGAAGTACAAGATATTCTGCTCTATATCTCCTATTGGGACTCCGCCCTGAAGAACAAGCTTTCCTGAACCCCTCTCTCTCTTAGTGGATGTCCACCCTCAAGATCAAGCTTTCCTGCTCCCTCTCTCTAGTGGGAATCAGCCCTGAATAACAAGCTTTCTTGCTCCCTCTCTCTAGTGGGAATCTGCCCTGAAAAACAATCTTTCCTGCCCCCTTTCTCTCCTAGTGGGAATCTGCCCTGAACAACAAGCTTTCCTGCACCCTCTCTCTTCTCTCTCCTAGTGGGAATCCGCTCTGAAGAACAAGCTTTCCTGCTCCCTCTCTTCTAGTGGGAATCCGCCCTGAAGAACAAGATATTCTGCTCTCTCTCTCCTAGTGGGACTCCGCCCTGAAGAACAGGCTTTTCTGCCCCCCTCTCTCTCTTAGTGGCAATCCGCCCTCAAGAACAAGCTTTCCTGCTCCCTCTCTCTAGTGGGAATCCGCCCTGAATAACAAGCTTTCCTGCACCCTCTCTCTAGTGGGAATCAGCCCTGAAGAACAAGCTTTCCTACCCACTCTCTCTAGTGGGAATACAACCTGAAGAACAAGCTTTCTTGCTCTTTCTCTCTAGTGGGAATCCGCCCTGAAGAACACGCTTGCTTTCTCCCTCTCTAGTGGGAATCCGCCCTGAAGAGCAAGCTTTCCTGCTCCCTCTCTCCTAGTGGGAATCCGCCCTGAAGAACAAGATTTTCTGCTCTCTCCTCGTGGGACTCCGCTGTGAAGAACAAGCTTTCCTGCCCCCCTCTCTCTTTTAGTGGCAATCCGCCCTCAAGAACAAGCTTTCCTGCTCCCTCTCTCTAGTGGGAATCAGCCCTAAATAACAAGCTTTCCAGCCCCCCTCTCTCTCTTAGTGGGAATCCGCCCTCAAGAACAAGCTTTCCTGCTCCCTCTCTCTAGTGGGAATCCGCCCTGAATAACAAGCTTTCCTGCACCCTCTCTCTAGTGGGAATCAGCCCTGAAGAACAAGCTTTCCTACCCACTCTCTCTAGTGGTAATCCACCCTGAAGAACAAGCTTTCCTGCTCTTCCTCTCTAGTGGGAATCCGCCCTGAAGAACAAGCTTGCTTTCTCTCTCTCTAGTGGGAATCCGCCCTGAAGAGCAAGCTTTCCTGTCCCCTTTCTCTCCTAGTGAGAATCTGCCCTGAGGAACAAGCTTTCCTGTCCCCTCTCTCTCCAAGTGGTAATCCACCCTGAAGAACTAGCTTTCCTGCCCCGTCTCTCTAGTGGGAATCCGCGCTGAAGAAAAATATTTTCTGCTCTCTCTCTCCTAGTGGGAATCCACCCTCAAGAACAAGCTTTCCTGCTCCCTCTCTCTAGTGGGAATCAGCCCTAAATAACAAGCTTTCCTGCACCCTCTCTCTTCTCTCTCCTAGTGGGAATCCGCCCTGAAGAACAAGCATTCCTGCTCCCTCTCTCCTAGTGGGAATCCGCCCTGAAGAACAAGATGTTCTGCTCTGTCTCTCCAAGTGGGACTCTGCCCTGAAGAAGAAGCTTTTCTGCCCCCTCTCTCTCTTAGTGGGAATCCACCCTCAAGAACACGCTTTCCTGCTCCCTCTCTCTAGTGGGAATCCGCCCTGAATAACAAGCTTTTCTGCACCCTTTCTCTAGTGGGAATCAGCCCTGAAGAACAAGCTTTCCTGCCCACTCTCTCTAGTGGGAATCCGCCCTGAAGAACAAGCTTTCCTGCTCCCTCTCTCTAGTGGGAATCATCCCTGAATAACAAGCTTTCATGCACCCTCTCTCTAGTGGGAATCCACCATGAAGAACAAGATTTCATGCTCCCTAACTCCTAGTGGGAATCCACCCTGAAGAACAAGATTTTCTGCTCTCTCTCTCTCCTAGTGGGACTCCACCCTGAAGAACAAGCTTTCCTGCCCCCTCTCTCTCTTAGTGGGAATCCGCCCTCAAGAACAAGCTTTCCTGCTCCCTTTCTCTAGTGGGAATCCGCTCTGAATAACAAGCTTTCCTGCACCCTCTCTCTAGTGGGAATCCGCCCTGAAGAACACGCTTTCCTGCTCCCTCTCTCTAGTGGGAATCCGCCCTGAACAACACGCATTCCTGCACCCTCTCTCTTCTCTCTCCTAGTGGGAATCCGCCCTGAAGAACAAGCTTTTCTGCTCCCTCTCTCCTAGTGGGAATCTGCCCTGAAGAACAAGATTTTCTGCTCTCCCTCTCCTAGTGGGACTTCGCCCTCAAGAACAAGCTTTCCTGACCCCCTCTCTCTCTTAGTGGGAATCCGCCCTCAAGAACAAGCTTTCCTGCACCCTCTCTCTAGTAGGAATCAGCCCTGAAGAACAAGCTTTCATGCCCACTCTCTCTAGTGGGAATCCTCCCTGAAGAACAAGCTTTCCTGTCCATTCTCTCTAATGGGAATCCGCCCTGAAAAACAAGCTTTCCTGCTCTCTCCCTCTAGTTGGAATCCGCCCTGAAGAACACGCTTTCCTGCTCCCTCTCTCCTAGTGGCAATCCTCCCTGAAGAACAAGCTTTCCTGCCCATTCTCTCTAGTGGGAATCCGCCCTGAATAACAAGCTTTCCTGCACCCTCTCTCTAGTGGGAATCAGCCTTGAATAACATGCTTTCCTGCCCATTCTCTCTAGTGGGAATCCGCCCTGAAGAACAAGATTTCCTGCTCCCTCTCTCTAGTGGGAATCCGCCCTGAAGAAGAAGCTTTCCTGCTCTCTCTCTCTAGTGGGAATCAGCCCTGAATAACAAGCTTTCCTGCACCCTCTCTCTTCTCTCTCCTAGTGGAAGTCCGCCCTGAAGAACAAGCTTTCCTGCCCCCTCTCTCTAGTGGGAATCCGCCATGAAGAAAAAGATTTCCTGCACCCTCTCTCTAGTGGGAATCAGCCCTGAAGAACAAGCTTTCATGCCCACTCTCTCTAGTGGGAATCCACCTGAAGAACAAGCTTTCCTGCCCTTTCTCTCTAGTGGGAATCCGCCCTGAAGAACAAGATTTCCTGCTCTCTCTCTCTAGTTGGAATCCGCCCTGAAGAACACGCTTTCCTGCTCCCTCTCTCCTAGTGAGAATCCTCCCTGAAGAACAAGCTTTCCTGCCCATTCTCTCTAATGTGAATCCGCCCTGAATAACAAGCTTTCCTGCACCCTCTCTCTAGTGGGAATCAGCCCTGAAAAACAAGCTTTCATGCCCAGTCTCTCTAGTGGGAATCCTCCCTGAAGAACAAGCTTTCCTGCCCATTCTCTCTAGTGGAAATCCGCCCTGAAGAACAAGATGTTCTGCTCTCTCTCTCCTAGTGGGACTCCACCCTGAAGAACAAGCTTTCCTGCCCCCTCTCTCTCTTAGTGGGAATCCGCCCTCAAGAACAAGCTTTCCTGCTCCCTTTCTCTAGTGGGAATCCGCTCTGAATAACAAGCTTTCCTGCACCCTCTCTCTAGTGGGAATCAGCCCTGAAGAACAAGCTGTCCTGCCCATTCTCTCTAGTGGGAATCCACCCTGAAGAACAAGCTTTCCTGCTCTCTCTCTCTAGTGGGAATCCGCCCTAAAGAACACGCTTTCCTGCTCCCTCTCTCTAGTGGGAATCCGACCTGAACAACACGCATTCCTGCACCCTCTCTCTTCTCTCTCCTAGTGGGAATCCGCCCTGAAGAACAAGCTTTCCTGCCCCCACTCTCTAGTGGGAATCCGCCATGAAGAAAAGCTTTCCTGCTCCCTCTCTCCTAGTGGGAATCTGCCCTGAAGAACAAGAATTTCTGCTCTCTCTCTCCTAGTGGGACTTCGCCCTGAAGAACAAGCTTTCCTGACCCCCTCTCTCTCTTAGTGGGAATCCGCCCTCAAGAACAAGCTTTCCTGCTCCCTCTCTCTAGTGGGTATCCGCTCTGAATAAGAAGCTTTCCTGCACCCTCTCTCTAGTGGGAATCAGCCCTGAAGAACAAGCTTTCATGCCCACTCTCTCTAGTGGGAATCCTCCCTGAAGAACAAGCTTTCCTGCCCATTCTCTCTAGTGGGAATCCGCCCTGAAAAACAAGCTTTCCTGCTCTCTCTCTCTAGTTGGAATCCGCCCTGAAGAACACGCTTTCCTGCTCCCTCTCTCCTAGTGGCAATCCTTCCTGAAGAACAAGCTTTCCTGCCCATTCTCTCTAGTAGGAATCGGCCCTGAATAACAAGCTTTCCTGCACCCTCTCTCTAGTGGGAATCAGCCTTGAATAACAAGCTTTCCTGCCCATTCTCTCTAGTGGGAATCCGCCCTGAAGAACAAGATTTCCTGCTCTCTCTCTCTAGTGGGAATCAGCCCTGAATAACAAGCTTTCCTGCACCCTCTCTCTTCTCTCTCCTAGTGGAAGTCCGCCCTGAAGAACAAGCTTTCCTGCCCCCTCTCTCTAGTGGGAATCCGCCATGAAGAAAAGGATTTCCTGCTCCCTCTCTCCTAGTGGGAATCCGCCATGAAGAACAAGATGTTCTGCTCTCTCTCTCCTATTGGGACTTCGCCCTGAAGAACAAACTTTCCTGACCCCCTCTCTCTCTTAGTGGGAATCCGCCCTCAAGAACAAGATTTCCTGCTCACTCTCTCTAGTGGGAATCTGCTCTGAATAAGAAGCTTTCCTGCACCCTCTCTCTAGTGGGAATCAGCCCTGAAGAACAAGCTTTCATGCCCACTCTCTCTAGTGGGAATCCTCCCTGAAGAACAAGCTTTCCTGCCCATTCTCTCTAGTGGGAATCCGCCCTGAAGAACAAGCTTTCCTGCTCTCTCTCTAGTTGGAATCCACCCTGAAGAACACGCTTTCCTGCTCCCTCTCTCCTAGAGGCAATCCTCCCTGATGAACAAGCTTTCCTGCCCATTCTCTTTAGTGGGAATCCGCCCTGAATAACAAGCTTTCCTGCACCCTCTCTCTAGTGGGAATCAGCCCTGAAGAACAAGCTTTCATGCCCACTCTCTCTAGTGGGAATCCTCCCTGAAGAACAAGCTTTCCTGCCCATTCTCTCTAGTGGGAATCTGCCCTGAAGAACAAGATTTCCTGCTCCCTCTCTCCTAGTGGGAATCCGCCCTGAAGAACAAGATGTTCTGCTCTCTCTCTCACCTAGTGGGATTCCTCCCTGAAGAACAAGCTTACATGCCCACTCTCTCTAGTGGGAATCCTCCTTGAAGAACAAGCTTTCCTGCCCATTCTCTCTAGTGGGAATCCGCCCTGAAGAACAAGATTTCCTGCTCCCTCTCTCCTAGTGGGAATCCGCCCTGAAGAACAAGATGTTCTGCTCTCTCTCTCTCCTAGTGGGAATCCGCCCTGAAGAACAAGATGTTCTGCTCTCTCTCTCTCCTAGTGGGACTCTGCCCTGAAGAAGAAGCTTTTCTGCCCCTCTCTCTCTCTTAGTGGGAATCCGCCCTCAAGAACACGCTTTCCTGCTCCCTCTCTCTAGTGGGAATCCTCACTGAATAACAAGCTTTCCTGCATCCTCTCTCTAGTGGGAATCAGCCCTGAAGAACAAGCTTTCCTGCCCACTCTCTAAAGTGGGAATAGCCCTGAAGAACAAGCTTTCCTGCCCACTCTCTCTAGTGGGAATCCGCCCTGAAGAACAAGCTTTCCTGCTCTCTCTCTCTAGTGGGAATCAGCCCTGAATAACAAGCTTTGCTGCACCCTCCCTCTTCTCTTTCCTTGTGGGAGTCCGCCCTGAAGAACAAGCTTTCCTGCCCCCTCTCTCTAGTGGGAATCCGCCATGAAGAACAACATTTCCTGCTCCCTCACTCCTAGTGGGAATCCACACTGAAGAACAAGATTTTCTGCTCTATCTCTCCTAGTGGGACTCCACCCTGAAGAACAAGCTTTCCTGCCCCCTCTCTCTCTTAGTGGGAATCCGCCCTCAAGAACAAGCTTTCCTGCTCCCTCTCTCTAGTGGGAATCTGCTCTGAATAACAAGCTTTCCTGCACCCTCTCTCTAGTGGGAATCAGCCCTGAAGAACAAGCTTTCATGCCCACTCTCTCTAGTGGGAATCCTCTCTGAAGAACAAGCTTTTCTGCCCATTCTCTCTAGTGGGAATACACCCTGAAGAACAAGCTTTCCTGCTCTCTCTCTCTAGTTGGAATCCGCCCTGAAGAACACGCTTTCCTGCTCCCTCTCTCTAGTGGGAATCCACCCTGAACAACACACATTCCTGCACCCTCTCTCTTCTCTCTCCCAGTGGGAATCCGCCCTGAAGAACAAGCTTTCCTGCCCTCACTCTATAGTGGGATTCTGCCATGAAGAAAAGTTTTCCTGCTCCCTCTCTCCTAGTGGGAATCTGCCCTGAAGAACAAGATATTCTGCTCTCTCTCTCCTAGTGGGAATCCCCCCTGAAGAACAAGCTTTCCTTCTCCCTCTCTCTAGTGGGAATCCACCCTGAAGAACAAGCTTTCCAGCCCACTCTCTCTAGTGGGAATCCACCCTGAAGAAAGAGCTTTCCTGCCCCCTCTCTCTAGTGGGAATCTGCCCTGAAGAACAAGCTTTCCTGCTCCCTCTCTCCTAGTGGAAATCCGCCCTGAAGAACAAGCTTTCCTGCTCCCTCTCTCTCTTAGTGGAAATCCGTCCTCAAGAGTAAGCTTTCCTGCTCCCTCTGTCTAGTGGGAATCCACCCTGAATAACAAGCTTTCCTGCCCATTCTCTCTAGTGGGAATCCGCCCTGAAGAACAAGATTTCCTGCTCCCGCTTTCCTAGTGGGAATCCGCCCTGAAGAACAAGCTTTCCTGCACCCTCTCTCTCTTAGTGGGAATCTTCCCTCAAGAACAAGCTTTCCTGCCCCCTCTCTCTAGTGGGAATCCGCTCTGAATAACAGGCTTTCCTGCACCCTCTCTCTAGTGGGAATCAGCTCTTAAGAACAGGTTTTCCTGTCCATTCTCTCTAGTGGGAATCCACCCTGAAGAACAAGCTTTCCTGCTCTCTCTCTCTAGTTGGAATCCGCCCTGAAGAACACGCCTTCCTGCTCCCTCTCTCCTAGTGGGAATCTGCCCTGAAGAACAAGCTTTCCTGCCCCCTCTCTCTAGTGGGAATCCGCCATGAAGAACAAGCTTTCCTGCTCCCTCTCTCCTAGTGGGAATCTGCCCTGAAGAACAAGATTTTCTGCTCTCTCTCTCCTAGTGGGACTTCGCCCTGAAGAACAAGAATTTCTGCTCTCTCTCTCTAGTGGGAATCCGACCTGAACAACACGCATTCCTGCACCCTCTCTCTTCTCTCTCCTAGTGGGAATCCGCCCTGAAGAACAAGCTTTCCTGCCCCCACTCTCTAGTGGGAATCCGCCATGAAGAAAAGCTTTCCTGCTCCCTCTCTCCTAGTGGGAATCTGCCCTGAAGAACAAGAATTTCTGCTCTCTCTCTCCTAGTGGGACTTCGCCCTGAAGAACAAGCTTTCCTGACCCCCTCTCTCTCTTAGTGGGAATCCGCCCTCAAGAACAAGCTTTCCTGCTCCCTCTCTCTAGTGGGTATCCGCTCTGAATAAGAAGCTTTCCTGCACCCTCTCTCTAGTGGGAATCAGCCCTGAAGAACAAGCTTTCATGCCCACTCTCTCTAGTGGGAATAGCCCTGAAGAACAAGCTTTCCTGCCCACTCTCTCTAGTGGGAATCCGCCCTGAAGAACAAGCTTTCCTGCTCTCTCTCTCTAGTGGGAATCAGCCCTGAATAACAAGCTTTGCTGCACCCTCCCTCTTCTCTTTCCTTGTGGGAGTCCGCCCTGAAGAACAAGCTTTCCTGCCCCCTCTCTCTAGTGGGAATCCGCCATGAAGAACAAGATTTCCTGCTCCCTCACTCCTAGTGGGAATCCACACTGAAGAACAAGATTTTCTGCTCTATCTCTCCTAGTGGGACTCCACCCTGAAGAACAAGCTTTCCTGCCCCCTCTCTCTCTTAGTGGGAATCCGCCCTCAAGAACAAGCTTTCCTGCTCCCTCTCTCTAGTGGGAATCTGCTCTGAATAACAAGCTTTCCTGCACCCTCTCTCTAGTGGGAATCAGCCCTGAAGAACAAGCTTTCATGCCCACTCTCTCTAGTGGGAATCCTCTCTGAAGAACAAGCTTTTCTGCCCATTCTCTCTAGTGGGAATACACCCTGAAGAACAAGCTTTCCTGCTCTCTCTCTCTAGTTGGAATCCGCCCTGAAGAACACGCTTTCCTGCTCCCTCTCTCTAGTGGGAATCCACCCTGAACAACACACATTCCTGCACCCTCTCTCTTCTCTCTCCCAGTGGGAATCCGCCCTGAAGAACAAGCTTTCCTGCCCTCACTCTATAGTGGGATTCTGCCATGAAGAAAAGTTTTCCTGCTCCCTCTCTCCTAGTGGGAATCTGCCCTGAAGAACAAGATATTCTGCTCTCATTCTCCTAGTGGGAATCCCCCCTGAAGAACAAGCTTTCCTGCCCCCTCTCTCTAGTGGGAATCCGCTCTGAATAACAGGCTTTCCTGCACCCTCTCTCTAGTGGGAATCAGCTCTGAAGAACAGGTTTTCCTGTCCATTCTCTCTAGTGGGAATCCACCCTGAAGAACAAGCTTTCCTGCTCTCTCTCTCTAGTTGGAATCCGCCCTGAAGAACACGCCTTCCTGCTCCGTCTCTCCTAGTGGGAATCTGCCCTGAAGAACAAGCTTTCCTGCCCCCTCTCTCTAGTGGGAATCCGCCATGAAGAAGAAGCTTTCCTGCTCCCTCTCTCCTAGTGGGAATCTGCCCTGAAGAACAAGATTTTCTGCTCTCTCTCTCCTAGTGGGACTTCGCCCTGAAGAACAAGCTTTCCTGACCCCCTCTCTCTCTTAGTGGGAATCCGCCCTCAAGAACAAGCTTTCCTGCTCCCTCTCTCTAGTGGGAATCAGCCCTGAATAACAAGCTTTCCTGCTCCCTCTCTCTAGTGGGAATCCGCCCTGAAGAACAAGATTTCCTGCTCCCTCTCTCCTAGTGGGAATCCGCCCTGAAGAACAAGATGTTCTGCTCTCTCTCTCCTAGTGGGAATCCGCCATGAATAACAAGCTTTCCTGCTCTCTCTCTCTAGTGGGAATCAGCCCTGAATAACAAGCTTTGCTGCACCCTCCCGCTTCTCTTTCCTAGTGGGAGTCTGCCCTGAAGGACAAGCTTTCCTGCCCCCTCTCTCTAGTGGGAATCCGCCATGAAGAACAAGATTTCCTGCTCCCTCTCTCCTAGTGGGAATCCGCCCTGAAGAACAAGATGTTCTGCTCTCTCTCTCTCCTAGTGGGAATCCGCCCTGAAGAACAAGATGTTCTGCTCTCTCTCTCTCCTAGTGGGACTCTGCCCTGAAGAAGAAGCTTTTCTGCCCCTCTCTCTCTCTTAGTGGGAATCCGCCCTCAAGAACACGCTTTCCTGCTCCCTCTCTCTAGTGGGAATCCTCACTGAATAACAAGCTTTCCTGCATCCTCTCTCTAGTGGGAATCAGCCCTGAAGAACAAGCTTTCCTGCCCACTCTCTAAAGTGGGAATAGCCCTGAAGAACAAGCTTTCCTGCCCACTCTCTCTAGTGGGAATCCGCCCTGAAGAACAAGCTTTCCTGCTCTCTCTCTCTAGTGGGAATCAGCCCTGAATAACAAGCTTTGCTGCACCCTCCCTCTTCTCTTTCCTTGTGGGAGTCCGCCCTGAAGAACAAGCTTTCCTGCCCCCTCTCTCTAGTGGGAATCCGCCATGAAGAACAAGATTTCCTGCTCCCTCACTCCTAGTGGGAATCCACACTGAAGAACAAGATTTTCTGCTCTATCTCTCCTAGTGGGACTCCACCCTGAAGAACAAGCTTTCCTGCCCCCTCTCTCTCTTAGTGGGAATCCGCCCTCAAGAACAAGCTTTCCTGCTCCCTCTCTCTAGTGGGAATCTGCTCTGAATAACAAGCTTTCCTGCACCCTCTCTCTAGTGGGAATCAGCCCTGAAGAACAAGCTTTCATGCCCGCTCTCTCTAGTGGGAATCCTCTCTGAAGAACAAGCTTTTCTGCCCATTCTCTCTAGTGGGAATACACCCTGAAGAACAAGCTTTCCTGCTCTCTCTCTCTAGTTGGAATCCGCCCTGAAGAACACGCTTTCCTGCTCCCTCTCTCTAGTGGGAATCCACCCTGAACAACACACATTCCTGCACCCTCTCTCTTCTCTCTCCCAGTGGGAATCCGCCCTGAAGAACAAGCTTTCCTGCCCTCACTCTATAGTGGGATTCTGCCATGAAGAAAAGTTTTCCTGCTCCCTCTCTCCTAGTGGGAATCTGCCCTGAAGAACAAGATATTCTGCTCTCTCTCTCCTAGTGGGAATCCCCCCTGAAGAACAAGCTTTCCTTCTCCCTCTCTCTAGTGGGAATCCACCCTGAAGAACAAGCTTTCCAGCCCACTCTCTCTAGTGGGAATCCACCCTGAAGAAAGAGCTTTCCTGCCCCCTCTCTCTAGTGGGAATCTGCCCTGAAGAACAAGCTTTCCTGCTCCCTCTCTCCTAGTGGAAATCCGCCCTGAAGAACAAGCTTTCCTGCTCCCTCTCTCTCTTAGTGGAAATCCGTCCTCAAGAGTAAGCTTTCCTGCTCCCTCTGTCTAGTGGGAATCCACCCTGAATAACAAGCTTTCCTGCCCATTCTCTCTAGTGGGAATCCGCCCTGAAGAACAAGATTTCCTGCTCCCGCTTTCCTAGTGGGAATCCGCCCTGAAGAACAAGCTTTCCTGCACCCTCTCTCTCTTAGTGGGAATCTTCCCTCAAGAACAAGCTTTCCTGCCCCCTCTCTCTAGTGGGAATCCGCTCTGAATAACAGGCTTTCCTGCACCCTCTCTCTAGTGGGAATCAGCTCTTAAGAACAGGTTTTCCTGTCCATTCTCTCTAGTGGGAATCCACCCTGAAGAACAAGCTTTCCTGCTCTCTCTCTCTAGTTGGAATCCGCCCTGAAGAACACGCCTTCCTGCTCCCTCTCTCCTAGTGGGAATCTGCCCTGAAGAACAAGCTTTCCTGCCCCCTCTCTCTAGTGGGAATCCGCCATGAAGAACAAGCTTTCCTGCTCCCTCTCTCCTAGTGGGAATCTGCCCTGAAGAACAAGATTTTCTGCTCTCTCTCTCCTAGTGGGACTTCGCCCTGAAGAACAAGAATTTCTACTCTCTCTCTCTAGTGGGAATCCGACCTGAACAACACGCATTCCTGCACCCTCTCTCTTCTCTCTCCTAGTGGGAATCCGCCCTGAAGAACAAGCTTTCCTGCCCCCACTCTCTAGTGGGAATCCGCCATGAAGAAAAGCTTTCCTGCTCCCTCTCTCCTAGTGGGAATCTGCCCTGAAGAACAAGAATTTCTGCTCTCTCTCTCCTAGTGGGACTTCGCCCTGAAGAACAAGCTTTCCTGACCCCCTCTCTCTCTTAGTGGGAATCCGCCCTCAAGAACAAGCTTTCCTGCTCCCTCTCTCTAGTGGGTATCCGCTCTGAATAAGAAGCTTTCCTGCACCCTCTCTCTAGTGGGAATCAGCCCTGAAGAACAAGCTTTCATGCCCACTCTCTCTAGTGGGAATAGCCCTGAAGAACAAGCTTTCCTGCCCACTCTCTCTAGTGGGAATCCGCCCTGAAGAACAAGCTTTCCTGCTCTCTCTCTCTAGTGGGAATCAGCCCTGAATAACAAGCTTTGCTGCACCCTCCCTCTTCTCTTTCCTTGTGGGAGTCCGCCCTGAAGAACAAGCTTTCCTGCCCCCTCTCTCTAGTGGGAATCCGCCATGAAGAACAAGATTTCCTGCTCCCTCACTCCCAGTGGGAATCCACACTGAAGAACAAGATTTTCTGCTCTATCTCTCCTAGTGGGACTCCACCCTGAAGAACAAGCTTTCCTGCCCCCTCTCTCTCTTAGTGGGAATCCGCCCTCAAGAACAAGCTTTCCTGCTCCCTCTCTCTAGTGGGAATCTGCTCTGAATAACAAGCTTTCCTGCACCCTCTCTCTAGTGGGAATCAGCCCTGAAGAACAAGCTTTCATGCCCACTCTCTCTAGTGGGAATCCTCTCTGAAGAACAAGCTTTTCTGCCCATTCTCTCTAGTGGGAATACACCCTGAAGAACAAGCTTTCCTGCTCTCTCTCTCTAGTTGGAATCCGCCCTGAAGAACACGCTTTCCTGCTCCCTCTCTCTAGTGGGAATCCACCCTGAACAACACACATTCCTGCACCCTCTCTCTTCTCTCTCCCAGTGGGAATCCGCCCTGAAGAACAAGCTTTCCTGCCCTCACTCTATAGTGGGATTCTGCCATGAAGAAAAGTTTTCCTGCTCCCTCTCTCCTAGTGGGAATCTGCCCTGAAGAACAAGATATTCTGCTCTCATTCTCCTAGTGGGAATCCCCCCTGAAGAACAAGCTTTCCTGCCCCCTCTCTCTAGTGGGAATCCGCTCTGAATAACAGGCTTTCCTGCACCCTCTCTCTAGTGGGAATCAGCTCTGAAGAACAGGTTTTCCTGTCCATTCTCTCTAGTGGGAATCCACCCTGAAGAACAAGCTTTCCTGCTCTCTCTCTCTAGTTGGAATCCGCCCTGAAGAACATGCCTTCCTGCTCCGTCTCTCCTAGTGGGAATCTGCCCTGAAGAACAAGCTTTCCTGCCCCCTCTCTCTAGTGGGAATCCGCCATGAAGAAGAAGCTTTCCTGCTCCCTCTCTCCTAGTGGGAATCTGCCCTGAAGAACAAGATTTTCTGCTCTCTCTCTCCTAGTGGGACTTCGCCCTGAAGAACAAGCTTTCCTGACCCCCTCTCTCTCTTAGTGGGAATCCGCCCTCAAGAACAAGCTTTCCTGCTCCCTCTCTCTAGTGGGAATCAGCCCTGAATAACAAGCTTTCCTGCTCCCTCTCTCTAGTGGGAATCCGCCCTGAAGAACAAGATTTCCTGCTCCCTCTCTCCTAGTGGGAATCCGCCCTGAAGAACAAGATGTTCTGCTCTCTCTCTCCTAGTGGGAATCCGCCATGAATAACAAGCTTTCCTGCTCTCTCTCTCTAGTGGGAATCAGCCCTGAATAACAAGCTTTGCTGCACCCTCCCGCTTCTCTTTCCTAGTGGGAGTCTGCCCTGAAGGACAAGCTTTCCTGCCCCCTCTCTCTAGTGGGAATCCGCCATGAAGAACAAGATTTCCTGCTCCCTCTCTCCTTGTGGGAATCCACACTGAAGAACAAGATTTTCTGCTCTCTCTCTCCTAGTGGGACTCCACCCTGAAGAACAAGCTTTCCTGCCCCCTCTCTCTCTTAGTGGGAATCCGCCCTCAAGAACAAGCTTTCCTGCTCCCTCTCTCTAGTGGGAATCTGCTCTGAATAACAAGCTTTCCTGCACCCTCTCTCTAGTGGGAATCAGCCCTGAAGAACAAGTTTTCATGCCCACTCTCTCTAGTGGGAATCCTCTCTGAAGAACAAGCTTTCCTGCCCATTCTCTCTAGTGGGAATCCACCCTGAAGAACAAGTTTTCCTGCTCTCTCTCTCTAGTTGGAATCCGCCCTGAAGAACACGCTTTCCTGCTCCCTCTCTCTAGTGGGAATCCGCCCTGAACAACACGCATTCCTGCACCCTCTCTCTTCTCTCTCCTAGTGGGAATCCGCCCTGAAGAACAAGCTTTCCTGCCCCCTCTCTCTAGTGGGAATCCGCCATGAAGAAAAGCTTTCCTGCTCCCTCTATCCTAGTGGGAATCTGCCCTGAAGAACAAGATTTTCTGCTCTCTCTCTCCTAGTGGGACTTCACCCTGAAGAACAAGCTTTCCTGACCCCCTCTCTCTCTTAGTGGGAATCCGCCCTCAAGAACAAGCTTTCCTACTCCCTCTCTCTAGTGGGAATCCGCTCTGAATAAGAAGCTTTCCTGCACCCTCTATCTAGTGGGAATCAGCCCTGAAGAACAAGCTTTCATGCCCACTCTCTCTAGTGGGAATCCTCTCTGAAGAACAAGCTTTCCTGCCCATTCTCTCTAGTGGGAATCCGCCCTGAAGAACAAGCTTTCCTGCTCTCTCTCTCTAGTTGGAATCCGCCCTGAAGAACACGCTTTCCTGCTCCCTCTCTCCTAGTGAGAATCCTCCCTGAAGAACAAGCTTTCCTGCCCATTCTCTCTAGTGGGAATCCACCCTGAATAACAAGCTTTCCTGCACCCTCTCTCTAGTGGGAATCCACCCTGAAAAACAAGCTTTCATGCCCACTCTCTCTAGTGGGAATCCTCCCTGAAGAACAAGCTTTCCTGCCCATTCTCTCTAGTGGGAATCAGCCCTGAAGAACAAGATTTCCTGCTCCTTCTCTCCTAGTGGGAATCCGCCCTGAAGAACAAGATGTTCTGCTCTCTCTCTCCTAGTGGGACTCCACCCTGAAGAACAAGCTTTCCTGCCCCCTCTCTCTAGTGGGAATCCGCTCTGAATAACAGGCTTTCCTGCACCCTCTCTCTAGTGGGAATCAGCTCTGAAGAACAGGTTTTCCTGTCCATTCTCTCTAGTGGGAATCCACCCTGAAGAACAAGCTTTCCTGCCCCCTCTCTCTAGTCGTAATTTGCCTTTAAGAACAAGCTTGGGTCCTTCCTCTCTGACTTGGGTCCTTCCTCTATGATATCTTCTTCTCTAACTGTGGTGTCCCCCATGGATCCAACCTCTCTCCCTGGCTGTTCAACCAATGCCTGGCACTCCTTGCCCACCGCATCGCTGCTCTCTGTCCCAATTTTCAGTGATATGTTGATGATACCCAGCTCATTTTCAGGCAACCCTCGGCCTCCTCATCTCCTTCATTCATCTCTGACTGCCTGTCTGCCATCCAGGAGTGGTGTGCTGCCAATGGCCTCTGCCTTAATACCAGAAAGACTGAGATTCTACTCATCGGCACACCCTCTCCCAACTTCCCTGCAGCTCTCTGGCTGGCCTCTCTTGACCATCTTCCTGCTCCCACCTGCAAGGCTAAAAACCTCGGCGTCATCTTCGACTCCACACTCTCCTTCTCTCCTCATATCTCTGATGTCTCTAAGAAGTCACACTACCAGCTACAAGTCCTCAGAGGTATTCTTCCTTTCCTCGCCTTCCCCCAGAAGCTCACTGTCTCCAGAGCCGTGGTTCTCTCTAGACTGGATTATTGTAACAGCCTCTATCTAAATCTGCCTGCTTCCTTTCTCCGCCCTCTGCAACTTATCCAGAACAGGACTGCAAGACTTGTCCTTGGCCTCAAGCCCAGGGATCGTATCTCTCCCTGACTGAAATCTCTGCACTGGTTCCCAGTGGCCGCGAGGATTAACTTCAAAACCCTCTGCATTGTCCACAAGGTCTTCTGGGGCCTGGGGCCGCAATAGCTTCAACTCTCTCTTCCTAAATATCTTCCTTCTCGAGCTCTTCGGTCATCCTCCTCAAACTCCCTCACGGTCAGTCGCTTCTCCAAGCAACGAGTTGGTGGTAGATCTTTCTCTTTGACAGGGGCCTGCCTCTGGAACAGCCTCCCTGCCTCCCTGAAACTCGAGGAGAACCATCTCCAGTTCCGGAAGTACCTCAAAACCTTCCTCTTTGCTTCTTCTTTCTCTCCCCTTCTCCCCTGCTGAATTCTTGGCTGAAACTGCACTGGTTACTTGGCCACCCTTTCTGTTCTCGGGCCCACGCCCCTGCCAGTTGCACACCTGCACTGCCCCCCTGTCAGCCCCTGCACCTGGGGACTGGTTCTGTATCCCTACAGTCCCCCTACCAGCACTTATGCCTGCACTTACCTTGCACTTGCCAACAGTTGGCCTTTCTATTTATCTTATTTATTCTTCTATCCTATGTACTGCACTTTCCCCTCTCCCTTCCCCCTTGCACTTTTCCCTTTCCCCTCCCATGCACTTGCTCAATCTGAATCACACCTGGCCTCGTAGGATCGTTGTCTGTCTTCCCTTTTTTCCCCCTCCCTGCCTCGTCGTGCCTTGAAACACTTGTGTATAGGCATGTTATAAATGTCTTATCATATCATGTCATATCTTTCCTGCCCCCTTTTTCTCCTAGTGGGAATCCGCCCTGAAGAACAAGCTTTCCTGCTCCCTCTCTCTCCTAGTGGGAATCTGCTCTGAAGAACAAGCTGTCCTTCCCCCTCTCTCTAGTGGGAATCCACCCTGCTTTTCTGCCCACTCTCTCTAGTGGGAATCTGCCCTGAAGAACAAGCTTTCCTGTGCTCTCGCCTAGTGGGAATCCACCCTGAAGAACAGGTTTCCTGACCCCTCTCTCTATAGTGGTAATCTGCCCTGAAGAACAAGCTTTCCTGACCCCTCTCTCTCCTAGTATGAATCCGCCCTGAACAACAAGCTTTCCGCCCCTTCTCTCTCCTAGTGGGAATCCACCTTGAAGAATATGCTTTCTTGCCCCCTTTCTCTAGTGGGAACCCGCTCTGAAGAACAAGCTTTCATGCCCACTCTCTCTAGTGGGAATCCGCCTTGAAGAACAAGCTTTGATGCCCACTCTCTCTAGTGGCAATCCGCCCTGAAGAACAAGCTTTCCTTCCCCCTCTCTCTAATGGGTATCCACCCTAAAGAACAAGATTTCCTGCTCCCTCTCTCTGGTGGGAATCCGCCCTGAACAACAAGCTTTCCTGCTCTCTCTCTCTAGTGGGAATCTGCCCTGAAGAAGAAGCTTTCCTGCCCCTCTCTGTAGTGGGAATCCACCCTGAAGAACAAGCTTTCCTGCTCGTTCTCTTTAGTGGGAATCCACCCTGAAGAACAAGCTTTCCTGCCCACTTTCTCTAGTGGGAATCAGACCTGAAGAACAAGCATTCGTGCCCTTTCTCTGTAGTGGGAATCCACCCTGAATAACAAGCTTTCCTGCTACCTCTCTCTAGTGGGAATCCGCCCTGAAGAACAAGCTTTTCTGCCCCCTTTCTCTCCTAGTGGGAATCTGCCCTGAACAACCAGCTTTCCTGCACCCTCTCTCTCCCAGTGGGAATCCGCCCTGAAGGACAAGCTTGCCTGCTCTCTCTCTCTCTAGTGGGAATCCGCCCTGAAGAACAAGATTGTCTGCTCTCTCTCTCCTAGTGGGACTCTGCCCATAAGAACAAGTGTTCCTACCCCCTCTCTCTCTTAGTGGGAAGCTGCCCTGAAGAACAAGCTTTCCTGCCCCCTTTCTCTCCTAGTGGGAATCTGCCCTGAACAACCAGCTTTCCTGCACCCTCTCTCTCCCAGTGGGAATCCGCCCTGAAGAACAAGCTTTCCTGCTCCCTCTCTCCTAGTGGGAATCCTCCCTGAAGAACAAGCTTTCCTGCTCTCTCTCTCTAGTTGGAATCCGCCCTGAAGAACACACTTTCCTGCTCCCTCTCTCCTAGAGGCAATCCTCCCTGATGAACAAGCTTTCCTGCCAATTCTCTCTAGTGGGAATCCGCCCTGAATAACAAGCTTTCCTGCACCCTCTCTCTAGTGGGAATCAGCCCTGAAGAACAAGCTTTCATGCCCACTCTCTCTAGTGGGAATCCTCCCTGAAGAACAAGCTTTCCTGCCCATTCTCTCTAGTGGGAATCCGCCCTGAAGAACAAGATTTCCTTCTCCCTCTCTCCTAGTGGGAATCCGCCCTGAAGAACAAGATGTTCTGCTCTGTCTCTCCTAGTGGGACTCTGCCCTGAAGAAGAAGCTTTTCTGCCCCCCCTCTCTCTAGTGGGAATCCACCCTGCTTTTCTGCCCACTCTCTCTAGTGGGAATCTGCCCTGAAGAACAAGCTTTCCTGTGCTCTCGCCTAGTGGGAATCCACCCTGAAGAACAGGTTTCCTGACCCCTCTCTCTATAGTGGTAATCTGCCCTGAAGAACAAGCTTTCCTGCCCCCTCTCTCTCCTAGTATGAATCCGCCCTGAACAACAAGCTTTCCGCCCCTTCTCTCTCCTAGTGGGAATCCACCTTGAAGAATATGCTTTCTTGCCCCCTTTCTCTAGTGGGAACCCGCTCTGAAGAACAAGCTTTCATGCCCACTCTCTCTAGTGGGAATCCGCCTTGAAGAACAAGCTTTGATGCCCACTCTCTCTAGTGGCAATCCGCCCTGAAGAACAAGCTTTCCTTCCCCCTCTCTCTAATGGGAATCTGCCCTGAAGAAGAAGCTTTCATGCCCACTCTATCTAGTGGGAATCCACCTTGAAGAACAAGCTTTGATGCCCACTCTCTCTAGTGGGAATCCGCCTTGAAGAACAAGATTTCCTGCTCCCTCTCTCTGGTGAGAATCCGCCCTGAACAACAAGCTTTCCTGCTCTCTCTCTCTAGTGGGAATCTGCCCTGAAGAAGAAGCTTTCCTGCCCCTCTCTGTAGTGGGAATCCACCCTGAAGAACAAGCTTTCCTGCTCGTTCTCTTTAGTGGGAATCCACCCTGAAGAACAAGCTTTCCTGCCCACTTTCTCTAGTGGGAATCAGACCTGAAGAACAAGCATTCGTGCCCTTTCTCTGTAGTGGGAATCCACCCTGAATAACAAGCTTTCCTGCTACCTCTCTCTAGTTGGAATCCGCCCTGAAGAACAAGCTTTTCTGTTCTCTCGCTCTAGTGGGAATCCGCCCTGAAGGACAAGCTTGCCTGCTCTCTCTCTCTCTAGTGGGAATCCGCCCTGAAGAACAAGATTGTCTGCTCTCTCTCTCCTAGTGGGACTCTGCCCATAAGAACAAGTGTTCCTACCCCCTCTCTCTCTTGGTGGGAAGCTGCCCTGAAGAACAAGCTTTCCTGCCCCCTTTCTCTCCTAGTGGGAATCTGCCCTGAACAACCAGCTTTCCTGCACCCTCTCTCTCCCAGTGGGAATCCGCCCTGAAGAACAAGCTTTCCTGCTCCCTCTCTCCTAGTGGGAATCCTCCCTGAAGAACAAGCTTTCCTGCTCTCTCTCTAGTTGGAATCCGCCCTGAAGAACACACTTTCCTGCTCCCTCTCTCCTAGAGGCAATCCTCCCTGATGAACAAGCTTTCCTGCCCATTCTCTCTAGTGGGAATCCGCCCTGAATTACAAGCTTTCCTGCACCCTCTCTCTAGTGGGAATCAGCCCTGAAGAACAAGCTTTCATGCCCACTCTCTCTAGTGGGAATCCTCCCTGAAGAACAAGCTTTCCTGCCCATTCTCTCTAGTGGGAATCCGCCCTGAAGAACAAGATTTCCTTCTCCCTCTCTCCTAGTGGGAATCCGCCCTGAAGAACAAGATGTTCTGCTCTGTCTCTCCTAGTGGGACTCTGCCCTGAAGAAGAAGCTTTTCTGCCCCCTCTCTCTCTTAGTGGGAATCCACCCTCAAGAACATGCTTTCCTGCTCCCTCTCTCTATTAGGAATCCTCCCTGAATAACAAGCTTTCCTGCACCATCTCTCTAGTGGGAATCAGCCCTGAAGAACAAGCTTTCCTGCCCACTCTCTCTAGTGGGAATCAGCCCTGAAGAACAAGCTTTCCTGCCCACTCTCTCTAGTGGGAATCCGCCCTGAAGTACAAGCTTTCCTGCTCTCTCTCTCTAGTGGGAATCAGCCCAAAATAAAAAGCTTTGCTGCACCCTCACTATTCTCTCTCCTAGTGGGAGTCCGCCCTGAAGAACAAGCTTTCCTGCCCCCTCTCTCTAGTGGGAATCCGCCATGAAGAACAAGATTTCCTGCTCCCTCTCTCCTAGTGGGAATCCACCCTGAAGAACAAGATATTCTGCTCTCTCTCTCCTAGTGGGACTCCACCCTGAAGAACAAGCTTTCCTGCCCCCTCTCTCTAGTGGGAATCCGCTCTGAATAACCAGCTTTCCTGCACCCTCTCTCTAGTGGGAATCAGCCCTGAAGAACAAGCTTTAATGCCAACTCTCTCTTATCTTTCCTAGTGGGAGTCCGTCCTGAAGAACAAGCTTTCCTGCCCCATCTCTCTAGTGGGAATCCGCCATGAAGAACAAGATTTCCTGCTCCCTCTCTCCTAGTGGGAATCCACCCTGAAGAACAAGATTTTCTGCTCTCTCTCCTAGTGGGACTCCACCCTGAAGAACAAGATTTCCTGCCCCCTCTCTCTCTTAGTGGGAATCCGCCCGCAAGAACAAGCTTTCCTGCTCCCTCTCTCTAGTGGGAATCTGCTCTGAATAACAAGCTTTCCTGCACCCTCTCTCTAGTTGGAATCAGCCCTGAAGAACAAGCTTTCATGCCCACTCTCTCTAGTGGGAATCCTCTCTGAAGAACAAGCTTTCCTGCCCATTCTCTCTAGTGGGAATCCACCCTGAAGAACAAGCTTTCCTGCTCCATCTCTCTAGTGGGAATCAGCCCTGAACAACACGCATTCCTGCACCCTCTCTCTTCTCTCTCCTAGTGGGAATCCGCCCTGAAGAACAAGCTTTCCTGCCCCTTCTCTCTAGTGGGAATCCACCATGAAGAAAAGCTTTCCTGCTCCCTCTCTCCTAGTGGGAATCTGCCCTGAAGAACAAGATTTTCTGCTCTCTCTCTCCTAGTGGGACTTCGCCTGAACAAAAAGCTTTCCTGACCCCCTCTCTCTCTTAGTGGGAATCTGCCCTCAAGAACAAGCTTTCCTGCTCCCTCTCTCTAGTGGGAATCCGCCCTAAATAAGAAGCTTTCCTGCACCCTCTCTCTAGTGGGAATCAGCCCTGAAGAAAAGGCTTTTATGCCCACTCTCTCTAGTGGGAATCCTCCGTGAAGAACAAGCTTTCCTGCCCATTCTCTCTAGTGGAAATCCGCCCGGAAGAACACGTTTTCCTGCTCCCTCTCTCCTAGTGGGAATCCTCCCTGAAGAAGAAGTTTTTCCTGCCCATTCTCTCTAGTGGGAATCCGCCCTGAATAACACGTTTTCCTGCACCCTCTCTCAAGTGGGAATCCGCCATGAAGAACAAGATTTCCTGCTCTCTCTCTCCTAGTGGGACTTCACCCTGAAGAACAAGCCTTCCTGCCCCCTCTCTCTCTTAGTGGGAATCCACCCTCAAGAACAAGCTTTCCTGCTCCCTCTCTCTAGTGGGAATCCGCTCTGAATAACAAGCTTTCCTGCACCCTCTCTCTAGTGGGAATCAGCCCTGAAGAACAA
The DNA here is from genome assembly GCF_040938575.1 of Ambystoma mexicanum. Lineage (NCBI taxonomy): Eukaryota > Metazoa > Chordata > Amphibia > Caudata > Ambystomatidae > Ambystoma > Ambystoma mexicanum. The sequence goes on along the minus strand of NC_090922.1, from coordinate 1,499,371,462 downwards.
GCTTTAATGCCCACTCTCTCTTCTCTCTCCTAGTGGGAGTCCGCCCTGAAGAACAAGCTTTCCTGCCCCATCTCTCTAGTGGGAATCCGCCATGAAAAACAAGATTTCCTGCTCCCTCTCTCCTAGTGGGAATCCACCCTGAAAAACAAGATTTCCTGCCCCCTCTCTCTCCTAGTGGGAGTCCGCCCTGAAGAACAAGCTTTCCTGCCCCATCTCTCTAGTGGGAATCCGCCCGCAAGAACAAGCTTTCCTGCTCCCTCTCTCTAGTGGGAATCTGCCCTGAATAGCAAGCTTTCCTGCGCCCTCTCTCTAGTGGGAATCAGCCCTGAAGAACAAGCTTTCATGCCCACTCTCTCTAGTGGGAATCCTCTCTGAAGAACAAGCTTTCCTGCCCATTCTCTCTAATGGGAATCCACCCTGAAGGACAAGCTTTCCTGCTCTCTCTCTCTAGTTGGAATCTGCCCTGAAGAACACGCTTTCCTGCTCCCTCTCTCTAGTGGGAATCCACCCTGAACAACACGCATAACTGCACCCTCTCTCTTCTCTCTCCTAGTGGGAATCCGCCCTGAAGAACAAGCTTTCCTGCCCCTTCTCTCTAGTGGGAATCCACCATGAAGAAAAGCTTTCCTGCTCCCTCTCTCCTAGTGGGAATCTGCCCTGAAGAACAAGATTTTCTGCTCTCTCTCTCCTAGTGTGACTTCGCCTGAAGAAAAAGCTTTCCTGACCCCTTCTCTCTCTTAGTGGGAATCTGCCCTCAAGAACAAGCTTTCCTGCTCCCTCTCTCTAGTGGGAATCTGCTCTAAATAAGAAGCTTTCCTGCACCCTCTCTCTAGTGAGAATCAGCCCTGAAGAAAAAGCTTTCATGCCCACTCTCTCTAGTGGGACTCCTCCCTGAAGAACAAGCTTTCCTGCCCATTCTCTCTAGTGGGAATCCGCCCTGAAGAACAAGCTTTCCTGCTCTCTCTCTCTAGTTGGAATCCGCCCTAAAGAACACGCTTTCCTGCTCCCTCTCTCCTAGTGGGAATCCTCCCTGAAGAAGAAGCTTTCCTGCCCATTCTCTCTAGTTGGAATCCGCCCTGAATAACAAGCTTTCCTGCACCCTCTCTCTAGTAGGAATCAGCCCTGAAGAACAAGCTTTCATGCCCACTCTCTGTAGTGGGAATCCTCCCTGAAGAACAAGCTTTCATGCCCACTCTCTCTAGTGGGAATCCACCATGAAGAAAAGCTTTCCTGCTCCCTCTCTCCTAGTGGGAATCTGCCCTGAAGAACAAGATTTTCTGCTCTCTCTCCTAGTGGGACTTCGCCTGAAGAAAAAGCTTTCCTGACCCCCTCTCTCTCTTAGTGGGAATCTGCCCTCAAGAACAAGCTTTCCTGCTCCCTCTCTCTAGTGGGAATCCGCTCTAAATAAGAAGCTTTCCTGCACCCTCTCTCTAGTGGGAATCAGCCCTGAAGAAAAGGCTTTAATGCCCACTCTCTCTAGTGGGAATCCTCCCTGAAGAACAAGCTTTCCTGCCCATTCTCTCTAGTGGAAATCTGCCCTGAAGAACACGTTTTCCTGCTCCCTCTCTCCTAGTGGGAATCCTCCCTGAAGAAGAAGCTTTCCTGCCCATTCTCTCTAGTGGGAATCCGCCCTGAATAACAAGCTTTCCTGCACCCTCTCTCTAGTGGGAATCAGCCCTGAAGAACAAGCTTTCATGCCCACTCTCTCTAGTGGGAATCCTCCCTAAAGAACAAGCTTTCCTGCGCACTCTCTCTAGTGGGAATCCGCCCTGAAGAACAAGCTTTCCTGCCCACTCTCTCTAGTGGGAATCCGCCCTGAAGAACAAGCTTTCCTGCTCTCTCTCTCTAGTGGGAATCAGCCCTGAATAACAAGCTTTGCTGCACCCTCCCTCTTCTCTCTCCTAGTGGGAGTCTGCCCTGAAGAACAAGCTTCCCTGTATCCTCTCTCTAGTGGGAATCCGCCATGAAGAACAAGATTTCCTGCTCTCTCTCTCCTAGTGGGACTCCACCCTGAAGAACAAGCCTTCCTGCCCCCTCTCTCTCTTAGTGGAAATCCGACCTCAAGAACAAGCTTTCCTGCTCCCTCTCTCTAGTGGGAATCCGCTCTGAATAACAAGCTTTCCTGCACCCTCTCTCTAGTGGGAATAAGCCCTGAAGAACAAGCTTTAATGCCCACTCTCTCTTCTCTCTCCTAGTGGGAGTCCACCCTGAAGAACAAGCTTTCCTGCCCCATCTCTCTAGTGGGAATCCGCCATGAAGAACAAGATTTCCTGCTCCCTCTCTCCTAGTGGGAATCCACCCTGAAGAACAAGATTTCCTGCCCCCTCTTTCTCTTAGTGGGAATCCGCCCGCAAGAACAAGCTTTCCTGCTCCCTCTCTCTAGTGGGAATCTGCCCTGAATAACAAGCTTTCCTGCACCCTCTCTCTAGTGGGAATCAGCATTGAAGAACAAGCTTTCATGCCCACTCTCTCTAGTGGGAATCCTCTCTGAAGAACAAGCTTTCCTGCCCATTCTCTCTAATGGGAATTCACCCTGAAGAACAAGCTTTCCTGCTCTCTCTCTCTCTAGTTGGAATCTGCCCTGAAGAACACGCTTTCCTGCTCCCTCTCTCTAGTGGGAATCCGCCCTGAACAACACGCATAACTGCACCCTCTCTCTTCTCTCTCCTAGTGGGAATCCGCCCTGAAGAACAAGCTTTCCTGCCCCTTCTCTCTAGTGGGAATCCACCATGAAGAAAAGCTTTCCTGCTCCCTCTCTCCTAGTGGGAATCTGCCCTGAAGAACAAGATTTTCTGCTCTCTCTCTCCTAGTGGGACTTCGCCTGAAGAAAAAGCTTTCCTGACCCCTTCTCTCTCTTAGTGGGAATCTGCTTCAAGAACAAGCTTTCCTGCTCCCTCTCTCTAGTGGGAATCCGCTCTAAATAAGAAGCTTTCCTGCAGCCTCTCTCTAGTGAGAATCAGCCCTTAAGAAAAAGCTTTCATGCCCACTCTCTCTAGTGGGAATCCTCCCTGAAGAACAAGCTTTCCTGCCCATTCTCTCTAGTGGGAATCCGCCCTGAAGAACAAGCTTTCCTGCTCTCTCTCTCTAGTTGGAATCCGCCCTGAAGAACACGCTTTCCTGCTCCCTCTCTCCTAGTGGGAATCCTCCCTGAAGAAGAAGCTTTCCGGCCCATTCTCTCTAGTGGGAATCCGCCCTGAATAACAAGCTTTCCTGCACCCTCTCTCTAGTAGGAATCAGCCCTGAAGAACAAGCTTTCATGCCCACTCTCTCTAGTGGGAATCCTCCCTGAAGAACAAGCTTTCCTTCCCATTCTCTCTAGTGGGAATCCGCCCTGAAGAACAAGCTTTCCTGCTCTCTCTCTCTAGTGGGAATCCGCCTTGAAGTACAAGATTTCCTGCTCCCTCTCTCCTAGTGGGAATCTGCCCTGAAGAACAAGATGTTCTGCACTCTCTCTCCTAGTGGGACTCCTCCCTGAAGAACAAGCTTTCCTGCCCATTCTCACTAGTGGGAATCCGCCTTGAAGAACAAGCTTTCCTGCCCCCTCTCTCTCTTAGTGGGAATCCGTCCTCAAGAACAAGATGGAATCCACTCTGAATAACAAGCTTTCCTGCACCCTCTCTCTAGTGGGAATCAGCCCTGAAGAACAAGCTTTCATGCCCACTCTCTCTAGTGGGAATCCTCCCCAAAGAACAAGCTTTCCTGCCCATTCTCTCTAGTGGGAATCCGCCCTGAAGAACAAGCTTTCCTGCTCTCTCTCTCTAGTTGGAATCCGCCCTGAAGAACACGCTTTCCTGCTCCCTCTCTCTAGTGGGAATCAGCCCTGAACAACACACATTCCTTCACCCTCTCTCTTCTCTCTCCTTGTGGGAATCCACAATGAAGAAAAGCTTTCCTGCTCCCTCTCTCCTAGTGGGAATCTGCCCTGAAGAACAAGATTTTCTGCTCTCTCTCTCCTAGTGGGACTTCGCCTGAAGAAAAAGCTTTCCTGACCCCCTCTCTCTCTTAGTGGGAATCCGCCCTCAAGAACAAGCTTTCCTGCCCCCTCTCTCTAGTAGGAATCTGCTCTGTATAAGAAGCTTTCCTGCACCCTCTCTCTAGTGGGAATCAGCCCTGAAGAACAGGCTTTCATGCCCACTCTCTCTAGTGGTAATCCTCCCTGAAGAACAAGCTTTCCTGCCCATTCTCTCTAGTGGGAATCCGCCCTGAAGAACAAGCTTTCCTGCTCTCTCTCTCTAGTTGGAATCCGCCCTGAAGAACACGCTTTCCTGCTCCCTCTCTCCTAGTGGGAATCCTCCCTGAAGAAGAAGCTTTCCTGCCCATTCTCTCTAGTGGGAATCCGCCCTGAAGAACAAGATGTTCTGCTCTCTCTCTCTCCTAGTGGGAATCCACACTGAAGAACAAGCTTTCATGCCCACTCTCTCTAGTGGGAATCCTCCCTGAAGAACAAGCTTTCCTGCCCATTCTCTCTAGTGGGAATCCGCCCTGAAGAAAACGATTTCCTGTTCCCTCTCTCCTAGTGGGAATCCGCCCTGAAGAACAAGATGTTCTGCTCTCTCTCTCCTAGTGGGAATCCGCCCTGAAGAACAAGATGTTCTGCTCTCTCTCTCCTAGTGGGACTCCGCCCTGAAGAAGAAGCTTTTCTGCCCCCTCTCTCTCTTAGTGGGAATCCACCCTCAAGAACACGCTTTCCTGCTCCCTCTCTCTAGTGGGAATCCTCCCTGAATAACATGCTTTCCTGCACCCTCTATCTAGTGGGAATCAGCCCTGAAGAACAAGCTTTCCTGCCCACTCTCTCTAGTGGGTATCCGCCCTGAAGAACAAGCTTTCCTGCCCACTCTCTCTAGAGAGAATCCGCCCTGAAGAACAAGCTTTCCTGCTCTCGCTCTCTAGTGGGAATCAGCCCTGAATAACAAGCTTTGCTGCACCCTCCCTCTTCTCTCTCCTAGTGGGAGTCCGCTCTGAAGAACAAGCTTTCCTGCCCCTTCTCTCTAGTGGGAATCCGCCATGAAGAACAAGATTTCCTGCTCCCTGTCTCCTAGTGGGAATCCGCCCTGAAGAACAAGAGATTCTGCTCTCTCTCTCCTAGTGGGACTCCACCCTGAAGAACAAGCTTTCCTGCCCCCTCTCTATCTTAGTGGGAATCCGCCCTCAAGAACAAGCTTTCCTGCTCCCTCTCTCTAGTGGGAATCTGCTCTGAATAACAAGCTTTCCTGCACCCTCTCTCTAGTGGGAATCAGCCCTGAAGAACAAGCTTTAATGCCCACTCTCTCTTCTCTCTCCTAGTGGGAGTCGCCCTGAAGTACAAGCTTTCCTGCCCCATCTCTCTAGTGGGAATCCGCCATGAAGAACAAGATTTCCTGCCCCCTCTCTCCTAGTGGGAATCCACCCTGAAGAACAAGATTTTCTGCTCTCTCTCTCCTAGTGGGACTCTACCCTGAAGAACAAGCTTTCCTGCACCCTCTCTCTCTTAGTGGGAATCCGCCCTCAAGAACAAGCTTTCCTGCTCCCTCTCTCTAGTGGGAATCTGCTCTGAATAACAAGCTTTCCTGCACCGTCTCTCTAGTGGGAATCAGCCCTGTGGAACAAGCTTTCATGCCCACTCTCTCTAGTGGGAATCCTCTCTGAAGAACAAGCTTTCCTGCACATTCTCTATAGTGGGAATCCACCCTGAAGAACAAGCTTTCCTGCTCTCTCTCTCTAGTTGGAATCTGCCCTGAAGAACATGCTTTCCTGCTCCCTCTCTCTAGTGGGAATCCGCCCTGAACAACACGCATTCCTGCACCCTCTCTCTTCTCTCTCCTAGTGGGAATCCGCCCTGAAGAACAAGCTTTCCTGCCCCTTCTCTCTAGTGGGAATCCACCATGAAGAAAAGCTTTCCTGCTCCCTCTCTCCTAGTGGGAATCTGCCCTGAAGAACAAGATTTTCTGCTTTCTCTCTCCTAGTGGGACTTTGCGTGAAGAAAAAGCTTTCCTGACCCCCCTCTCTCTCCTAGTGGGAATCTGCCCTCAAGAACAAGCTTTCCTGCTCCCTCTCTCTGGTGGGAATCCGCTCTAAATAAGAAGCTTTCCTGCACCCTCTCTCTAGTGGGAATCCGCCCTGAAGAACAAGCTTTCATGCCCACTCTCTCTAGTGGGAATCCTCCCTGAAGAACAAGCTTTCCTGCCCATTCTCTCTGGTGGGAATCCGCCCTGAAGAACAAGCTTTCCTGCTCTCTCTCTGTAGTTGGAATACACCCTGAAGAACACGCTTTCCTGCTCCCTCTCTCTAGTGGGAATCAGCCCTAAACAACACGCATTCCTTCACCCTCTCTCTTCTCTCTCCTAGTGGGAATCCGCCCTGAAGGACAAGCTTTCCTGCCCCCTCTCTCTAGTGGGAATCCACCATGAAGAAAAGATTTCCTGCTCCCTCTCTCCTAGTGGGACTCTGCCCTGAAGAACAAGATTTTCTGCTCTCTCTCTCCTAGTGGGACTTTGCCTGAAGAAAAAGCTTTCCAGACCCCCTCTCTCTCTTAGTGGGAATCCGCCCTCAAGAACAAGCTTTCCCGCTCCCTCTCTCTAGTGGGAATCCGCTCTGAATAAAAAGCTTTCATGCCCACTCTCTCTAGTGGGAATCCTCCCTGAAGAACAAGCTTTCCTGCCCATTCTCTCTAGTGGGAATCCGCCCTGAAGAACAAGATTTCCTGCTCCCTCTCTCCTAGTGGGAATCCGCCCTGAAGAACAATATGTTCTGCTCTCTCTCTCTCCTAGTGGGACTCCACCCTGAAGAACAAGCTTTCATGCCCACTCTCTCTAGTGGGAATCCTCCCTGAAGAACAAGCTTTCCTGCCCATTCTCTCTAGTGGGTATCCGCCCTGAAGAACAAGCTTTCCTGCTCTCTCTCTCTAGTTGGAATCCGCCCTGAAGAACACGCTTTCCTGCTCCCTCTCTGCTAGTGGGAATCCTCCGTGAGGAAGAAGCTTTCCGGCCCATTCTCTCTAGTGGGAATCCGCCCTGAATAACAAGCTTTCCTGCACCCTCTCTCTAGTAGGAATCAGCCCTGAAGAACAAGCTTTCATGCCCACTCTCTCTAGTGGGAATCCTCCCTGAAGAACAAGCTCTCCTTCCAATTCTCTCTAGTGGGAATCCGCCTTGAAGAACAAGATTTCCTGCTCCCTCTCTCCTAGTGGGAATCTGCCCTGAAGAACAAGATGTTCTGCTCTCTCTCTCCTAGTGGGACTCCTCCCTGAAGAACAAGCTTTCCTGCCCATTCTCTCTAGTGGGAATCCGCCTTGAAGAACAAGCTTACCTGCCCTCTCTCTCTCTTAGTGGGAATCCGCCCTCAAGAACAAGATGGAATCCACTCTGAATAACAAGCTTTCCTGCACCCTCTCTCTAGTGGGAATCAGCCCTGAAGAACAAGCTTTCATGCCCACTCTCTCTAGTGGGAATCCTCCCCGAAGAACAAGCTTTCCTGCCCATACTCTCTAGTGGGAATCCGCCCTGAAGAACAAGCTTTCCTGCTCTCTCTCTCTAGTTGGAATCCGCCCTGAAGAACACCCTTTCCTGCTCCCTCTCTCTAGTGGGAATCAGCCCTGAACAACACACATTCCTTCACCCTCTCTCTTCTCTCTCCTAGTGGGAATCCGCCCTGAAGAACAAGCTTTCCTGCCCCCTCTCTCTAGTGGGAATCCACAATGAAGAAAAGCTTTCCTGCTCCCTCTCTCCTAGTGGGAATCTGCCCTGAAGAACAAGATTTTCTGCTCTCTCTCTCCTAGTGGGACTTCGCCTGAAGAAAAAGCTTTCCTGACCCCCTCTCTCTCTTAGTGGGAATCCGCCCTCAAGAACAAGATGGAATCCACTCTGAATAACAAGCTTTCCTGCACCCTCTCTCTAGTGGGAATCAGCCCTGAAGAACAAGCTTTCATGCCCACTCTCTCTAGTGGGAATCCTCCCCGAAGAACAAGCTTTCCTGCCCATACTCTCTAGTGGGAATCCGCCCTGAAGAACAAGCTTTCCTGCTCTCTCTCTCTAGTTGGAATCCGCCCTGAAGAACACCCTTTCCTGCTCCCTCTCTCTAGTGGGAATCAGCCCTGAACAACACACATTCCTTCACCCTCTCTCTTCTCTCTCCTAGTGGGAATCCGCCCTGAAGAACAAGCTTTCCTGCCCCCTCTCTCTAGTGGGAATCCACAATGAAGAAAAGCTTTCCTGCTCCCTCTCTCCTAGTGGGAATCCGCCCTCAAGAACAAGCTTTCCTGCTCCCTCTCTCTAGTGGGAATCTGCTCTGTATAAGAAGCTTTCCTGCACCCTCTCTCTAGTGGGAATCAGCCCTGAAGAACAGGCTTTCATGCCCACTCTCTCTAGTGGTAATCCTCCCTGAAGAACAAGCTTTCCTGCCCATTCTCTCTAGTGGGAATCCGCCCTGAAGAACAAGCTTTCCTGCTCTCTCTCTCTAGTTGGAATCCGCCCTGAAGAACACGCTTTCCTGCTCCCTCTCTCCTAGTGGGAATCCTCCCTGAAGAAGAAGCTTTCCTGCCCATTCTCTCTAGTGGGAATCCGCCCTGAAGAACAAGATGTTCTGCTCTCTCTCTCTCCTAGTGGGAATCCACTCTGAAGAACAAGCTTTCATGCCCACTCTCTCTAGTGGGAATTCTCCCTGAAGAACAAGCTTTCCTGCCCATTCTCTCTAGTGGGAATCCGCCCTGAAGAAAACGATTTCCTGTTCCCTCTCTCCTAGTGGGAATCCGCCCTGAAGAACAAGATGTTCTGCTCTCTCTCTCCTAGTGGGAATCCGCCCTGAAGAACAAGATGTTCTGCTCTCTCTCTCCTAGTGGGACTCTGCCCTGAAGAAGAAGCTTTTCTGCCCCCTCTCTCTCTTAGTGGGAATCCACCCTCAAGAACACGCTTTCCTGCTCCCTCTCTCTAGTGGGAATCCTCCCTGAATAACAAGCTTTCCTGCACCCTCTCTCTAGTGGGAATCAGCCCTGAAGAACAAGCTTTCCTGCCCACTCTCTCTAGTGGGTATCCGCCCTGAAGAACAAGCTTTCCTGCCCACTCTCTCTAGAGAGAATCCGCCCTGAAGAACAAGCTTTCCTGCTCTCGCTCTCTAGTGGGAATCAGCCCTGAATAACAAGCTTTGCTGCACCCTCCCTCTTCTCTCTCCTAGTGGGAGTCCGCTCTGAAGAACAAGCTTTCCTGCCCCCTCTCTCTAGTGGGAATCCGCCATGAAGAACAAGATTTCCTGCTCCCTGTCTCCTAGCGGGAATCCGCCCTGAAGAACAAGATATTCTGCTCTCTCTCTCCTAGTGGGACTCCACCCTGAAGAACAAGCTTTCCTGCCCCCTCTCTATCTTAGTGGGAATCCGCCCTCAAGAACAAGCTTTCCTGCTCCCTCTCTCTAGTGGGAATCTGCTCTGAATAACAAGCTTTCCTGCACCCTCTCTCTAGTGGGAATCAGCCCTGAAGAACAAGCTTTAATGCCCACTCTCTCTTCTCTCTCCTAGTGGGAGTCGCCCTGAAGTACAAGCTTTCCTGCCCCATCTCTCTAGTGGGAATCCGCCATGAAGACCAAGATTTCCTGCTCCCTCTCTCCTAGTGGGAATCCACCCTGAAGAACAAGATTTTCTGCTCTCTCTCTCCTAGTGGGACTCTACCCTGAAGAACAAGCTTTCCTGCCCCCTCTCTCTCTTAGTGGGAATCCGCCCTCAAGAACAAGCTTTCCTGCTCCCTCTCTCTAGTGGGAATCTGCTCTGAATAACAAGCTTTCCTGCACCGTCTCTCTAGTGGGAATCAGCCCTGAGGAACAAGCTTTCATGCCCACTCTCTCTAGTGGGAATCCTCTCTGAAGAACAAGCTTTCCTGCACATTCTCTCTAGTGGGAATCCACCCTGAAGAACAAGCTTTCCTGCTCTCTCTCTCTAGTTGGAATCTGCCCTGAAGAACACGCTTTCCTGCTCCCTCTCTCTAGTGGGAATCCGCCCTGAACAACAGGCATTCCTGCACCCTCTCTCTTCTCTCTCCTAGTGGGAATCCGCCCTGAAGAACAAGCTTTCCTGCCCCTTCTCTCTAGTGGGAATCCACCATGAAGAAAAGCTTTCCTGCTCCCTCTCTCCTAGTGGGAATCTGCCCTGAAGAACAAGATTTTCTGCTTTCTCTCTCCTAGTGGGACTTTGCCTGAAGAAAAAGCTTTCCTGACCCCCCTCTCTCTCCTAGTGGGAATCTGCCCTCAAGAGCAAGCTTTCCTGCTCCCTCTCTCTAGTGGGAATCCGCTCTAAATAAGAAGCTTTCCTGCACCCTCTCTCTAGTGGGAATCCGCCCTGAAGAACAAGCTTTCATGCCCACTCTCTCTAGTGGGAATCCTCCCTGAAGAACAAGCTTTCCTGCCCATTCTCTCTAGTGGGAATCCGCCCTGAAGAACAAGCTTTCCTGCTCTCTCTCTGTAGTTGGAATACACCCTGAAGAACACGCTTTCCTGCTCCCTCTCTCTAGTGGGAATCAGCCCTGAACAACACGCATTCCTTCACCCTCTCTCTTCTCTCTCCTAGTGGGAATCCGCCCTGAAGGACAAGCTTTCCTGCCCCCTCTCTCTAGTGGGAATCCACCATGAAGAAAAGATTTCCTGCTCCCTCTCTCCTAGTGGGAATCTGCCCTGAAGAACAAGATTTTCTGCTTTCTCTCTCCTAGTGGGACTTTGCCTGAAGAAAAAGCTTTCCAGACCCCCTCTCTCTCTTAGTGGGAATCCGCCCTCAAGAACAAGCTTTCCCGCTCCCTCTCTCTAGTGGGAATCCGCTCTAAATAAGAAGCTTTCATGTGCCCACTCTCTCTAGTGGGAATCCTCCCTGAAGAACAAGCTTTCCTGCCCATTCTCTCTAGTGGGAATCCGCCCTGAAGAACAAGATTTCCTGCTCCCTCTCTCCTAGTGGGAATCCGCCCTGAAGAACAAGATGTTCTGCTCTCTCTCTCTCCTAGTGGGACTCCACCCTGAAGAACAAGCTTTCATGCCCACTCTCTCTAGTGGGAATCCTCCCTGAAGAACAAGCTTTCCTGCCCATTCTCTCTAGTGGGAATCCGCCCTGAAGAACAAGATGTTCTGCTCTCTCTCCTAGTGGGAATCCGCCCTGAAGAACAAGCTTTCCTGCTCCCTCTCTCTAGTGGGAATCTGCTCTGAATAAGAAGCTTTCCTGCACCCTCTCTCTAGTGGGAATCAGCCCTGAAGAACAGGCTTTCATGCCCACTCTCTCTAGTGGGAATCCTCCCTGAAGAACAAGCTTTCCTGCCCATTCTCTCTAGTGGGAATCCGCCCTGAAGAACAAGCTTTCCTGCTCTCTCTCTCTAGTTGGAATCCGCCCTGAAGAACATGCTTTCCTGCTCCCTCTCTCCTAGTGGGAATCCTCCCTGAAGAAGAAGCTTTCCTGCCCATTCTCTCTAGTGGGAATCAGCCCTGAAGAACAAGCTTTCATGCCCACTCTCTCTAGTGGGAATCCTCCCTGAAGAACAAGCTTTCCTGCCCATTCTCTCTAGTGGGAATCCGCCCTGAAGAACACGCTTTCCTGCTCCCTCTCTCCTAGTGGGAATCCTCCCTGAAGAACAAGCTTTCCTGCCCATTCTCTCTAGTGGGAATCCGCCCTGAAGAACAAGATGTTCTGCTCTCTCTCCTAGTGGAAATCCGCCCTGAAGAACAAGATGTTCTGCTCTGTCTCTCCTAGTGGGACTCTGCCCTGAAGAAGAAGCTTTTCTGCCCCCTCTCTCTCTTAGTGGGAATCAGCCCTGAAGAACAAGCTTTCATGCCCACTCTCTCTAGTGGGAATCCTCCCTGAAGAACAAGTTTTCCTGCCCATTCTCTCTAGTGGGAATCCGCCCTGAAGAACAAGCTTTCCTGCTCTCTCTCTCTAGTGGGAATCAGCCCTGAATAACAAGCTTTGCTGAACCCTCCCTCTTCTCTCTCCTAGTGGTAGTCCGCCCTGAAGAACAAGCTTTCCTGCCCCCTCTCTCTAGTGGGAATCTGCCATGAAGAACAAGATTTCCTGCACCCTCTCTCCTAGTGGGACTCCACCCTGAAGAACAAGCTTTTCTGCCCCCTCTCTCTAGTGGGAATCCGCCATGAAGAACAAGATTTCCTGCTGTCTCTCTCCTAGTGGGACTCCACCCTGAAGAACAAGCTTTCCTGCCCCCTCTCTCTCTTAGTGGGAATCCGCCCTCAAGAACAAGCTTTCCTGCTCCCTCTCTCTAGTGGGAATCCGCTCTGAATAACAAGATTTCCTGCACCCTCTCTCTAGTGGGAATCAGCCCTGAAGAACAAGCTTTAATGCCCACTCTCTCTTCTATCTCCTAGTGGGAGTCCGCCCTGAAGAACAAGCTTTCCTGCCCCATCTCTCTAGTGGGACTCCACCCTGAAGAACAAGCTTTCCTGCCCCCTCTCTCTCTTAGTGGGAATTCGCCCTCAAGAACAAGCTTTCCTGCTCCCTCTCTCTAGTGGGAATCTGCTCTGAATAACAAGCTTTCCTGCACCCTCTCTCTAGTGGGAATCAGCCCTGAAGAACAAGCTTTCATTCCCACTCTCTCTAGTGGGAATCCTCTCTGAAGAACAAACATTCCTGCCCATTCTCTCTAGTGGGAATCCACCCTGAAGAACAAGCCCTCCTGCTCTCTCTCTCTAGTTGGAATCTGCCCTGAAGAACACGCTTTCCTGCTCCCTCTCTCTAGTGGGAATCCACCCTGAACAACACGCATTCCTGCACCCTCTCTCTTCTCTCTCCTAGTGGGAATCCGCCCTGAAGAACAAGCTTTCCTGCCCCTTCTCTCTAGTGGGAATCCACCATGAAGAAAAGCTTTCCTGCTCCCTCTCTCCTAGTGGGAATCTGCCCTGAAGAACAAGATTTTCTGCTCTCTCTCTCCTAGTGGGACTTCGCCTGAAGAAAAAGCTTTCCTGACCCCCTCTCTCTCTTAGTGGGAATCTGCCCTCAAGAACAAGCTTTCCTGCTCCCTCTCTCTAGTGGGACTCTGCTCTAAATAAGAAGCTTTGCTGCACCCTCTCTCTAGTGGGAATCAGCCCTGAAGATCAAGCTTTCATGCCCACTCTCTCTAGTGGGAATCCTCCCTGAAGAACAAGCTTTCCTGACCATTCTCTCTAGTGGGAATCCGCTCTGAAGAACAAGCTTTCCTGCTCTCTCTCTGTAGTTGGAATCCGCCCTGAAGAACACACTTTCCTGCTCCCTCTCTCTAATGGGAATCAGCCCTGAACAACACGCATTCCTTCACCCTCTCTCTTCTCTCTCCTAGTGGGAATCCGCCCTGAAGAACAAGCTTTCCTGCCCCCTCTCTCTAGTGGGAATCCACCATGAAGAAAAGCTTTCCTGCTCCCTCTCTCCTAGTGGGAATCTGCCCTGAAGAACAAGATTTTCTGCTCCCTCTCTCCTAGTGGAACTTCGCCTGAAGAAAAAGCTTTCCTGACGCCCTCT